>NC_090449.1:518965045-519268075 GCF_031143425.1 Pleurodeles waltl
CCTGCCTACTACATGTACTTTAACACTACTACCTCTCTACTGTCTGTCGTTTTCACCCAGTGTATGGTCACTGAGTTGTCACTTTCCCTTACAATTTCACAGATGTGGGCCCCACAGTGTGACATCTCCTTTGTTTCCTCATGGACTAGAGCTGTGTGACATAGGTATGTTGACATTAAATTTGAAAGTGCATTTTGACACTGTAATTGCTAATACACTATGTTGAACTCACAGACTGACTCCAGAATGTTTTGTGCTTCAAGGGTGTTTATTTAAGTGCTCAATATTGGAGGGGGTTGTAAAATGGTGAGGGGTGATGGTGGAGGAATGTCCATGGCAGAGTCCAGTCTATTAGTCTCACAGGTGCATTGCCCAAATGGGCATAGGAAGTGGAGCTGGGGCAGTTTGAGGATGGACAGGGTGACAAAGTGGGACAGAAAGATGACATTCAGGGTGGTCTTATTTCTTGGCGGGGGTCTTGGCATTGTTGTCTGTCTTTGTCCTGGATCTCAGGGACCGTTTGCGGGGTGGTTCTCCCTCTGCAGGGGGTGGGGTGTTGGTGTGGTGGTCCCTCCTGTCCACTAGCTCCGGCTGTGGTGGTAGGCAGTTCATCGTCCAGGCTAGTGTCAGGGGCCCCCTGTAGTGTCACAGTGTCCCTCCTGGTGGTGAGTACTTCCTTCAGCACCCATACGATGGTGCCCAAGGTGGAATTGATGGATCTGAGTTCCTCCCTGAAGCCCAAATACCGTTCCTCCTGCAAGCACTGGGTCTCCTGAAACTTGGTCAGTACCGTTGCCATTGTCTCCTGGGGGTAGTGGTAGGCTCCCATGATGTTGGAGGGCCTCATGGAGAGTGGGTTCCCTTGGCCTGTCCTCCCCCTGTCGTACAGCAGCCCTCCCAGTTCCCCTGTGTTCCTGGGCCTCCATCCCCTGGACCGTGTGCCCACTACCACTGCCCCAGGTCCCTGTTGTTGTTGGGGTGGTGGGTTAGCCTGGGTTCTCTGTAGTGGTGGACACACTGCTGATTGACGTGTCCTGGGGACAGAGGTATGGGCCCGCTCGGTGGGTGCTGCGCTGGTGTTTCTAGAGGGGGAAGCTCTGTAGTGGCCTGTGACTGTGTGAGGGGAACCGACTCTCCCGAGGTCCCCGATGGGCCGGGCTGGTGATCTAGATCCAGTTGGACAGAGCTGCGGTCATCACTGTGGGCCTTTTCTGTTGGTGGTGTGGACATGTGTGGACCCTTCTGTCCGGTGACGTTGGGTAGGGGTCCTGCAGGGGTATAAAAGGATGTTTATTACATCTGTGTGTGCCATGGTGTGCAATAGGTGGGTGACCGTGTACCCCAGTGCTTGCATTCCTGTGTGGGACCTTGTGTGATGGTGGTTTACGGGGGTGTATAGGTATGTGCAGTGGCCATGCTTTGGTGATGGGTATCCATGCTTTGTTGTTGCATGCAGGGCTTGGTGTTAGGATGTGTGGTTTGTGATGTTGGGACATTTGTGAGGAGTTGGAGTGATGGGGGTGGGGGTATGTGATGGCATGCAGGTAGGGTGGGGGATGTAATAGTTAAGATTTGACTTACCAGTGTCCATTCCTCCATCTACTCCTGCGAGGCCCTTATGATGCAGAATCGCCAAGACCTGCTCCTCCCTTGTTGTTAGTTGTGGGGGAGAGGTGGGGGTCTGCCGCAAGTCCGCTGAACCGCAAGGTGGTGTCTTGAGAGCACGGAACGCACCTTCCCCGTAGGTCGTTCCACCTCTTCCTGATGTCATCCCTATTTCTTGGGTGCTGTCCCACTGCGTTAACCCTGTCCACTATTCTGCGCCATAGCTCCATCTTCCTAGCTATGGAGGTGTGCTGCACCTGTGATCCGAATAGCTGTGGCTCTACCCGGACGATTTCCTCCACCATGACCCTGAGCTCCTCCTCAGAGAACCTGGGGTGTCTTTGCCGTGCCATGGGATTGTGTGGGTGATGTGTGGGGTGGTGTGTGTAGTGAGAAGTGGGGTGATATTTAGTGGTGTGTTGTGTGAGGTGCGTGGAAGTTATGTGGGTGATGGTACTGTGTGCCTGTGGATGCTTGGTAGTTGTTTGTGATGTCTCTCTCTGGCCTTCTCTCGGTAATTGTGGTCATAGGGGTTTGTGGGTGTGTGTTTTATATTGTAATGGGTGTGTGGGAGTGGTGTGTGTATGTGTATCAGGTGTGTGTATTTTAAATTGTCCAATGTCTTATTGTTTTGTAAGTGTGTGTGTATTTTGAGCGCTGTGGTGTGTACCACTAATGGAATACCGCGGTTGAAAGACCGCCAGGTGGATTCATGTGTCGTGTTAGTGTGGGCGTATTTCTGTTGGTGTGACAGTGGAGGTTTTGTTTTCGCCAGTTTATCACTGACCTTTGGTGTGGCGGACTTGTGTGGGTGTCAGAATTTTGGCGGATTCCGAGCTGTAGGTCATAATAGCTGTGGCGGATTTCCGCGGCAGTGTGTTGGTGGTCTTCTGCACGGCGGTAAGCGGCATTTACCCCCAATGTTGTAATGACCACCTAAGTCTGAACATAGGAAGTTAACCAAGAACTCCCAGCCAGCATACCCAAGGAGGGTTCCAAGGACGTCAGATCAAGATCCAGGTTTGCCCCGGTCGAAGGATTTGCACCTCGAATAAATGACTAAGTCCGAAGGTAAAAATCTCCACCGAGGGCTCCCGCGACGCATATCCGAGGAAGTGTTCCAGGAGTTCGGATTGGACTGGCAGGTTCATCCCACTGAAGAAAATCTTCAGAAAAACGACTGAATCCTAAGGTAAACTTTTGAGCTGGGCTCCATCGCGGTCGTCCTTAAACTTTGGCTTTGCCCTGGTCGAGGTGCGACCAGATGACCAGATTGGTGCTTTTTGTTTCTAGGCGCTAGAAAACAATCATTCTTTAAAAATTCATATCTCTGGTTCCCTTTATCCTATTTTATTCGTTTTTCATGACCATTACATGTCAATCTTACTAAGGATTTTGCAATCAAGGATACATTTGGAATCCACTGATAGAACATTCGCACGTCCTTTAGGTGGTCGGCGGGCTTAATTTCTGAATTGCAGACAAGCACTCTTTAGAAAATATCTCTGCATCTTCTCAATAAAGTGTTGAAGACGAATTACTTATTTTTTACCATACTGAATTTTAGCTGGGGAGACTTTATGACCTTTTTCAGTTAGATGATTTAACAAGGTACCTAATTTATAGTCCTCTTTGGTGCTCGATGCTATTAAAAATCATCTATATATTGAACTAAGTCTGAATTACATGGCAATTTTAGACTCTCTTAGCCTTCCTTCAGTATGTGGGAGAAAATTAATGGCCTCTTGGTATAGCCTTGTGAGATTTTACATCAGATGAGAACTCTAGGCAAAAAATGAAATGCAAATAGGAACATTAAATCCTCTTGTAACAGGACTGAAAAGAACACTAGGCATAAGTCAATAACTATATCATTCTACTTAAATGAATCTAATATTTTTTTGCCAAACTATCATAGTAAATAAATACGAGCCATCTCTGCCTTAATGGGTCAAAAACTGAACTCCTCAGAGCTCGAGAATCCTCAAGTGGTAGCACTACTTCCATTTAGACAAAGAACTAGGGGCCTCATTATGAGTTTGGCGGTCGGACCACCAGACCACTATGTTAGCGGTCCTAGAAAGACTTTCATGTTGGCGGTCTTTCAGACTTCCCTATTACAATACAGGCAGGACTGCCGACCGGCAACCAAAGAAGACAGACCACCAGCGGCGCGGATGCCTGGAAATAGTCGGTCTGACCTCCAGCTTTGACAGCACCACGACCAATCACTGACCTTATTAGAAGCACACAGTCACCGCTGCGGAACCCCATGGTGTCCAGTCAGTGGTGGTACAAGCCACAGCAGTCCGTGGTCACCAAAGTATTACACAACAGCACATTGGATTAATTTGAAAACAACATAGTTGACACACATTGCCACACTGGACACACCTGTAAAGGACACTATAAAAAACACCCCTTCACAGACCACAATCCTTTGCATTTACACTACAAGACAATGAAGACCGAACACCTTATTTTGCAGAGTAAATAGATTAGGCACCCTTTTTTCACCATCCCATTGAACACCCTGTACACACTTTTATCCAGTCACACCCTATTGCACTTACCATGTTTTGTAAGTCATTGACACCCGTTTTGTTTTATGTTACATTCCAAAAAATCCCAATTTTTCAGAAGAATGAGTTACGAGTCATGGCGGATGAAACCATAAGAGTAGAGCTTGACCATAATGGAGACAATGATGTAGCTTCCAATTGGGCAACATGTTGAGGACCTTCAACAAGTACTTACAAATCTATGGCCCTCTCCAAAATCCAAGGGACTAATGGTGTTTACTGATGCACTCAGAGTATGTCATTGTAAGGGGTGCCAGACAATAGTGGTGGTTACCCTGGGGCTTGCTGATTCATTGTGTTGTAGATTTTGGGGACATCTCTCCCAGACATGTTGCACATGATGTCTTCAGTGTCCATTTCCATGCCACATGTGTGGCTTATCTGAGCAACATTAAAACTACCTCCATGACTCTACTGGGAGAAATATCACTTGGTGAAGTGTGTATTGCATTGTTGATATGTTTTCGTTTTTTTCAGTGTGATATGAGTATTTCCATTTCACCTTCTCCAGGCTATTGCACTTTTGTCATCAACATGGCAGGATTTTGGAGCATAATTTCTTATTGTGCATGTGACAAATAGATGTGCGCATGACCTTGCGTTGGATCTGTGCGAATACATTTGGCATTGGCCTACTATAGTATGATAACAGGTAACTGAGGTCTGCTCCATGAGGTACAGTATTTAAGGTGATGAGGTCCCCTAGTTGTTGAATGGTTTCTGCAATTGCACATCTTCAGCCATGCAATTGTAGTTGCGTGAGATCCTGATTTTCCTGTGGGCAACTGTTGACAGTTAAGATGGCATGCATGCATATGGTGTAGTACTTGTAGGGGCCACTTAGGTGGAGATTGCTGCTGCGGCCTACTTGACATCATGGTCATGTTTGATAATCAGAACTGTTGTTCAAGTGTGAATGGACATGTGATGACCCTATTTCTCTTTGTACTTACAGCATCAGCACCGGCAAGTGAAGGAGACAGGGCACAGCCTTGTGTGGAAGCATCCGGCTACCGGACCTCGTTGAGCATTTCCTTTGCCACTGGCACCTCCTCCCCAGCCTCTTTTACCACTGTTGCCCTCAATGAGAAGGCTATTGACCTCCTGAGAAATATCTCTGTTGATCAGTTAGCCATTGTGAATACCATCCAGGGATTGGCAACACCACTCCAGCAAACTAATGCATTCCTGGAAGATATTCATGGTGCAATGGCTGACCTACACATATCTTTTCAGGCTCTTGCCTCCACACTGACGGCAGCCAGTCAACACGCACCTTCCAGCCCTCCTCCACCTCCACTTCCCTCTTCCCAATCCAAATCCCCCTTCCCCTACCTGCCCAAAGCACACAGACCAATACGCATGCAGCCACCTCAACATACAAGAGCAGCACACACAGACACAAGCACCACAAAACACACCAGCATGTAAGCAAACAAAAGACACCCATACACACATTAGTCACCACTTCACCAGAATCCACCACCACTCCTAGCGTAACACATGCAACATCACGCTTACCCATAGGCACCACACCAACAGCCAGTGATACACCCACCACACCCAGCATACCTGCAGACACCACACCATCAGACACCCAGACATCCACACCAAGCACCATACCCACAAACACTATCCCAGCAGACACACCGACATTCACCACTACCAGCATGCCTACAGACACCACACCAACAGACACACACACATCTACCACTCCATCCCCCAACACTTCCACCTCCCAGACCCCAAGACATACAAGCACACTCACCCGCCCACACAACAGACACCAACTAAATACAAGCATACCTCCCAGAAGCAGGCACCCACGGCATCCACACCAACACCGCAGACAACCATTCCCTCAACCTCAAAGTCCCACCCCTTCCTGATGACTATTCCTATGTTCATTAGTCAGACTTTTTGTTTGAACTGGCCCTTTCCCCTGTTACCTCCACCCCTCCCCCAAACTCAAGAGGCCCTGACCCACTTCCCAACCCCTCCCTTCCACCTCCAAGTCCGCCCCTGCCCCCCCCCCACACATACCCCATTTGCGGTTGTTTGCAGTATCTGATTATGTGGGCAGTGCTAGTGCCCCCCAAGACAAGTGTATATGCTGACCACATGGACATGTGGGTGTAAATGCAATGGTGGTGTCATGGCACTTTATACTATTTGGTATGGTAAGTATTTAATCTTGTGTTGTCCAATGTCAGCATGTATGGTGTTAAACATCTTCCCTCTGATATGGATTATGGCCCGTATTTATACTTTTTGACGCAAAACTGCGCTAACGCGTCAAAAAAATTAGCACCGGCTAACGCCATTCTGAAGCGCCATGCGGGCGCCGTATTTATTGAATGGCGTTAGCCGGCGTTAGCCGACCGGCGCTGCCTGGTGTGCGTCAAAAAAAAACGACGTACACCAGGCAGCGCCGGCGTAGGGAAAAATGGCGTTTGGGCGTCCAAAAATGGGGCAAGTCAGGCTGAGGCAAAAAAAATCACCTCAACCCGATTTGCGCCATTTTTTTTGGGCGCCCAGGCACCATTAACATGACTCCTGTCTTAGCAAAGACAGGAGTCATGCCCCCTTGCCCAATGACCATGTCCCCTGGGCATGGTCATTGGGCATAGTGGCATAGTGGCATGTAGGGGGGCACAAATTCAGGCCCCCCTATGCCACACAAAATAAATTTAAAAAAATACTTACCCCAACTTACCTTTTCTTCCCTGGGATGGGTCCCTCCACCTTGGGTGTCCTCCTGGGGTGGGCAAGGGTGGCAGGGGGTGTCCCTGGGGGCAGGGGAGGGCACCTCTGGGCTCATTCTGACGCGTCTAACGCCAAAGTATAAATATGGAGTTAGTTTTGCGTCTAATTTGCGTCGAAAAAAACAACGCAAATTCGGCGCAAACGGAGTATAAATATGCCCCTATGTATTTATCTGATGTGTGTCAGCTTGAGTTTTGTTTGTGCAGGCATGGAGTGTGTTCAATTGTGCTACCTTTGTTTGTATTTGACTATGCATGTGTCAATTTAGCTATGGGTACATTGCAGCTAGTTCATGTAGATGTATGTCCCATACACTTGGACTTGTATGTAATTTGTTGACTTGCACTTCCACATTGTGCAGATTGCCATGTCATTTGGGTCTAGTATTGTTTGTCCCCAAAGATACCTGAAGGACCAGTTCTCATGCAAATGTTGTTTTATGGGTATGTGCAAAGTGATATGTGTCCCAGTGTAGCCTCCTTCCCTGAGTGTTCATGCTGGCCCAATCCCCATTGTGTAGGCATTGTTTGCATAGTGAGGTTTGAATATTTGTTTCTCTGTCTTTTGTGCATCCCATTGCCCTTCCATTGTGTTGCAATTTTGGCAATGTTTGTGCCCATTACAGGGCTGGTTACTGGGAGTATTTTTTGTGTTCCATGTCACATCCATACATATGTGTTTTGAATGTGACAACAGTCCATGGCATGTATGAAATGTGAGTGTGTGAGTTGTATTTGTATATGTGATGTTGGTTTGTTGTTGGTGTTGTGTGAGACAATGTTGTGTACACTTCACTGTCCCTGTGTCTGAGATAAGTGGACGTGTGTTTTTGTGTAGTGCTGCAGTGCAGTGTGTGAGACCTGCCCAAAGGGGGCGTATTGTGACTGCACATGTGTCCTTTGCGTATGATTCTGACTGTGTACACAGTGACAAGTGCATTTGGTGCCTATAGTGTGACTCCAATATGATGTGGATAAGGCACAACAATCTGTTGTAATGGTTAATAAAACAGGTAGGAGTGTGTACTTGCAGTCGGTTGCGCCCACAGCGGCATGCATTTTGTGCACCTTCGATGAACATCAGCAGGGGCAGGATGTGTGTTCTAGTGTGCCAATCAGAATTGGTGAAAATTTTCAAAGCAGAGAGAGCATAAATACTGAGGTTCTGGTTAACAGAGCTTCAGTGATACAGTTAGGCACCACACAGTGAACACATATAGGCCACAAATTATGAGCACTGTGGTCCTGGCTAGCTAGCAGGATCCCAGTGACACAGGCAAAAACAAACTGACACCCAAGTAAAAATGGGGGTAACATGCCAGGCAAGATGGTACTTTCCTACACACACCCCCAAACGAGGGACAATAAGGCTAACCTTGCCCAGATGAGTCTTCATTGTCTAAGTGGAAATATCTGGAGAGTCCATCTGCATTGGAGTGGGTACTCCCAGGTCTATGCTCCACTGTATAGTCAGTTCCCTGTAGGGAGATGACCCACCTCAACAATTTACAGTTTTCACCTTTCATTTGTTTTAGCCAAAGTAGAGGTTTGTGTTCTGTCTGAACAATAAAGTGAGTACCAAACAGATATGGTCTCAACTTTTTCAGTGCCCAGACCACGGCAAAGGCCTCCCTCTCTATGGCAGACCAGCGCTTTTCTCTAGGGGTCAACCTCCTGCTGATAAAAGCAACAGGTTGATTCTGGACCTCAGTATTAAGCTGTGATAGCACGGCCCCAAACCGAAATTCAGAAGCATCAGTCTGGACTATGAACATTTCGGAGTAGCAAGGGCTTTTTAGGCCAGGTGCAGAGTACATGGCCTGTTTGAGCTCATCAAAAGCTTTTTGACAGTTAGCTGTCCACAATACCTTTTTAGACATCTTTTTACTAGTGAGCATACTAATATGCAGTATAGTCTTAGAAAACAGTGCAAACAATGTATAGTCACAATAGGATGCAATAGGGACACATAGGGATAGGGGCAACACAAACCATATACTCCAAAAGTGGAATGCGAACCACGAATGGACCCCAAACCTATGTGACCTTGTAGAGGGTCGCTGGGACTGTAAGAAAACAGTGAGGGTTAGAAAACTAGCCCACCCCAAGACCCTGAAAAGTGAGTGCAAAGTGCACTAAAGTTCCCCAAAGAGCACAGAAGCCGTGATAAGGGAATTCTGCAGGAAAGACACAAACCAGCAATACAACAACGATGGATTTCCAAACAAGGGTACCTGTGGAACAAGGGGACCAAGTCCAAAAGTCACAAGCAAGTCGGAGATGGGCAGATGCCCAGGAAATGCCAGCTGTGGGTGCAAAGAAGCTGCTACTAGGCAGTAGAAGCTGAGGATTCTGCAAGAACGACAAGGGCTAGAAACTTCCCCTTTGGAGGATGGATGTCCCACGTCGTGAAGAGTCGTGCAGAAGTGTTTTCCTGAAGAAAGACCGCAAACAAGCCTTGCTAGCTGCAAATCGTGCGGTAAGGGTTTTTGGATGCTGCTGTGGCCCAGGAGGGACCAGGATGTCGCCAATTGCATCAGGGGACTGACGGGGCGTCCAGCAAGACAGAAGGCAGCACCCGCAGAAGTGCCGGAACAGGCACTACAAAGAGGAGTGAAACGGTGCTCACCCGAAGTTGCACAAAAGAGTCCCACGCCGCCGGAGGACAACTTAGAAAGTCGTGCAATGCAGGTTAGAGTGCCGTGGACCCAGGCTTGGCTGTGCACAAAGGATTTCCACTGGAAGTGCACATAGGCCGGAGTAGCTGCAAAAGAAGCGGTTCCCAGCAATGCAGTCTGGCGTGGGGAGGCAAGGACTTACCTCCACCAAACTTGGACTGAAGAGTCACTGGACTGTGGGAGTCACTTGGACAGAGTTGCTGGATTCAAGGGACCTCGCTTGTCATGCTGAGAGGAGACCCAGGGGACCGGTGATGCAGTTCTTTGGTGCCTGCGGTAGCAGGGGGAAGTTTCCGTTGACGCACGGGAGATTTCTTCGGAGCTTCTAGTGCAGAGAGGAGGCAGACTACCCCCACAGCATGCACCACCAGGAAAAAAGTCGAGAAGGCGGCAGGATCAGCGCTACAGAGTTGCAGTAGTCTTCTTCGCTACTTTGTTGCAGTTTTGCAGGCTTCCAGCACGGTCAGCAGTCGATTCCTTGGCAGAAGGTGAAGAGAGAGATGCAGAGGAACTCTGATGAGCTCTTGCATTCATTATCTAAGGAATTCCCCAAAGCAGAGACTCTGAATAGCCAGAAAAGAGGGTTTGGCTACTTAGGAGAGAGGATAGGCTAGCAACACCTGAAGGAGCCTATCAGAAGGAGTCTCTGACGTCACCTGCTGGCCCTGGCCACTCAGAGCAGTCCAGTGTGCCAGCAGCACCTCTGTTTCCAAGATGGCAGAGGTCTGGAGCACACTGGAGGAGCTCTGGGCACCTCCCAGGGGAGGTGCAGGTCAGGGGAGTGGTCACTCCCCTTTCCTTTGTCCAGTTTCGCGCCAGAGCAGGGCTGTGGGGTCCCTGAACCGTTGTAGACTGGCTTATGCAGAAATGGGCACCATCTGTGCCCATGAAAGCATTTCCAAGGGCTGGGGGAGGCTACTCCTCCCCTGCCTTAACACCTTTTTCCAAAGGGAGAGAGTGTAACACCCTCTCTATGAGGAAGTCCTTTGTTCTGCCTTCCTGGGCCAAGCCTGGCTTGACCCCAGGAGGGCAGAAACCTGTCTGAGGGGTTGGCAGCAGCAGCAGCTGCAGTGAAACCCCTGAAAAGGCAGTTTGGCAGTACCCGGGTCTGTGCTACAGACCCGTGGGATCATGGGATTGTGCCAACGATGCCAGGATGGCATAGAGGGGGCAATTCCATGATCTTAGACATGTTACATGGCCATATTCGGAGTTACCATTGTGAAGCTACACATAGGTATTGACCTATGTGTAGTGCACGCTTGTAATGGTGTCCCCGCACTCACAAGGTCCGAGGAATTTGCCCTGAACAATGTGGGAGCACCTTGGCTAGTGCCAGGGTGCCCACACACTAAGTAACTTGGCACCCAACCTTCACCAGGTGAAGGTTAGACATATATGTGACTTATAAGTTACTTATGTGCAGTGAAAATGGCTGTGAAATAATGTGGACGTTATTTCACTCAGGCTGCAGTGGCAGGCCTGTGTAAGAATTGTCAGAGCTCCCTATGGGTGGCAAAAGAAATGCTGCAGCCCATAGGGATCTCCTGGAACCCCAATGCCCTGGGTACCTCAGTACCATATACAAGGGAAATATATGGGTGTACCAGTGTGCCAATGAGAATTGGTAAATTTGGTCACTAGCCTGCAGTGACAAATTTAGAAAGCAGAGAGAGCATAAACACTGAGGTTCTGGTTAGCAGAGCCTCAGTGATACAGTTAGGCACCACACAGGGAACCCATACAGGGCACATTCTATGAGCACTGGGGTCCTGCCTGGCAGGATCCCAGTGACACAAGGGCTAAAACAACATACATACAGTGAAATATGGGGGTAACATGCCAGGCAAGATGGTACTTTCCTACAATCGGCTTGGGCTGAAGTGGAGTTGGAGGCTCATGCAGCGATGCTGGGCATTCCTGTGCATATTTTTGCTTTCACAAGGGCTCAGGCCAAAAAGCAAAAAGGACAGGGAAACTTGGATCCTGGAACAATAGACCAAGTGCTTCCAAAAGTTAGGGGTAGTAAAGGTAAATCCTTCCCCACTATCCCTCCCTCACCAGAAGATTCTCCTTTTGAGGAAGGGGAATTCTCTCCCTGTGCAGAACCTACACTTGATGAGCTGGCAGCAGACACTGCTGAGCTTTTGGGTGCAGGGGGGCCTGCTCGGGAAGAGCTGAATGTGGCACAGCAGACCTGTCCCACACTAGAGGGTCTAAGACAGCAAGCTGTCAAACAAGCAAATGGGGATGTCAGTGACTCTCCTCTTGTACACTGAAGCAAGGGATCCAAAACCTGGAGCTGCCAGGAGATTGGTGATTCCTCAGGAGTACAGAAAGTTCCTCCTAACTCTTGCTGGACATTTGGGGCAAATGAAAACTTGGGACAGGCTTGTTCCCTTGTTTCATTGGCCTAGAATGTCAGAGGACACAAAGGAATTTTGTAAGTCCTGTGAAACCTGTCAAGCCAGTGGCAAGACAGGTGGCACTCCAAAGGCACCCCTTATCCCACTGCCTGTGGTTGGGGTTCCCTTTGAAAGGGTAGGGGTTGACATAGTTGGCCCCCTTGACCCTCCTACTGCTTCAGGCAATAGGGTTATCTTGGTGGTAGTGGACCATGTCACCAGATATCCTGAAGCAATTCCTCTTAGGACCACTTCAGCTCCTGCAGTGGCAAAGGCCCTCCTGGGAATCTTTTCCAGGGTAGGCTTCCCAAAAGAGGTGGTATCAGACAGAGGAAGCAATTTCATGTCTGCTTACTTAAAGGCCATGTGGAAGGAGTGTGGTGTGACATACAAGTTCACTACACCCTATCATCCACAAACAAATGGACTGGTGGAGAGATTTAACAAAACTCTCAAAGGCATGATTATGGGACTCCCTGAAAAACTCCGCAGGAGATGGGATATCCTTTTACCATGCCTCCTTTTTGCTTACAGGGAGGTACCCCAGAAAGGAGTGGGCTTCAGCCCCTTTGAACTCCTATTTGGACACCCTGTGAGAGGTCCTCTAACACTTGTTAAGGAGGGTTGGGAACAACCTTTAAAAGCTCCAAAGCAAGACATAGTGGACTATGTACTTGGCCTCAGATCAAGGATGGCTGAGTATATGAAAAAGGCCAGAAAAACCTTCAGGCCAGCCAAGAGCTCCAGAAGCAATGGCATGACCAGAAGGCTGTTTTGGTTCAGTACCAACCAGGGCAGAAAGTGTGGGTCTTGGAGCCTGTGGCCCCAAAAGAGGTCCAGGATAAATGGAGTGGACCCCACAGGTGTTGTACTGGCAGATTGTCTCACTGCTGAGCAGAAAGACCACTGCATAAATCTCCTGGGTCAGTTTTCTGAACTCTTCTCTACTGTGCCAGGTACCACTTCTTGGTGTGAGCACACTATAGATACTGGAGACAGCTTGCCTGTCAAAAGTAAGATCTATAGGCAGCCTGACCATGTCAGAGACTGCATAAAGCAAGAGGTGCAGAAAATGTTAGAACTAGGAGTGGTTGAGCACTCTGAAAGTCCATGGGCTTCTCCTGTGGTACTTGTACCGAAACCTCATTCCAAGGATGGAAAGAAGGAAATGTGGTTTTGTGTTGACTACAGAGATCTCAACCAGGTAACCAAAACTGATGCTCACCCTATACCTGGCAGATGAGCTCATAGATACACTGGCATCTGCCAAGTATCTAAGCACTTTTGACTTGACTGCAGGGTATTGGCAGATCAAATTATCAGAAGATGCAAAAGCAAAAACTGCATTTTCAACCATTGGAGGCCATTACCAATTCACAGTAATGCCTTTTGGATTGAAAAATGCACCTGCTACTTTTCAGAGGTTGGCGAACACAGTCCTGCAAGGGCTGGAAGCTTTTAGTGCAGCATATTTAGATGATATAGCTGTCTTTAGCTCCAGCTGGGATGATCACCTGGTCCACCTATGGAAAGTTTTGGAGGCCCTGCAAAAGGCAGGCCTCACTATCAAGGCTTCAAAGTGCCAGATAGGGCAGGGGAAGGTGGTTTATCTGGGACACCTGGTTGGTGGGGAACAGATTGCACCACTACAGGGGAAAATCCAAACTATTTTAGATTGGGTTCCCCCTACTACTCAGACTCAGGTGAGACCCTTTTTAGGCCTCACTGGGTACTATAGGAGATTCATAAAGAACTATGGCTCCATTGCAGCCCCTCTTAATGACCTCACTTCAAAGAAAATGCCTAAGAAGGTATTATGGACAGCAAACTGTCAGAAAGCTTTTGAGGAGCTGAAGCAGGCCATGTGCTCTGCACCTGTCCTGAAAAGCCCCTGTTACTCTAAAAAATTCTATGTCCAAACTGATGCATCTGAATTAGGAGTAAGGGCAGTCCTATCACAACTTAATTCTGAGGGCCAGGATCTACCTGTTGCTTTTATCAGCAGGAGGTTGACCCCTAGAGAAAAGCGTTGGTCTGCCATAGAGAGGGAGGCCTTTGCTGTGGTCTGGGCACTGAAGAAGTTGAGGCCATACCTGTTTGGCACTCACTTCATTGTTCAGACAGACCACAAACCTCTACTTTGGCTAAAACAAATGAAAGGTGAAAATCCTAAATTGTTGAGGTGGTCCATATCCCTACAGGGAATGGACTATACAGTGGAACATAGACCTGGGAGTACCCACTCCAATGCAGATGGACTCTCTAGATATTTCCACTTAGACAATGAAGACCCATCAGGTAATGACTAGTCTTATTGTCCTTCGTTTGGGAGGGGGGTTGTGTAGGAAAGTACCATCTTGCCTGGCATGTTCCCCCATTTTTCACTGTATATATGTTGTTTTAGTTGTATGTGTCACTGGGACCCTGCCAGCCAGGGCCCCAGTGCTCATAAGTGTGCCTGAAAGTGTTACCTGTGTTATGACTAACTGTCTCACTGAGGCTCTGCTATCCAGAACCTCAGTGGTTATGCTCTCTCATTTCTTTCCAAATTGTCACTAACAGGCTAGTGACCAATTTCACCAATTCACATTGGCATACTGGAACACCCTTATAATTCCCTAGTATATGGTACTAAGGTACCCATGGTATTGGGGTTCCAGGAGATCCCTATGGGCTGCAGCATTTCTTTTGCCACCCATAGGGAGCTCTGACAATTCTTACACAGGCCTGCCACTGCAGCCTGAGTGAAATAATGCACACATTATTTCACAGCCATTTTCACTGCACTTAAGTAACTTATAAGTCACCTATATGTCTAACCTTTACTTAGTAAAGGTTGGGTGCTAAGTTACTTAGTGTGTGGGCACCCTGGCACTAGCCAAGGTGCTCCCACATTGTTCAGGGCAAATTCCCCGGACTTTGTGAGTGCGGGGACACAATTACACGTGTGCACTACACATAGGTCAATACCTATGTGTAGCTTCACAATGGTAACTCCGAATATGGCCATGTAACATGTCTAATATCATGGAATTGCCCCCTCTATGCCATCCTGGCATTGTTGGCACAATCCCATGATCCCACGGGTCTGTAGCACAGACCCGGGTACTGCCAAACTGCCTTTTCAGGGGTTTCACTGCAGCTGCTGCTGCTGCCAACCCCTCAGACAGCTTTCTGCCCTCCTGGGGTCAAGCCAGGCTTGTAGTGATGTCCCCAGTCCAGAAATCTTTCACTTACATTAGTCACATACCCGTAGGCTTGTCACTCACCTATATCAGTCCACAGAGACATGCATATTGGTGAGCAAAGAGCTCACCTCAGAGCACTTTGGCCTAGAAACGAGGAACACACTGACAACTATGTACAAGGTAGATTACATACAATAGAAACCATTGTGATGGCAGAGGCTATGGTTCTACATTTTCACATGTGTCAGACACATATGGACATATACGTGACACCATTTGACGACCTCCAGTAACCTACAGGTCACCTGGATGGGGAAACACAATTCTACCCCAGTGTCTGACAGTCTGGCCATGTTAGTTACACTCCATAGACTCATGGCGATTAGTACCTGGTTTCAGCCATGTCCACTTCTCATGTCTGTCTGCAATTCTCATCTGCTTCTGTGACTTGCCAAGGATGAAGAGCCAAACCGGAACTCAGCAAATCTGAGATAGAGATAAGGGATAGGACATAGCAGAACACATTCATCAGTTCAGACAAGTCATGTCCACAAGTGTGACTTTACATGTGCATTAACAAATCATGACACTGTAGACCACTCTGTACTGTTTACAATACCAAATTACAATCTGCATGCAGAACTCACTCATTGGCAATAGAGCTACCTAAAACCTCAACAATTATGGTAAAAGAGGAGGTGACATGCTACCCATCATCTCTAGGTCACAAACTAAAATGTCAGCACATACTTTGAGCCAGTTGAAGTACTGATTGATGAGATCTGCCCTGAAGTCTCCAGCTTCATTGTTACCTAGCTCATTATCACTTGGCAAATCTTCATTTCCACCCACAGGTTCTGCTGCCTCTCCCTCATCTGGTAGGGATGGTATCTAGCATCTCAGGACAAAGTTGTGGAGCATGAAGCAGACAACAATTATTTGAAATACATTGTTGGGTGAGTAGAGGAGGGCTCCTCGTGATATGTCCAGGCAGTGAGATCTTACCTTCAGGAGCCCAAAAGTATGTTCAAAGACACGCCTTGTCCTTCCGTAAGCCTCATTGTAGTGGACTTCCCCTGGCATGGTTGGGTACCTCACTGGTGTCAACAACCAAGGATGGTTTGGATAGCCAGAGTCCCCTGTAAGGACGTAGGTAGAACAACACAAACATATATAGAGGACATGCACAATTGTGATAGCAGGAGATAAACTTTGCAAGCACACATGTCAAATCTGACTTACCAACCAGCCAGGCCCTCTCTGTGCAGAGTTGTATCATCAGCAGTGGGATATTGCTGTTCTGCATGATGAAGGAATCATGGACTGCTCCTGAATACTTTGCACTGACTTGTGAAATGTACTGATCTGTCAAACACACTACTTGAACGTTGATGGAGTGGTAGTTTTTCCTGTTCCTATATATCTGAGGGCCCACAGCCGGCAGAGCACCCACTGTAGAAAGTGATTGGAGGACCTGAGATGCTGGGGCTGGAAGACCACAGGGGCTCAACTGGGGATGTCCTCCCAATGAGGGAGGGGTGCCCATCGGACCTTGACCCCCCTAATGGCCTGCATTTTGGTGGTGGCCTACCCTGAGGTGCATGGGCATTTGAGGGCAGCACAGCAGCCACAAGGGGGTAAGTACTGACTACACACATGTATATGCCTCTGCCAGTTAAGTGTATGATGTCTAAGTATCTCAGCTGTGACAATGCGGTAAGTGCTACAGGTAAAAGGTCTCCTAGCAAGACATAGTACTATACTTGTCAACAATGATACACAGATGTTGTCATTATATTGAGTATAGGGCCATATTACTCACTTATGTTGACCAAGTTGTATGACAGCATGTGGTGATGCACATGTGACCATGTAATACGTATACCTCTACACTGCTATACATATGTGTAACATGCTGTGTCATCCTTCTCACCTACTGAGCCACAGTCCATATACCCAATTGGTAAGTTGTCCAGCTCTTTGGTCTCTGACCATTCCTATTCCACTGCATATAGCTCTATGTGCCACAAAGGGTCTGACAGATGAGTAACAGGGCCAAATATTCCTGTGTTCTGAAATATAAGGAAACTTCATGTTAGGGTGTTATCCCAATCAGGGATTTGGCATGGCATACTTACTACACTCGCTCTGAGGTGTGAGAAGATGTCCCCATTGTTATGTCTAAACTATACATTGGCAAATGTGATGTTTCATCAGAATGGATATCCTACATGATGGAAAGCACAATGGTAATGGTACATTAACAGTACAGGACATATCATTTACATGTGTGTTCAGACAGTTTGTACCATGTACCTGGTATTGAGGAGGTAAGTAAATAACCTGCTGATCCCTTAGGCCATGTTTTATGTCCATGCTACGTAGGGCAGGACCGTACCTATAGGGGTGCGTTATGCACTGTTTTTTGCCTACATCATTTGTCAATTTGTACTTTCTGCCTTTTTAGGGTAGATCGTGCAAAGCGATCTGTCCTTGTAATCTCTCTGTGGGCTTTTAACCACGCCCATGTCACGCCCATCAGGTTGATTGGTTTGTGGGCTTGCCTTTTAAAATTTGCTTGATTTCATTAGTGAAAGGCATACATACGTCATGCCTATTTCAGTGTTTAGCCCTCCTTGAGCGCATAGGCCAACTACTGAAAACATACAAGGCTCCATGTTTTCCACATGGTTTCTGGACTACTTTTTATTTTTATTTGGTAGGCAGCACAATCTTGCTGGGAAGTAGTCATGCGCGTTGTTTGACATCGACCCTGTTACATGGATAATTGCATGTTTGCCGGTTACATGTATACTTGCATTTTTGCTGGTTACATGGATAATTAGACTTTTGCCAATACGTTTGACTGCAAGCAAACTTCTGTTTCCTTTTGTATGTCTGCTTCGTGCTCATGGCGACCGTCGGCTCGCTTATGTGAAACTGTTTTACTTTAGATTTTCAGTTTATATGGCAAAAAAAGTCCAGTTAGCAGTTTACAACGCTAATAGCTCTAACTCGAGCAAACGCGAGACCCATTGCATTGAAAATGCTTGTTTTATGTTGCGGGATCTACTTTGCAATACTTAATTTTGCTAATCTAAGGCTGTTTTGACACAATTTGTAATTGATCAGCTCATTTCAGCCTGACTTCATAGTGTAGCAGGTGTTTTAGTTGACATTCACATTTTGGAGGAATGGGATATGTTGTACTCTAGGTGTATGTATCAAACATGGCTACATTAGAAGTGGCTTATTCCAGTGTTACTTTAGTCCTAAGATGTTGAGTTACGCATGTCTGGACAGTTGGTAGTGATGCTGGTATTTTGCTGTTGTCATATAGAGGTTTCTACCCAGCATGAATAGCGGAATAGTATTTGGTCTTTGTGCACATGGTTAGTGTCCACTGTATCGAAGGTGCTGGTATGCTCCCTGTGGTTGTCTGTGGGTGTATAATGTGTGCTAAGTAGGTCCCTATTGCTGGACATACCTTTGTTGTCTATGTGTCAATGAAAAGATAAGTGGGTCCAGAAACTCTATCTAAACCTTTTTTAAACAATTCTGATAGATGTTTTTCTGACATGGTATGTAATTTTATGAGCCTTACAATTTGGGTATGCCATATGTAGTGATTTCATCTGTGGTATTTGACATTGCGAATGTTATTGACAGAGTCACATGTTAGGTATGTGATTGCAAAGCAACATATTGTGGTGTAGTTGAAGTGAGATGAGTTCACTTTCATTAAATTTGACTACCGGTGATGGACTGGGCAAGTGTGGATTAGGGGTAGGCATGATATTGTGATGTCAGTTAACAGCTTTTGCTAAGGATGATTTGTTGATGCACAGTGATGATCTGTATAGGGAGAGACTTTTGATGTTGCCAAATTTGTGTGCATGAATAGTTTGTGTTACAGGTGAATTGATGGGATGGTGATGCAGTGGTCAGGTGGTTGGCTTATGTTCTGGGTGAGACTGTTGTCATATAAGGTTGTTGGGAGTAAGTAGTTGTGACGTGATGTAGGCTCTAAAGGGTTCCTACCTGAGGCTTTCTAAGACATAGATTTGATGTTACTGTTGTGTATGGTGTAATGTATGTGGATGTTAAAAATGTGATGACCCTACCTCTCTCTCTCTGTTTCTCTGCATCAGCATTGGCAAGTGAAGGAGACAGGAGACAGCAGAGTGGGGAAGCTTTTCGCCACAAGACCTGGAGTGCTGATACCACCAACACTGAGGGACCCAGTGGCCCGGAGGATGAGGTGAGTGTCACTGGGGAGGCAGGAACTACCTCTTCATCTTCGGAATCCTCCTCCAATAGACACTCCATGGTGATGGCGGACCCATCTGGGACACCCCAGCACCACCACTGTCCACCCCCCTTTTCTATCACATCCTCTCTGTAGCTCCCCACCCAGGTGGCCATGCCCGCTCACCCAAGAGGGTGGGCATCTCCGATGCTGCAGACACGTCTGCCCTTGCCCCTGTCAGCCCTGCTGCCCTCAGGGAGGAGGCTATTGACCTCCTGCGGTCCATCTCTGTTGGTCAGTTGATCATCGTGAATGCCATCCAGAGACTTGTAATTTAGATACAACAGAGTAATACGTTCCTGGAGTGCATTCACAGTGCATTGGCTGGCCTATAGAGATCCTTTCAGGCTCTGGCCTCCACACTAATGGCATCCAGTCTTCCTTTGTCTCACCTCCTTCCTCCACCTTCCTCTTCCTCTTCCTCTTCCCAATCCCAAACCCCTCTTCCCCGACCCAGCCAAAGCACACATACAGACAAGCATGCATCCACCTCAACATCCAAGAGTAGCTTAGACAAACATAAGCACCACAAGACACACCACCGGCATGCACACAAGCAACATACACCTGCACAGACAGCAACATTTACAACCTGCCCTTATACCCCCACCACCACCAACATCGCTGACAGCACATCTGCAGATACAACATCAACATTCATAGATCCAGCCACTACACCTATCCTACCCACCGACAGCACCTCTGCAGACCCTCAGACATCCACCCCAGTCACCAAACACAGACACCACAACCACAGACATGCCTACTTGCAGCAAATCAACCATACCTGCAGTCCCTACCCCAACAGTTACCCACCCACCACAGCATCCTCAGTACCTCCACCCCCTCCTCACAAGACACATAAACACCCTCACTCACCCACCCAACAAACACACACCACCCACAAACATACCTTGCACAAACATGCACCCAAGACATCCACACCAACATCTCAGACAACCACTCCCTCTCCCTCCACACCCAAACCCTTTTTCTATGACCGTCCCCATGTACCAAAAAAAGCTTTCATTTTGGAGTTTACCCTTTGCCCTTCTCCTCTCCCACCCCGTGATACCCGTAAATGGTCTGTGTCCCTCTCCAAGCCCGGCCCTGTGCAATGTTTCTGTACGTACCTGTGTGCATTTGTGACATGTGTATGTGTATGTGTGTGTGTGTGTGTGATGGCCATGACATGTTTGTTGTGCATATGCAAGTGTGTGTGTGGCTGTAAGTGAGTGTGCATGTTAGTGTGCTGTTACATGTGAGTGCCACCCTTGCACCCCCTTCCCCAATGTATGTTGTGTGAGTGTACAAAAATTGACAATATACAACAGTAACAGGTAACAGTGTGTACTTACAGTTGCTTTTGTTGTCGGAATCACAGATTTCAAAGTCTTTGGGCAAGCAGGAACAGTAGGAAGATGTCTAGTTCATGTTCCATGGTGGCGCCAGACAAGTATGGCTTCTTGAAGGTGAGCATCACCTTTTATGCAATTGGTTTCCACCTGGGTTTCCATGGTGGTGCAACAGCAGCAGAAACCCTTGGTGATGTGCAACCTCGGAATCTGTCTGGTGGAAACATGGTCTCTGCTAGCCTGCAGGTGGCTACCGTAGTCCGTGGTGACAAGACCACTGTGGTGGTGCTGGCGGTGCTTTCGCTGTATTGTTAGGAATACTCCCATGGTCATAATTTGGCGGTCTTCTCCCCCAGCCTGTTGGCCGTACGTCCGCCACCACCAACATGGTGGTCCTGAGACTGCAAAGTCATAGTGAGGCTCATAGTGTTGTTTGTGGCTTTTTGGTATATTCAAATGTATTAATAATAGTATTTTTCACAAGTCAGTAGTTTATGGTTTTCATCATTATTTTAGTAATGTACTATTATGTTATGTTAAATTGTGTTATGTTATTTATATTTTGATGGTTAAGTATGATATATATGTATTTTGGAGAATTTAATTTGATTGGGCTTTTGTACTTTACTTTGCAGAGTTGTTTTCCTACAAAGGGCCTAATTAAGAGTTTGTTGGACAGAAATGCCTGTCCGACAAACTCCTGACAGGGTGTCCGCTGTCTTCGTAGTGATCACCCCACCGGAATGATTAAAAGTTTCCCGCTGGGTCAGCAGGCAGAAATTGAGGTTTTCGCCCGCTGAGCCAGCGGGAAACTCTTAATATTGGAAAACAGGCTACAGCATTGTCCATGACTCGTAATCGAGTCGGTAGCAATGCTGTAGCCCGCAGGATGCATCAGCACCCTTGCAATGTTCACATCAACATTGTGATGGTGCAGGGCAGGGGGAACCCTGCACTGCCCATGACAAGTGCATGGGCAGTGCAGGGACCCCCTGTGGCCCCCTGCACCAGTTCTCCACCAGCTTTTTCATTGTGGTGTTACCTCTATGAAAAGGATGGCGGAGAACAAGGTTGTAATCTTCAGGGCAATACAGCATGCAGCACTGCCCTGGCAGATTACGATCTCCGCCACCACCAGCCTGGCGGTGTTGGTGGTTTCCTGGCAGTCAAACCACCAGGGTTTCAATGTGGTGGTCGGACCACTGTATCAGTGGCGGTCTGAAGACCGCCACACTCGTAATGAGGCCCAAAGTGTCTAAAGGGAAACAGTTGAGAGCACACTGCCTCACACTCCAGCATGCAGTTTACCTCATTATGGTAAGTGCAATACAAATATGTGCTTACTTCATTGGTAGTCTGGGATTTTTTACCTTAATGGGTGCTGCTAGTGCTGTATATTTCTAGACATGTGTTTCTGAGTTTAGCCCTTCATTAGTAGAGCGCAGCAGGCTTTTTTGGGGTTGCTGGAAATGATGTCAATGCATCAACCAAAGCTCATCAGCTTGCTGGCTTAATGGAGCCTTTTTAAACAGGAAACAGTTGGGAGCACACTGCCTCACACTCCAGTATGCAAGTTGCCCCATTGCATTATGGTAGGCAATACACATTTGTGCTTAATTTGTAGTCTGCAATTTTTCACCTTATTAGGTCCAGCTAGTGATGTATATCTCTAGACATGTATTTCTAGGTTTAGCCCTTCATCAGTAGAGAGCAGCAGGCTTTTTTCTGGGGTTGCTGGAAATGCAGCCAATGTCTTCTCAGTTCTCAATACTACTCACTGGCACACAGGTGCATCAACTAAAGCTTGTCAGCTTGCTGGTTCAAGGGAACCTTTTTAACCCCTTCCGTGCCGGGGATGTAAAGGCCACGTCTTTAGCCACAGTTGCGCTGTACCAAGGACGTAACCATAACATTCAGGCACTGACCAAAAGGGAAAGCACTAGCGCTCCCCCTGTGGGTCGCGCACCCACCTCCTTGGCAGGGATGTCAGTGGAAGCACTTCTGCTGCCACCCCTGAAACCCCTGCGGGGACATCTGATGTTGTCACGCAATGACGTCATCAGAGGTAATTCCCATCGTTCTGGAAGCTATCCTTGGAGAAACCGGTGAGTTTCTCCTCGGGGAGGTGGGCGGTCAGAGAGTCATCAGAAAAAAGGAAAGGGTTTTGCTTTCCTCCTATGTCTCTTTGAGCATTCCTGCTGCACGATTGCATAGCAATCGTGTAGCAGGAATGCCCACTAGACGCCAGGGATTTTTTTCCTTATTCCATATAAGGGGAGCAACCTCTTAGGCAAGTGGCGCTCCCCATAGGGCACATTACTGTTGGCCATTTCTGCCCCCTGGGGTCCCCCAGGCGGTCAGTATTGTTGAGTGTGTGAGTTTTGCATAGGGGAACACCCCTTGGGCAAGGGTCGCTCCCCATGGGGGCATATTACTGTAGGCCATTGATCGTCCTATTTTTTTAGGCCCATCTGCCCCCAAGTGGGGCAGAAACCACTTAGGCACCAGGATTGATGTGTGTGTGTGTGTTTTGTTTGGGGGTGCCCCCCTTATGGGGACATTCATTTTGGCCATTTCTGCCCCCTTTGGGAGCAGATGCGCCTATTTATATTAGGCCCATCTGCCCCCAAAGGGGGCAGTAACCACTAGACCCCAGGGATTATTGAACATGTTTTTTGCTTGGGGGGCAGCCCCTTCGGCAAGGGCCGCTCTCCAATGGGAGCAAATTACTTTTGGCCTTTTCTGCCCCCTTTTGGGTCAAATCAGCCTATTTATATTAGGAACATCTGCCCCCAAGGAGGGCAGAAGCCATTAGGCACTAGGGATTATTTTGTGTGTCCATGTTTTTTGATTAGGGGTGGCCCCTTGGGCAAAGGCCACTTCCCCATGGAGGCACATTACTTTTGGCCATTTCGGTCCCCCTTGGCGGCAGATCAGGCTATTTTTGTAAGGGGGCAGAAACCACTAGGCTCCAGGAATTATGTTGTGTGTGTGATTTGTTTGGGTGGGCGGACCCTTGGGCAAGGGCTGCTCCCCTTTGGGGGACATTATGTTTGGCTGTTTCTGCCCCCTTTGGAGGCAGATCAGCCTACACATTAGGCCTAACTGCTCCCAAGGGAGGTAGAAACCACTAGGCACCAGGGATTATTTTGTATGTGTATGTTTTTTGTTTGGGGTTGGTGGTCCCTTGGGCAAGGGTCTCTCCCCTGAGGGGTGGGGGGGAATCATTTTGGACGATTCCAGCCCCCCATTGGGGGGAATCAGACTATTTTTGTAAGGCTCAACCACTAGGACCCAGGGATTATGTTTTGTGTGTGTGTTTTGTTTTGGGTTGTGGCCCCTTGGGCAAGGGTTGCTCTACTTTTGGGGGGACATTCATTTTGGATATTTCTGCCCCCGTTGGGGGCAGATCGGCATATTTATATTAGGAACGGGAAAGAAACCATTAAGCACCAGGGATTATTGTGTGTGTGTTTTGTTTGGGGGGGCACCCACTTAGGCAAGGGTCGCTCCCTTTTGGGGGACATTAAATTTGGCTGTTTCTGCCCCCTTTGGGGGCAGATCAGCCTATTGACATTAGGCCAATCTGCCACCAAGGGGGGGCAGAAACGACTAGGCCTAGGGATTATTGCATAGGCACATGTTTTTTGCTTGGGGGGCGGCCCCTTGGGCAAGGGTAGCTCCCCCATGGAGGCACATTACTTTTGGCCAAGCGGGGCAGTACCGCCTATTTTTGTAAGAACCATCTGCCCCAAGAGGGGCAAAAACCACTAGGCACCAGGGATTTGGTTGTGTGTGTGTGTGCTTTGTTTGGGTGGGTGGATCTTTGGGCAAGGTTCGCGCCCCTTTAAGGGACATTACTTTTGCCCATTTCTGCCCTCTTTGGGGGCAGATCACTCTATTTACATAAGGCCCAACTGCCCCAAGGGAGGCAGAAACCACTAGGCACTAGGGATTATTTTGTATGTGTATGTTTTTTGATTGGGGCTGGTGGTCCCTTGGGCAAAGGTCGCTCCCCTTTGTGGAGGCATTCATTTTGGCCATTTCTGCCACTAGTAGGGACATATCGGCCTATTTTTGTAAACCACTACGCACCAGGGATTATGTTGTGTGTGTGTGTTTTGTTTGGGGGGAGTGGCCACTTGGGCACGGGTTGCTCCCCTTGGGGGGGATATTCATTTTGGACATTTCTGCCCCCTTTGAAGGCATATCAGCCTATTTATATAAGGAACATCTCCCCCCATAGGGGGTCACAAGCCATTAGTCACCAGGGATTATTTTGTGCATGCGTGTTTTTTGTTTGGAGGTGGCCCCTTGAGCAAGGGTCTTTCCCCTTTGGGGGGGCACTCATTTTGGCCATTTCTGTCCCCATTAGGGGCAAATTGGCCTATTTTTGTAAGGCCCAACAGCCTCCAATGGGGGGAGAGACCATTAGGCACGAGGGATTATGTTGTATGTGTTTTGTTTCGGAGGGAAGCCCCTTGGGCAAGGGTCATTCCTCTTTGGGGGGCATTCATTTTGGCTATTCCACCCCTCGTGACAGATTGGCCTTGTTGGAAATAGCCTTCCTGCAGGGTCACCCCCAAACCTTTTGCCTTCTATGGTGACATTGGCTCATACTCAATTGGCTTATTTAATTTACTTGTAAGTCCCTAGCAAGTGCACTACATGTGCCCAGGGCCTGTAAAATAAATACTACTAGTGGGCTGCAGCTCTGATTTTCGACGCAAGGCCTACTGAATCGACACATAGCTAAACCTGAACGATGCAGACTGACTTCCTGCTAGAAGAATCGATGCAGTGCCTGCCATACAACAGAAATTTCCCCGCATCGCCCACTGGATTGACGCAGCTCCTCTGACTTCATCCTGCCCACCAAGGATTTCTCCACATTTTCCCTGGGCGTCCAAATACCCCGCAACCCGAACAGGACCCAAGCCTGTGCACCGGAAATCGACGCAAAGCCCTTGTGCATGGAAAAGCATTGACGAATTGTCTGTGTGTGCCCTGAGAGATCGACACACACCTCCCCGTTTTCACTCATCTCTTGCTCTGCGGTCCTTGGCAGAGAACTTGAATTCAAACCAGTTACTTTGTGCTTGCAAGAGACACTTGCTGCTTTTTAAGAACTAAAGACTCTTTTTATCATTTTCTAAAGTGATATTACCACATGTGCTTAACAAATCTTGATCGTTTTGGCCTGCATTTAACCAGTTATATATTCTATATTTTTCTAAACACTGTATGGTGTATTTTTGTGGTGTTATACTATGTTATTGCATGATTTATTGCACAAATACTTTACACATTGCCTTCTAAGTTAAGCCTGACTGCTCAGTGCCAAGCTACCAGAGGGTGGGCACAGGATTTGGATTGTGTGTGATTTACCCTGACTAGAGAGAGGGTCCTTGTTTGGACAGGAGGTCACTTGACTGCTAAACAAAGACCCCATTTCTAACAGGCCTATTTTTGTTAGGCCCATGTACCCCCAAGGGGGCAGAAAGCCGACTAGACACCGGATAAGAATTACAAGGGGGAACTGTGGCCATACCCCCAACCCAAATAAATGAGGACAAAGTTGTTCTGCCCACCGGGGTACAGCTGGGGTAATTACCCCATGTCCACTCCCCACCCCAGGACGGCAGAGAGCCCGCTAGATGCTAGGGCATTTTTTTTTTTAAATGGAGGGGTGGGGGCTGTCAACTACTATGGGAATGATTATGCCCCCACCCCAACTGAAGGGGTTAACAGTCTTTTCAGCACCCCCTGCAAACTAAAGCACCTCATTCCAATAGCAAGCCAGAGGACATTTGACTCTCTTGGGTTTTGAATTTATACATGGGCTAAGATAACTTGGCTAACTCCCAATATCGTCCCGCTTGAAATGGTGAGCAGCTGCACGTTTTGGACTCAGGACACATCTAAAAACTGAACATCTGGCTGAGTCCAGGGTGGTGTGCTTCACATGTACTCCATACCATTTTCTTACCCACAATGCCCTGCAAGCCTCCAACTTTGCTTGAAATCACACTTTTTCGCTACATTTTTGTAATGGAACCTTCTGGAATCCACAGAAATTCACAACATTCCTACCACCCATGATTTTCACATCTACCCTACTTGTCAGCCTAAAAACGTTTGATTTAAAACTGCCCTTTTGGGCCAGCTTTAATTCCCCGTCAATTTCTACATGTTTTGGCCCTTCCCTGTCACAGGCACTTAGCCAACCTACACAAGTGAGGTATCATTTTTAGCCGGAGACTGAGGGGAATGGTGGGTGGTAGGAAATTGTGCTGGTGTGGTGATACCACACAGAAAAGTGAGGAAAATATGATTTTTTAGCTACATTTGAGGTGTGCTGGGGATTCTGGGTAGGAAAACATTGGGTGATCCATGCAAGTCATACCTTACTGGACTCCATTGGGTGTCTAATTTTCATAAATGTCTGGGTTTGGTATTTTTCCCTACATGGCTGCAGAGCCCAGAACCAAAAACAGAAGTGTCCCACTTGCAAAAACATGTAGTTTTGTAATGGATAATTTTGATGTGTCTATGTTGTGATTTGGGCCCTTCCCTATCACACAAGTGAGGTACAAGTTATTTCGTGAGACTTAGGGAAATTCTGTGTGGAAGGAAGCTTGTGGCTCCCCGCAGATTCCCGAACTTTTCATGAAATATGATGAAAATGTGTTTTTTAGACAAATTTTGAGGTTTGCAAAGGATTCTGGGTGACAGAACCTGGTGAGAGCCCACAAGTCACCCCAAACTGGATTCCCCTAGTGTCTAGTTTAAAAAAATCTATAGGTTTGCTAGATTTCCCTACGTGCCGGCTGAGCTAGAGGCCAAAATCCACAGCTAGACACTTTGCTAAAAATACATCAGTTTTCATTGAAAAAATATGATACGTCCACGTTGTGTTTTGGGACATTTTTTGTCGTCAGTACTAACCCCTACCCACACAAGTGAGGCACCATTCTTATTGGGAGACTTGGGGAAATGCTGGGTGGAAGGAAGTTTGTGGCTCCCCTCAGATTCCAGTACTTTCTATCACCGAAATGGGAGGAACAAGTGTTTTTTAGTCAAATTTAAAGGTTGAAATATGATGAAAATCTGTTTTTTAGACAAATATTGAAGTTTGCAAAGGATTCAGGTTGACAGGACCCAGTGAGAGCCCCACAAATCACTGCATCCTGGATTTCCCTAGGTGTCTAGTTTTAAAAAATGCATAGGTTTGCTAGGTTTCCTTAGGTGCCAGCTGAGCTAGAGACCAAAATCCACAGTTACGCGCTTTTTAAAAAACACCTCAGTTTTCACTGGAAAAATGTGATTTATCCACGTTATGTTTTGGGGCATTTCCTGTTGCGGGCACTAGGCCTACCCACACAAGTGACATACCATTTTTATCGAGAGACTTGGGGGAATGCTGGGGTGAAAAAAGTTTGTGGCTCCCCTCAAATTTCAGAACTTTGCACCAGTGAAATTTGAGGTAAAAATGTTTTTTATCCAAATTGTGAGGTTTGCACAGGATTCTGGGTGACCGAACCCTGTGAGAGCCCCCCAAGTCACCCATCCGGGATTCCCCTTGGTGTCTAGTTTTCAAAAATGTATAGGTTTGCTAGGTTTCCCTAGGTGTTGACTGTGCTAGTGGCCAAAATCCACAGCTAGGCACTTTGCAAAAAACATGTCCTTTTTCATTTAAAAAAATGTGATGTGTTCATGTTGTGTTTTGGGGCATTTCCTGTCGCCGGCACTAGGCCTACCCACACAAGTGAGGCACCATTTTTATTGGGAGACATGGGGAAATACAGAATAGAAGAACAACTGTTATTGCCAATTGTCTTTCTCTACATTTTTGCCGTCCAAAAGCTAAGACAGTCTGTAAGAAAGAAGTCATTTTGAGAAATGCCCTGTAATTCACATGCTAGTATGGGGACCCCCGAATTCAGAGATGGGTAAATAACCTCTGCTTCTAAATTCCATATCTTGAGCCTATTTCAGAAATACAAAGGTTTCCTTGATACCTATTTTTCACTCTTCATATTTTACCAAATGAATTGATGCATATCCTGTATACAATGAAAACCCATTGCAATGTGCAGCTCTGGGTACCTTGGGTTCTTTTTGAACACACAAGCCCTATATATCTCTGCGACCAGAAGGGTCCATCAGATGTAACAGTATATTTTTTTTTTAAATCTGCCATAGCTAGAAAAGGTTATAAAATAAAATTTAGACATAAATGGCTGTTTGTTTTCAACTCAATTTTAATATTTTGTTATTCCAGCTGTCATTTCTATAGGAAAACCGTGAATAATCTACAAAAGTTACCCCTTGCTGAATTCAGAATTTTGTCTACATTTGTGAAATGTTTAACTGTCCAGGATCCATCATTGGCTTTACACCAAATTCTGTCACTAACTGGAAGGGGGCTGAAAGCACAAAAAATGTATAAAAAATGGGTTATGTGTAAGTAAAATGCCCAAATTGTGTTAAAAAATGTGTTTTTCGGAGTCAAGTTTTAATGTTCCTGAAAGCGGAGAAAATGGTGATTGTAGCACCATAATACCTTTGTTGATGCCATTTGCAGGGAAAAAAACAGATGCCTTCTTCTGCAGCACTTTTTTTCCCATTTTCCCCCCAAAACCCAATGTTTAGCTACATTTTGGCTAATTTCTTTGTCTATTCCAAGGGAACCCACAAACTCTGGGTACCTTTAGAATCCTCAGGATATTGGAAAAAAAGGACATAAACGTGGCATGGATAGCTTATGTGGATGAAAAGTTATGGGGGGCCTACCCGAGTCCTGCGGTCTCTGGGAAGGATTCCTATCAGGCTTTGACGTCACCATAGGAAAGAGTGGATGGCAATAGGACTCCAGCCACACTTACCACCGTGCAGATTTGGAAGTGCCTCACCACCAAGGAAAATGTGGCAGTCCGACCTGCACTTCATATTTGGTGAATTGGGGGGAAAGAGGTGAAAACGCACCCTTTTTTTCCGATTCCACTTCCCTTTTCCTCCGGACATAACTGGACAACACCCTCCGTCACTGCTGCCATGGGACCATGGAAAAACACAACCCTCCCATCATTGGACATAGAGGTAGGCAGTCCCCATTGGCTGTACATTGGAGGGGTCGTTGCACATGAGCTCTGGACCACTGCAGACATATACATGTCACAGTATTATTTATAAATTACTGTGACATGCAAATGTCAGGGAACACACCTGTGTCAGACACGGATGGGGACAGACTCGTTCACAACACACATCACACATGTACACAACTGTTATTATGGTGTCAGTATTCTTTGCCAAATGATGGCTGACACCACAAGGACAGTACAATCACACCTGTCAACTGTGTCCATGTGTGCACATTGCAATGGGGCCTGTACCTGTCATACTGTGTTTTGAGTTGTGTGTGTGACTTAATTCATGTATGTGTCTGTGTGATGTAATTGGCTGGTTAAGGTGGAGGGAGGTATACAGGGTGATGTGGTTGTGTCAGCATGTGTGCCACTTGCGTATAGCATTGATGTTGATTTGTGTGCTGTGTTGTGCTGTGGTTTTTCTTGCTGCATGCAACATTCAGATGAGTGTTGTTGTGTGTTGGTCATTGTCATGATGTGTGTAGTTGTGATGCTATGTGAGTGCGTTTGTATAAATGAGTGTGTAATTTTGTTGGTTGTTGTGGTTGTGTCATATGTGGATGCAGCGTCAATAGTGTATGTATGCTGTGTCATGAATGTAAGTCAATGTGTGTTTTTGGCTTGTACGTGTTCTGTTATCGTGGAATGGCAATAGATAATAGTATGAATGTGGTGTGTTGTGTCATTGTGATGCAGGAGACACACATGGCAAAGGTACAGTGTGTGTGTGTGTGAGTGACCTACCTCTATTCCACAGCCACTGCCAGTGTCTAAAGTCCATTGGGTCCTGTGATGTCTTCCCTGTATCAGAAATTTGCTACCAGTACAACACCTGTAAGACTGTAAAATCTACATACAGACAGTGAGAACCATCTAGCCTGATGGCTAGGAAGAGCAATCATTCATGGTGGACAGCAGCTCAGGCGCAATTAATCTAAATACGGTGGGTGGAACACCATCGACTTGATGGTCCTCCTTGGTCCACCATCTCAGTGGTTTGATGGAAACATCACCAAGATCTAAATCAGGTCCATTTTCTGTTTTTCTTTATAGTTCCAGCATACTTTGGATTGCTTCAAGGTGTTTGTATTGGATTTGTTAAATTTTTGTATTTTTGGACAATATTTTCCCATTTTTGTCGGATTTCTATTTTTGTCCCCGTGGATACAGAGGAAGATCTATGGCTACAGAGCAGTACGTTTTATTTATTTTGGGTTGGAATTGTGATATTATATTCTGTGTGTAAATATCATGTGATTTTTATTTGGAATTATGGTGGTCATTACAACCCCGGCGGACGGTGTTAAAGCGGCGGTAAAACCACCAACAGGCCGGTAGTAAAAAAATTTGAATTACGACCGTGGTGGAAATCGCCAACAAAGACAGCCACTTTAACACTCCAACCGCCACGGAGGTACAAACAAACAGCGCGGCGGTCACCGCCAACAGACAGGCCGGAGACAATGTACCGCCCAGACCATTATCAGAGGCCAATCTGCCACTTTTTCCGGGGCGGATTCACGGCGGATAAAAACACAGCGGAAACAGGAATTTCGAAGGGAAAACACTCACCTCTACACACCCCACGAGGAACGAGGACACCATGGAACCGGAACTCCAAACTCTACCTGCGATAGTCTTGCTGCTCCTCTACCAGGAGCACGAACACCGGTGGCGAAGACCATGGTGAGTACTGCACCTACGACACAGGGGAGGGGGGAGGGAAAAAACAGGGACACACACACGCAACACCTCCACCTCCACCCTCACCCACTACAACACACACACTAATACATGTTGATACATTACAGTTACACCCCCAAGCCCCCCGGAAGAATGCAAAGACAAAAGGAAATGATTGTAACGATTGTAATCCATTAAAATCCAGTACTCCAAAATATATATACACTATAAACAAATATATACACCAATAATACAAGTCCAGGTATTGCACCATTTATACTCCGTGGACCACTGGGCCCAAAATGCATGGGCGAGGCCCACACTCGATGCCCAATCAAAACAGAAAGAACACTGCAGGGGTATCAGATAGAAATACAACAGGCACCTCAGGGGGAAGGGAAGGGGGGCACCTCAGCCGGATGAGTGCACGACGCCAGATCCACGAGGGGGCTCAATGCCCACTGTTCAATCCTGGGGAGTGCAAAGCCACAGTCTCTCAAGTCTCTACAGTGGGTGGTCTGCCCACTGTTCAATCCTGGGGAGTGCAAAGCCACAGTCTCTCCAGTCTCTACAGTGGGTGGCTTGCCCACTGTTCAATCCTGGGGAGTGCAAAGCCACAGTCTCTCAAGTCTCTACAGTGGGTGGCTTGCCCACTGTTCAATCCTGGGGAGTGTAAAACCACAGTCTCTCAAGTCTCTACAGTGGGTGGTTTGCCCACTGTTGGGTCCTGGGGAGTGCAAAGCCACAATCTCTCAAGTGGATAACAGTCTCCACTGGTTCTGGAGGGGGACTGGTGCCCAGAGTGATTCATCCTGTGAAGGACAGAGGTAGTGGATGGATCTCTCCACTGGTTCTGGAGGGGGGCTGGTGCCCAGATTGCTTCTTTCCTGTGAAGGACAGAGGTAGTGGATGGATCTCTCTCTCCACTGGTTCTGGAGGGGGACTGGTGCTCAGAGTGCATCACTCACCCTGTGATGGACCCAGTTGCATCAGTGCCCCTGCCGCTCATGGGCTAGCGGTGCTTGAGTTGGCGGTGCCCTGTTCAGCGGTGCTTGAGTTGGAGGTCCTTCATGGCCCAGCGGGACTTGTGCTGGCGGTCCTTCATGGCCCAGCGGGACTGGGGCTGGCGGTCCTTCACAGATCAGCTGGGCTGGGGCTGGCGGTGCCCTCCTGGGCAGCTGGGCTGGGGCTTGCGGTGGCCTCCTGGGCAGCTGGGCTGGGGCTGGGGCTGGCGGTGGCCTCCTGGGCAGCGGGGATGATGGCAGTCTTCTCTGCCGTGCCGCTCTTTCCAGACTTGCCAGGTTTCTTGTGACCCTTCCCCACCTTGGGAGGTGTCACAGCTGACTCCACACTCCCACCGGGACCCCTGGGAGCGGCTTTGTGGCTGGAGTCTTCCCCCTCTCCCACCGGGCACTGGCCAACTTCTGATGCTTCACAGGTGGGGGACTGGCTGTGCTGTGGCTTCGTGCCACACTGTCTGTCCTGGTGGCTGGTGTACTCCACATACCGGTGACTACAGGCACCACTGGTTCCGGAGATGTTGTGGCTGAGGTGCTACTTCGGGACCTATGAGATGGACGGGGTGGGGGAGGTCTGGGAAAAAGGTCAAGGCTGGACATGAAATATTTCTTGGACACACTGGGACGGGTAGCTGGAGGGGATTTGGGAGTGGAGGAAGAGGTGGTGGTAGTAGGAGGTGTACGTTTGGTGACTTTGGGTGCAGGTGCATGCGCTGGAGGCTGTCGTGAGGTGGATGGCTGTTGGGTGGGTGTGTGGCTGCGTTTGTGTATCTTGGGAGGGGGCGTCACAGACACACTGGGAGAGGACACAGGGGACGTGTGAATGGTAGTGGGGGTGTTGACTGCACGTGAGCGGGTTGTGCTGGTGTGTGTGCTGGTGAGGGACGTAGTGGCTGTAGAGGTAGTGCATGCAGGTGTGAGTGTAGACGAGATTGGGAGGGAGGAGGGAGACGAGGAGGAGGGGGACACAGTGGAGGCAGTGGATGTTGGTGTGTCTGCATGTGTGTGTTGCTTGCGTGAGTGCCTGCGTGATGTGTGGTGCTTATGTTTGCCTGAGCTTCCCTTGTGTGGTGAGGTGTGTGTAGGCTGGTCTGATGGTGTGCTTGGGATAGGCAGAGGTACAGGGGATTGGGTCTGGGTGGAGGAAGTTGGAAGGGGAGGCTAGAGACGGGGACAATGGCTGCCATCAGTGCTGAGGCCAGAGTTTGAAAAGCTCGCTGAAGGGCCGTCTGACCAGAATGAATGCCCTCCAGGAAAGCATTAGTTTGTTGCAACTGCCCTTCTACACCCTGGATGGCATTCAAAATGGTAGACTGCCCAACAGTGAGGGACCTGAGGAGGTCAATGGCCTCCTCACTGAGGGCAGCAGGGGTGACTGGGGCAGGGCCTGAGGTGCCTGGGGCGAAGGTGATTCCCACCCTCCTGGGTGAGCGGGCACGGGGCGAAGGCTGAGGGGCTGCTGGGAGGGCGGTGCTGGTAGGGGGGGGGTGGAGGCTGTACCTGTAGATGCGGGAGCACAGATGTTGCCGCCACCACAAGGGAGCTCCCATCAGAGGAAGTGTCCGTGTCGCTGGTGTCAGCTCCTGTCCCCGACGTGAAGCTCCCCTCGCCCTCCGTCCCACTAGTGAATTCTGAGTCCGTAGTCTTGCCCTCCAGGGCCATGTGGGATGCAGCTCCCTCATGCTCCGGTGCCACTGCTCCTCCGCCTGATGATGCTAATGCACACAAGAACAGGGAGACCACAAAAAGGGGGGGGAACGACAGAAGAAAGACATGTTGAGTGCATGGATTACCGCTACTGTTGACGGACAAGACAGACACAGAAGCCCCCTGCACTACGCCACGCTCTTGGGCTCCACTGTTCAATTCCTGGGAAATGGCATACAAGCCTATGGACGACATCTGCACACATAGATGACACAGGGGCATGAATAGCTATACTTGGCAGTCTACAGAGGTGGGGTGGGGTGCCATATGGCCTGCCTTACGGAGGGGCCTTGCCTACGGAACTCGCCCTGGCCTAGGGAAACCCACAGCCCTCCTCCCCCACCAAGACAACTCCACTGCGCACAAAGTCAGCAGAATGAAAGTATACTCACCCCCTTGTGTCTGCTGTGATGCCCTTAAGCGCCCATCCAACTCTGGGTAGGCCACCGCCAGGATCCTGAACATCAGGGGGGGTCATGGTGCGACGGTCACCCCTCCCACGCTCGGAGGCCATCCCCAGCTGAGCCTCAACCGTCTTCTTGCTCCAGCGGCGAATGTCCTCCCATCTTTTCCGGCAGTGGGTGCTCCGTCTGTGGTAGACCCCCAGGTTCTGGACGTCCTTGGCGATGGCACGCCAAATATCTTTCTTCTAGTGGGTGCTGACCTACATGAAATGTACAGGGGAAGAAGAGAAGTCATTACCATCTGCACCGTCAAAGTGATTGGCCCCCATCCCTACCCTTGCCATGTGGCACATGCATTCACCGTCTTTCATGCATGCAGCACTGTGCCCCCTTCCTTCTTACATCCAGCCCTCTCCACACAGGCATAGCCCATACAACATGCTCCCTGTGTACTTACCTGTTTGTCTGGAGGACCGTAGAGTAGCGTGTATTGGGGGAGGACCCCATCCACGAGCTTCTCCAACTCCTCCGATGTGAAGGCAGGGGCCCTTTCCCCAGACGCACGAGCCATTGTTTCTTCCAGACCGAGGTCACATCAGCACTTGCAGTGTAGGTCCTCTCCTGTCGAAGATCAGGTATCAAGTGATTGAACAGATAGAAAATGGCGGTCACGTCCGCGGCGGTGCGTACCGTCACCGCCGGCGTACATCGTCATTGGCTCCTGGGAACCATAGGGTCCAATGTTAATCAATGCAGGATTGCGCCGCGGTCTCTGACCGCCTACCGCGACGGTGTACTACGCTAGCGCAGTTACCTCACATCCCATTTCCCACTTTACAGGTCAGGCAGCCGCCATTTCCGGGGCCCACATGGCTTCATTTTCAACTGTGTCACACATACCTAGGACTAGTCTCAACACACATACAGGCCACCTTTTGTGTATGATTGGTGTTCCGTGTAAACTGTGGGTATGTACCTCTGAGATGTTTGACTCTGTGCTTGCTGGTGTCCTTTATAGGCACCGTCCGCTGGGACATGTGAGGAGATGGCAGCATCTTCCGGTGTACCGACGTTGGTGGACCTGTCGACAATGGAGGAGCGACATTTGATAATCACCTACTGTAGGAAAGTACCATCTTGCCTGGCATGTTACCCCCATATTTCACTGTATATATGTTGTTTTAGTTGTATGTGTCACTGGGACCCTGCCAGCCAGGGCCCCAGTGCTCATAAGTGTGCCCTGTATGTGTTACCTGTGTTATGACTAACTGTCTCACTGAGGCTTTGCTATCCAGAACCTCAGTGGTTATGCTCTCTCATTTCTTTCCAAATTGTCACTAACAGGCTAGTGACCAATTTCACCAATTTACATTGGCATACTGGAACACCCTTATAATTCCCTAGTATATGGTACTGAGGTACCCAGGGTATTGGGGTTCCAGGAGACCCCTATGGGCTGCAGCATTTCTTGTGCCAACCAAAGGGAGATCTGACAATTCTTACACAGGCCTGCCAGTGCAGCCTGAGTGAAATAACATCCACGTTATTTCACAGCCATTTACCACTGCACTTAAGTAACTTATAATTCACCTATGTGTCTAACCTTTACCTGGTAAAGGTTGGGTGCTAAGTTACTTAGGCGGTCATTCTGACCGCGGCGGGCGGTGGTAGCAATGCAGACAGTTAAAATCTCTCTGGGGCCCTGTTAGGGGGCCCCTGCACTGCCCATGCCAGTGGCAGTGGCATGGGCAGTGCAGGGGACCCCAGGGGCCCCATGACACCCGTTCCCGCCATCCTGTTCCTGGCGGTAAAAACCGCCAGAAACAGGATGGCGGGAAGGGGTTCGGAATCTTCATGGCGGCGCTGCAAGCAGCGCCGCCATGGAGATTAAGCCCAGCCAGGGGTATTCCGGCAGGAAACTGCCGGATCCCCTTTTCTGACCGCAGCTTTACCACCGCGGTCAGAATGGGCACTGAAGCACCGCCAGCCTGTTGGCGGTGCTTCCGTGTTCCTCCACCCTGGCGGTCCATGACCGCCAGGGTTGGAATGAGGGCCTTAGTGTGTGGGCACCCTGGCATTAGCCAAGGTGCTCCCACATTGTTCAGGGCAAATTCCCCGGACTTGTGAGTGCGGGGACACCATTACACGTGTGCACTATACATATGTCACGACATATGTATAGTGTCACAATGGTAACTCCGAACATGGCCATGTAACATGTCTAGGATCATGGAATTGTCACCCCAATGCCATTCTGGCATTGGGGAGACAATTCCATGATCCCCCGAGTCTCTAGCTCAGACTCGGGTACTGCCAAACTACCTTTCCCGGGGTTTCACTGCAGCTGCTGCTGCTGCCAACCCCTCAGACAGGTTTCTGCCCTCCTGGGGTCCAGCCAGGCTTGGCCCAGGAAGGCAGAACAAAGGACTTCCTCAGACAGAGGGTGTTACGCCCTCTCCCTTTGGAAAAAGGTGTCAGGGCTGGGGAGGAGTAGCCTCCCCCAGCCTCTGGAAATGCTTTGATGGGCACATATGGTGCCCATCTCTGCATAAGCCAGTTCACACCGGTTCCGGGATCCCTCAGCCCTGCTCTGGCGTGAAACTGGACAAAGGAAAGGGGAGTGACCACTCCCCTGACCTGCACCTCCCCTGGGAGGTGCCCAGAGCTCCTCCAGGGTGCTCCAGACCTCTGCCATCTTGGCAACAGAGGTGCTGCTGGCACACTGGACTGCTCTGAGTGGCCAGTGCCAGCAGGTGAGGTCAGAGACTCCATCTGATAGGCTCCTTCAGGTGGTGCTAGCCTATCCTCCCTCCTAAGTAGCCAAACCTCCTTTTTTGGCTATTTAGGGTCTCTGCTTTGGGGAATTCTTTAGATAACGAATGCAAGAGCTCATCAGAGTTCCTCTGCATCTCTCTCTTCACCTTCTGCCAAGGAATCGACTGCTGACCGTGCTGGAAGCCTGCAAAACTGCAACAAAGTAGCCAAGACGACTACTGCGACCTTGTAACGCTGATCCTGCCGCCTTCTCAACTGTTTTCCTAGTGGTGCATGCTGTGGGGGTAGTCTGCCTCCTCTCTGCACTAGAAGATCCGAAGAAATCTCCCGTGGGTCGACGGAATCTTCCCCCTGCAACCGCAGGCACTGCATCACCAGTCCTCTGGGTCTCCTCTCAGCACGACGAGCGAGGTCCCTTGAACTAAGCAACTCTGTCCAAGTGACTCCCACAGTCCAGTGACTCTTCAGTCCAAGTTTGTTGGAGGTAAGTCCTTGCCTCCTCACGCTAGAATGCATTGCTGGGAACCGCGTGTTTTGCAGCTACTCCGGCTCCTGTGCACTCTTACAGGATTTCCTTCGTGCACAGCCAAGCCTGGGTCCCCGGCACTCTAACCTGCAGTGCACGACCTCCTGAGTTGTCCTCCGGCGTCGTGGGACCTTACTTTGTGACTTCGGGTGAGCTCCGGTTCACTCCACTTTGTAGTGCCTGTTCCGGCACTTCTGCGGGTGCTGCTTGCTTCTGAGAGGGCTCCTTGTCTTGCTGGGTGCCCCATCTGTCCCCTCACGCAATTGGCGACATCCTGGTCCCTCCTGTGCCACAGCAGCATCCAAAAACCCTAACCGTGACCCTTGCAGCTAGCAAGGCTTGTTTGCGGTCTTTCTGCACGGAACCCCTGCGCGACTCTTCACGACGTGGGACATCCATCCTCCAAAGGGGAAGTTTCTAGCCCTTGTCGTTCTTGCAGAATCCACAGCTTCTACCATCTGGTGGCAGCTTCTTTGCACCCACAGCTGGCATTTCCTGGGCATCTGCCCACTCCTGACTTGATCGTGACTTTTGGACTTGGTCCCCTTGTTCCACAGGTACTCTCGTCAGGAAATCCATCGTTGTTGCATTGCTGGTGTTGGTCTTCCTTGCAGAATTCCCCTATCACGACTTCTGTGCTCTTTGGGGAACTTAGGTGCACTTTGCACCCACTTTTCAGGGTCTTGGGGTGGGCTATTTTTCTAACCCTCACTGTTTTCTTACAGTCCTAGTGACCCTCTACAAGGTCACATAGGTTTGGGGTCCATTCGTGGTTCGCATTCCACTTCTAGAGTATATGGTTTGTGTTGCCCCTATCCCTATGTGCCCCCACTGCATTCTATTGTGACTATACATTGTTTGCACTGTTTTCTATTGCTATTACTGCATATTTTGGTATTGTGTACATATATCTTGTGTATATTTGCTATCCTCATACTGAGGGTACTCACTGAGATACTTTTGACATATTGTCATAAAAATAAAGTCCCTTTATTTTTAGTATATCTGTGTATTGTGTTTTCTTATGATATTGTGCATATGACACTAGTGGTACTGTAGGAGCTTCACTCGTCTCCTAGTTCAGCCTAAGCTGCTCTGCTAAGCTACATTTTCTATCAGCCTAAGCTTCTAGACTCCCCTCTACACTAATAAGGGATACCTAGGCCTGGTGCAAGGTGTAAGTACCCCTTGGTACTCACTACAAGCCAGTCCAGCCTCCTACATTGGTTGTGCAGCGGTGGGATAAGTACTTGCAACTACTTACCACTTTGTCATATTTTACTTTTCATAAGAGAAAAATATACAAAACAAGTTCAGTGTATGTACACCTAACCAAAAAGTTTTGCTTTTCTTCTCTCACTTCTGTGCTAAGTGCTGAAAAGTACCTCTAAAACTTTCAAAAAGTTCTTAAAAAGTTTAAAAGGTTTTTTTTCTGTCCTTTAAAAAGTTCTGAAAACTTTTTTCACACTTTTTCTGTCCCTTAAACACTTTCTATAATGTCTGGCACAGGTCAAACTGTTGATCTGTCCAAACTTGCTTATGATCACCTTAGCTGGAAAAGAGCAAGGAGTCTCTGCGTTGCAAGAGGTTTAGGGGTAGGGAAGAATCCCTCTAGAGAACTATTGGTTAATATGCTAATTGAACAAGATAAGACCTTAGTTGACACTTCTGTTGAGAAATTAGCTGATGGTTCCCAATCTGACCCTGGGGCACCCCTAGCAAAAGATTTAGAAGGGAACCTTCCCAACCTGCCCATTAGCAGGCCACCTAGCATAGCTGGTACTGATGTGAATTCACATCACAGTAGGAGTGTTACTTCTGTAGGCCAGAATGTTAGAGTGCCATCTGTTAGGGACAGGTCCCCCTCTGTTCATTCTCACCATACTTCTGTGTCAAGGCATGCCCCACCCACCCACCCTGATGACAGAGTGTTAGAAAGGGAGCTAAATAGATTGAGAGTGGAAGAACCCAGGCTGAAGCTCAAAAAGCAACAGCTGGATTTAGATAGGCAGGCCTTTGATTTAGAAAGAGAAAGACAGAGGTTGGGTTAGGACAACATGGTGGCAGCAGCAGTATTCCAAATAGTCATCCTGCAAAAGAGCATGATTCTAGGAATCTGCACAAGATAGTTCCCCCTTAAAAGGAGGGGGATGACATTAACAAGTGGTTTGCTGCACTTGAGAGGGCCTGTGTTGTACAGGAGGTCCCTCAAAGACAGTGGGCTGCTATCCTATGGCTATCTTTCAGTGGAAAGGGTAGGGATAGGCTCCTTACTGTTAAGGAAAGTGATGCCAATAATGTTACAGTTCTTAAGAATGCACTCCTGGATGGGTATGGCTTAACCACTGAACAGTACAGGATGAAGTTCAGAGAAACCAAAAAGGAGTCTTCACAAGACTGGGTAGACTTTGTTGACCATTCAGTGAAGGCCTTGGAGGGGTGGGTACATGGCAGTAAAGTTTCTGACTATGAAAGCCTGGATAACTTAATCCTGAGAGAGCATATTCTTAATAATTGTGTGTCTGATTTGTTAAACCAGTACCTGGTAGACTCTGATCTGACCTCTCCCCAAGAATTGGGAAAGAAGGCAGACAAATGGGTGAGAACAAGGGTGAACAGAAAAGTTCATACAGGGGGTGACAAGGATGGCAAGAAGAAGGATGGTAAGTCTTCTGACAAGGGTGGGGACAAATCTAAAAATGAGTCTTCATTAGGCCCACAAAAACACTCTGGTGGGGGTGGTGGGCCCAAATCCTCTTCAAATCAAAACAAAGAAAAGAAACCATGGTGCTATTTATGTAAAATAAAAGGCCATTGGACAACTGATCCCAGTTGCCCAAAGAAAAGCACCAAGCCTCCTACCACTACAACCCCTGCTGCTACACCTAGTGCCCCTAGTAATAGCAGTGGTGGTGGGAGCAAACCTACTAATAGCCAAACCAAGGGAGTAGCTGGGCTCACTTTTGGTAACTTAGTTGGGGTTGGTCTTGTTAGGGAGACCACAGAGGCTGTGTTATTCTCTGAGGGGGCTATTGATTTAGCCACCTTGGTTGCTTGTCCCCTTAATATGGATAAGTACAAGCAACTTCCCCTAATAAATGGTGTTGAGGTTCAGGCCTACAGGGACACAGGTGCCAGTGTTACCATGGTAATAGAGAAACTGGTCAGCCCTGAACAACACCTACTTGGTCACCAGTACCAAGTAACCGATGCTCATAACAACACTCGTAGCCACCCCATGGCTGTTGTGAAGCTCAACTGGGGGGGGGGGGGGTTACTGGTCCAAAGAAAGTTGTGCTTGCCTCAGATTTACCTGTAGACTGTCTACTAGGGAACGATTTAGAGACATCAGCTTGGGCAGAAGTGGAGTTGGAGGCTCATGCAGCAATGCTGGGCATTCCAGGGCATATTTTTGCTTTTTGCTTTGACCAGGGCTCAGGCCAAAAAGCAAAAAGGACAGGGTGACTTGGATCCTGGAAGAATGGACCAAGTGCTCCCTAAAGCTAGGGTTAGTAAAGGTAAAACACTACCTACTATCCCTCCCTCTGCAGTGGATTCAACTTCTGAGGAAGAAGAATTTCCACCCTGTGCAGAACCTACACCAGAGGAGCTGGAAGCAGACACTGCTGAGCTTTTGGGTGAAGGGGGGCCTGCCAGGGAGGAGCTGAGTGTGGCACAGCATACCTGTCCCACACTAGAGGGTCTAAGACAGCAAGCTGTCAAACAAGCAAATGGGGATGTCAGTGACTCTCACAGAGTTTACTGGGAGGACAACCTTTTGTATACTGAAGCAAGGGATCCAAAACCTGGAGCTGCCAGGAGATTGGTGATTCCTCAAGAATACCGAAAGTTCCTCCTAACTCTAGCCCACAACATTCCCTTAGCTGGACATTTGGGGCAAATGAAAACTTGGGACAGGCTTGTCCCCTTGTTTCATTGGCCTAGAATGTCAGAGGACACAAAGGAATTTTGTGAGTCCTGTGAAACCTGTCAAGCCAGTGGCAAGACAGGTGGCACCCCAAAGGCACCCCTTATTCCACTGCCTGTGGTTGGGGTTCCCTTTGAAAGGGTAGGGGTTGACATAGTTGGCCCTCTTGACCCTCCTACTGCTTCAGGCAATAGGTTTATCTTGGTGGTAGTAGACCATGCCACCAGATATCCTGAAGCTATTCCTCTAAGGACCACTACAGCTCCTGCAGTGGCAAAGGCCCTCCTGGGAATCTTTTCCAGGGTGGGCTTCCCAAAAGAGGTGGTATCAGACAAGGGAAGCAATTTCATGTCTGCTTACTTAAAGGCCATGTGGAAGGAATGTGGTGTGACATACAAGTTACCTACACTCTATTATCCACAAACAAATGGACTGGTTGAGAGGTTTAATAAAACTCTCAAAGGAATGATAATGGGACTCCCTGAAAAACTCCGAAGGAGATGGGATATCCTGTTACCTTGCCTCCTTTTTGCTTACAGGGAGGTACCCCAAAAAGGAGTGGGCTTCAGCCCCTTTGAACTCCTATTTGGACACCCTGTAAGAGGTCCTCTAACACTTGCAAAGGAGGGTTGGGAACAACCTTTAAAAGCTCCTAAGCAAGACATAGTGGACTATGTACTTGGCCTAAGATCTTTGATGGCAGAGTACATGAAAAAGGCCAGTAAAAACCTTCAGGCCAGCCAAGAGCTCCAAAAGCAATGGCATGACCAGAAGACTGTTTTGGTTAAGTACCAACCAGGGCAGAAAGTGTGGGTCTTGGAGCCTGTGGCCTCAAGAGCACTCCAAGACAAATGGAGTGGACCCCACATAATTGTTGAAAAGAAGGGAGAAGTCACCTACTTAGTTGACTTAGGCACTGCCAGGAGTCCCCTTAGGGTGCTCCATGTCAATCGCCTGAAACCCTACTATGACAGGGCTGATCTCACCCTGCTCATGGCAACAGATGAGGGACAGGAAGAAGAGAGTGACCCTCTCCCTGATCTCTTCTCTTCCACTGAACAAGATGCTCTAGTGGAAGGTGTAGTTTTGGCAGATTGTCTTACTGCTGAGTAGAAAGACCACTGCATAAATCTCCTGGGTCAGTTTTCTGAACTCCTTTCTACTGTGCCAGGCACCACTTCTTGGTGTGAACACACTATAGATACTGGAGACAGCTTGCCTGTCATAAGTAAGATCTATAGGCAGCCTGGCCATGTCAGGGACTGCATAAAACAAGAGGTTCAGAAAATGCTTGAACTGGGAGTGGTTGAGCACTCTGAAAGTCCATGGGCCTCTCCTGTGGTACTTGTACCAAAACCTCATTCCAAAGATGGAAAAAAGGAAATGAGATTTTGTGTTGACCATAGAGGTCTCAACCAAGTAACCAAAACTGATGCTCACCCTATACCCAGGGCAGATGAGCTAATAGATACCCTGGCATCTGCCAAGTATCTAAGCACCTTTGATTTGACTGCAGGGTATTGGCAGATCAAGTTATCAGAGGATGCAAAAGCAAAAGCAGCATTTTTAACCATTGGAGGCCATTACCAATTCACAGTAATGCCTTTTGGATTGAAAAATGCAACTGCCACTTTTCAAAGGTTGGTGAACACGGTCCTGCAAGGGCTGGAAGCTTTTAGTGCAGCATATCTAGATGATATAGCTGTCTTTAGCTCCAGCTGGGATGATCACCTGGTCCACCTATGGAAAGTTTTGGAAGCCCTGTAGAAGGCAGGCCTCACTTTCAAGGCTTCAAAGTGCCAGATAGGGCAGGGGAAAAGTGGTTTATCTGGGACACCTGGTAGGTGGAGAACAGATTGCACCACTTCAGGGGAAAATCCAAACTATTATAGATTGGGTTCCCCCTACAACTCAGACTCAAGCGAGAGCCTTCTTAGGCTTCACTGGGTACTACAGGAGGTCCATAAAGAACTATGGCTCCATTGCAGCCCCTCTTAATGACCTCACATCGAAGAAAATGCCTAAAAAGGTATTATGGACAGCAAACTGTCAGAAAGCTTTTGAGGACCTGAAGCAGGCCATGTGCTCTGCAACTGTCCTGAAAAGCCCCTGTTACTCCAAAAAATTAATTGTCCAAACTGATGCATCTGAATTAGGGGTAGGGGCAGTCTTATCACAACTTAATTCTGAGGGCCAGGATCAACCTGTTGCTTTTTATCAGCAGGAGGTTTCCCCCTGAGAAAAGCGTTGGTCTGCCATAGAGAGGGAGGCCTTTGCTGTGGTCTGGGCACTGAAGAAGTTGAGGCCATACCTGTTTGGCACTCACTTCATTGTTACAAACCTCTACTTTGGCTAAAACAAATGAAAGGTGAAAACCCTAAATTGTTGAGGTGGTCCATATCCCTACAGGGGATGGACTATACAGTGGAACATAGACCTGGGAGTACCCACTCCAATGCAGATGGACTCTCCAGATATTTCCACTTAGACAATGAAGACTCATCAGGTCATGTCTAGTCTTATTGTCCTTCGTTTGGGGGGGGGTTGTGTAGGAAAGTACCATCTTGTCTGGCATGTTACCCCCAAATTTCACTGTATATATGTTGTTTTAGTTGTATGTGTCACTGGGACCCTGCCAGCCAGGGCCCCAGTGCTCATAAGTGTGCCCTGTATGTGTTACCTGTGTTATGACTAACTGTCTCACTGAGGCTTTGCTATCCAGAACCTCAGTGGTTATGCTCTCTCATTTCTTTCCAAATTGTCACTAACAGGCTAGTGACCAATTTCACCAATTTACATTGACATACTAGAACACCCTTATAATTCCCTAGTATATGGTACTGAGGTACCCAGGGTATTGGGGTTCCAGGAGACCCCTATGGGCTGCAGCATTTCTTGTGCCACCCATAGGGAGATCTGACAATTCTTACACAGGCCTGCCAGTGCAGCCTGAGTGAAATAACGTCCACGTTATTTCACAGCCATTTACCACTGCACTTAAATAACTTATAAGTCACCTATGTGTCTAACCTTTACCTGGTAAAGGTTGGGTGCTAAGTTACTTAGTGTGTGGGCACCCTGGCACTAGCCAAGGTGCTCCCACATTGTTCAGGGCAAATTCCCCGGACTTTGTGAGTGCGGGGACACCATTACACGTGTGCACTATACATATGTCACGACATATGTATAGCGTCACAATGGTAACTCCGAACATGGCCATGTAACATGTCTAGGATCATGGAATTGCCATGATCCCCCGAGTCTCTAGCTCAGACCCGGGTACTGCCAAACTACCTTTCCCGGGGTTTCACTGCAGCTGCTGCCAACCCCTCAGACAGGTTTCTGCCCTCCTGGGGTCCAGCCAGGCTTGGCCCAGGAAGGCAGAACAAAGGACTTCCTCAGACAGAGGGTGTTACACCCTCTCCCTTTGGAAAAAGGTGTCAGGGCTGGGGAGGAGTAGCCTCCCCCAGCCTCTGGAAATGCTTTGATGGGCACATATGGTGCCCATCTCTGCATAAGCCAGTCTACACCAGTTCAGGGATCCCTCAGCCCTGCTCTGGCGCGAAACTGGACAAAGGAAAGGGGAGTGACCACTCCCCTGACCTGCACCTCCCCTGGGAGGTGCCCAGAACTCCTCCAGTGTGCTCCAGACCTCTGCCATCTTGGAAACAGAGGTGCTGCTGGCACACTGGACTGCTCTGAGTGGCCAGTGCCAGCAGGTGACGTCCGAGACTCCATCTGATAGGCTCCTTCAGGTGTTGCTAGCCTATCCTCTCTCCTAAGTAGCCAAACCTCCTTTTCTGGCTATTTAGGGTCTCTGCTTTGGGGAATTCTTTAGATAACGAATGCAAGAGCTCATCAGAGTTCCTCTGCATCTCTCTCTTCACCTTCTGCCAAGGAATCGACTGCTGACCGTGCTGGAAGCCTGCAAAACTGCAACAAAGTAGCCAAGACGACTACTGCGACCTTGTAACGCTGATCCTGCCGCCTTCTCGACTGTTTTCCTGGTGGTGCATGCTGTGGGGTTAGTCTGCCTCCTCTCTGCACTAGAAGCTCCGAAGAAATCTCCGTGGGTCGATGGAATCTTCCCCCTGCTACCGCAGGCACCAAAGAACTGCATCACCAGTCCTCTGGGTCTCCTCTCAGCATGACGAGCGAGGTCCCTTGAACTCAGCAACTCTGTCCAAGTGACTCCCACAGTCCAGCGACTCTTCAGTCCAAGTTTGGTGGAGGTAAGTCCTTGCCTCCCCACGCTAGACTGCATTGCTGGGAACCGCGTGTTTTGCAGCTACTCTGGCTCCTGTGCACTCTTACAGGATTTCCTTCGTGTACAGCCAAGCCTGGGTCCCCGGCACTCTAACCTGCAGTGCACGACCTCCTGAGTTGTCCTCCGGCGTCGTGGGACCTTACTTTGTGACTTCGGGTGAGCTCCGGCTCACTCCACTTCGTAGTGCCTGTTCCTGCACTTCTGTGGGTGCTGCTTGCTTCTGAGAGGGCTCCGTGTCTTGCTGGACGCCCCATCTGTCCCCTCAAACAATTGGCGACATCCTGGTCCCTCCTGGGCCACAGCAGCATCCAAAAACCCTAACCGTGACCCTTGCAGCTAGCAAGGCTTGTTTGCGGTCTTTCTGCACAGAAACACCTCGGCGCGATTCTTCATGACGTGGGACATTCATCCTCCAAATGGGAAGTTTCTAGCCCTTGTCGTTCTTGCAGAATCCACAGCTTCTACCATCCGGTGGCAGCTTCTTTGCACCCACAGCTGGCATTTCCTGGGCATCTGCCCACTCCCGACTTGATCGTGACTTTTGGACTTGGTCCCCTTGTTCCACAGGTACTCTCATCAGGAAATCCATTGTTGTTGCATTGCTGGTGTTGGTCTTCCTTGCAGAATTCCCCTATCACGACTTCTGTGCTCTTTGGGGAACTTAGGTGCACTTTGCACCCACTTTTCAGGGTCTTGGGGTGGGCTATTTTTCTAACCCTCACTGTTTTCTTACAGTCCCAGCGACCCTCTACAAGGTCACATAGGTTTGGGGTCCATTCGTGGTTCGCATTCCACTTCTAGAGTATATGGTTTGTGTTGCCCCTATCCCTATGTGCCCCCATTGCATTCTATTGTGACTATACATTGTTTGCACTGTTTTCTATTGCTATTACTGCATATTTTGGTATTGTGTACATATATCTTGTGTATATTTGCTATCCTCATACTGAGGGTACTCACAGATACTTTTGGCATATTGTCATAAAAATAAAGTACCTTTATTTTTAGTATATCTGTGTATTGTGTTTTCTTATGATATTGTGCATATGACACTAGTGGTACTGTAGGAGCTTCACTCGTCTCCTAGTTCAGCCTAAGCTGCTCTGCTAAGCTACCTTTTCTATCAGCCTAAGCTGCTAGACACCCCTCTACACTAATAAGGGATACCTGGGCCTGGTGCAAGGTGTAAGTACCCCTTGGTACTCACTACAAGCCAGTCCAGCCTCCTACACCTACAGGCTTGACCGTGCCACAATCCAGGAACTGTGTACCCAGTTGGAGCCAGACCTGATGTCAGCAATCCACCATCCCACAGGAATCCCCCCTCAGGTGCAGGTGCTGTCAGTGCTCCATTTCCTTGCAAGTGGGTCATTTCAAACAACTGTGGCCATGGCATCAGGGATGTCCCAGCCTCTGTTTTCAAACGTATTGTCCAGAGTGTTGTCTGCCCTTCTGAAACACATGCGGAGCTACATCGTTTTCCCTCAGGTGGAGGATTTGCCTACAGTGAAAGGTGACTTCCATGCCCAGGGACATATCCCCAACATCATAGGTGCCATTGATGGGACCCATGTGGCTTTGCCCCCCCCCCCACAGGAGTGAACAGGTGTACAGAAACCGGAAGAGTTATCATTCTATGAATGTACAGATGGTATGTTTGGCAGACCAGTACATCTCCCATGTGAATGCCATGTTCCCTGGCTCAGTGCATGACGCCTACATCCTGCGGAATATAGCATCCATTATGTGATGGGTCAACTCTAGAGGCACCGTGTGTGGCTATTAGGTGAGCCCCTGGAAGCAAGTCAGTGGGAATGGTTGTCTGGGTCTGGGGTTATCCCTCCAGGTTAGTGTGTGTCTAACAGTTGCCCCTCACCATTTGCAGGTGACTCTGGTTACCCCAGCCTGTCATGGCTACTGACCACAGTGAGGAATCCCAGGACAAGGGCAGAGGAACGCTACAATGAGGCCCATGGGCGAACTAGGAGGGTGATCGAGCGGACCTTCGGCCTCCTGAAGGCCAGGTTCAGGGGCCTCCATATGACAGGTGGATCCCTATTCTACTCACCAGAGAAGGTGTGCCAGAACCTCTATCCTGCTGTATGCTTCACAACTTGGCTTTGCGACACCAGGTGCCTTTTCTGCAGGAGGATGGTCCAGATGGCGGTGTTGTGGCAGCTGTGGAGCCTGTGGACAGTGATGAGGAGGAAGCAGAGGAAGAAGACATGCACAACAGGGACTCAGTGATCCAGCAATATTTCCAGTGAAACACAGGTAAGAATACAATCCTGCCTACTACATGTACTTTTACACTACTACCTCTCTCCTGTCTGTTGTTTTCACCCAGTGTATGGTCAATGAGTTGTCACTTTCCCTTACGGTTTCACAGATGTGGGTCCCACTGTGTGACATCTGCTTAAATTCCTCACGGACTAGAGTTGTGTGACATAGGTATGTTGACATTACTATTTCAAAAACATTTTGTCACTGTAATTGCTAATACACTTTTTCGAAATCACAGACAGACTCCAGATCATTTTGTGCTTTAGGTGTGTTTATTTAAATGCAAAATATTGGAGGGGGTAGTGAAATGGTGAGGGGTGATGGCAGAGGAGTGTCCATGGCAGAGTCCAGTCTATTAGTCTCACAGGTGCATTGCCCATATTGGCATAGGAAGTGGTGCTGGGGCTGTTTAATTATGGTCAGGGTGACAAAGTGGGACAGTAGGATGACAATCAGGGTGGTCTCATTTCTTGGCGGGGGTGTTGGCATTGTTCTCTGTCTTGTTCCTGGATCTCAGGGACCGTTTTGCGGGGTGGTTCTCCGTCTGTAGGGGGTGGGGTGCTGGTGTGGTGGTCCTGTGGCGGGTGTCCTGTCCACTAGCACCGGCGGAGGTGGTGGGCAGTTCATCGTCCATGCTAGTGTCAAGGGCCCCTTGTAGTGCCACAGTGTCCCTCCTGGTGTTGACTACTTCCTTCAGCACCCCTACGATGGTGCCCAGGGTGGAGCTGATGGTTCTGAGTTCCTCCCTGAAGCCCATATACTGTTCCTCCTGCATGCGCTGGGTCTCCTGAAACTTGGCCAGTACCGTTGCCATCGTCTCCTGGGAGTGGTGGTATGCTCCCATGATGGAGGAAAGGGCCTTGTGGAGAGTGGGTTCCCTTGGCCTGTCCACCCCCTGTCGCACGGCAGCCCTCCCAGTTCCCCTGTGTTCCAGTGCCTCCGTCCCCTGGACTGTGTGCCCACTGCCACTGCCCCCAGGTCCCTGTTGTTGTTGGGGTGGTGGGTTATCCTGGGTTCCCTGTAGTGGTGGACACACAGCTGATTGATGTGTCCTGGGGACGGAGGTATGGGCCCGCTGGGTGGGTGCTGTGCTGGTGTTTCCAGAGGTCCCCGATGGTCAGGGCTGGTCATCTAGATCCAGTTTGACAGAGGTGCTGTCATCACTGTGGGCCTCTTCTGTTGGTGGTGTGGAAATGTGTGGACCCTCCTATCCGGTGACGTTGGGTAGGGGTCCTGCAGCGGTATAAAAGGATGTTTGTTAAATCTGTGTGTGTAATGGTATGCAATGGGTGGGTGACCGTGTACCCCAGTGCTAGCATTCCTGTGTGGGAGCTTGTGTGATGGTGGTTTAGGGGGGTGTATGGGTATGTGCAGTGGGCTTGCTTTGGTGATGGGTATCCATGCTTTGTAGTTGCATGCAGGGCTTGGTGTTGGGATGTGTGGTTTGTGATGTTGGGGCATTTGTGAGGAGTTGGGGTGCTGGGGTGAGGGTGAGGGTGGGGGTATGTGATAGCATGCAGGTAGGGTGGGGGATGTAATAGTAAAGATTTGACTTGCCAGAGTCCATTCTTCCACCTACTCCTGCGAGGCCCTCAGGATGCAAAATCGCCAAGACCTGCTTCTCCCATGTTGTTAGTTGTGGGTGAGGAGGTGGGGGTCCGCCGCCAGTCCGCTGAACCGCCAGGTGGTGTCTTGAGACCACGGAACGCACCTTCCCCCTTAGGTCGTTCTACCTCTTCCTGATGTCCTCCCGATTTCTTGGGTGTTGTCCCACTGTGTTGACCCTGTCCACTATTCTGCACCATAGCTCCATCTTTCTTGCAATGGAGGTGTGCTGCACCTGGGCTCCGAATAGCTGTGGCTCTACCCGGATGATTTCCTCCACCATGACCATGAGCTCCTCCTCCGAGAACCTGGGGTGTCATTGCCATGCCATGGGGTGGTGTAGGTGATGTGTGGGGTGGAGTGTGTGGTGATAAGTGTGGTGGTATGTAGTGGTGTGTTGTGTGAGGTGCATGGAAGTTGTGTGCGTGATGGTGTTGTGTGCCTGTGGATGCTGTTGTTCTTGCTGGTGGTGTCTCTCTCTGGCCTTCTTTGTGAATTTTTTGTCATGGGGGTTTGTGGGTGATGAGGGTGTGTGTTTTATATTGTAATGGGTGTGTGGGAGTGGTGTGTGTATGTGTCTCAGGTGTGTGTATTTTGAATTGTCCAATGTGGAGGTTGTTTTGTAAGAGTGTGTGTATTTTGAGTGTGGCGGTGTGTGTACCGCCAATGAAATACCGCAGATGAAAGACTGCCGCGTGGATTCGTGTTTCGTGATAGTGTGGGCGTATTTCTGTTGGCGTGACGGTTTTGTTATCGCCAGTTTATCACTGACCTTTGGTGTGGCGGACTTGTGTGGGTGTCTGAATTTTGCCGGATTCCGAGATGTGGGTCATAATAGCTGTGGCGGAATTCCGCGGCCGCGGCGGTGTGTTGGCGGTCTTCTGCACGGCGGTAAGCGGCTTTTACCGCCAATGTTGTAATGAGGGCCTATGTGTTTATGTGTTGTAATTCATTTATGTGATGGATTGAGTTTGTTCTTAGCTTCTTGGTTGGTGATGGTTACATTTTTTATTTAAATAATCATTTAATATTTTATTATCTCAGTCGTCATTAAAATTGGAATTTTGTTTAATTTTTGACTGATGTAATAAACTATTATATTTATTATTTCAAATTTGATTTGTTATGTTGGTTCAGAGTTTGTAATAATTTATTCAGACTTTGGTACGTTAATATTTACTTTATAATATGCTTGTGGCTATTATTTCTAAAAGATCTACTCCTTTGTTATTTATGAAGATTTTGGAGCTCATTACAAGTTTGGCGGTCGGATGAGCCGACCACCAAACTCGTGGGGATGAGGTGGCTGTCAGCCCAGCTGCCTCATCGGGATGACTGGCGGGAACGTTGTATTACAATGTTCCTGCTGATCAGCCCGGTAGGAACAGTGCTACGGTATTGAGCTTGGCTCCTTTAAGGGAACCAAGACCAATACTGTAGTATCACAGCACCCTCGGAATGCGCACTGTCTGCAAAGCAGACAGTGCACATTCCAAGGGTGCTGGGCCGGGGGAGCTGCAGTTCCCATGCCACGGGTATGGGCAGTGCAGGGCCCTCCCCTGTGGCCCCCAGCACTTTCTTTATTCCAGCCTTTCTATGGCAGGGTCCTCGCCATGGAAAGGCTGGAAGAAACAGTAGTCATGTTCAGTACAGCAGCGCTGGGTTCAGGTCTGCTGTGGCTGGTCCCAAGTCTGATCTCCGTCAGTCCGTCAGGAACCATGTTCCCAGAGGTGATGGCGGTCCCCATAGCGGTCTGACAGTCAGAGTTGCAATGTGGCTGTTGGACTGCCTGGAGTACAGTGGTACTACCGCCTCCTCAAGTCTGGTGGCCCTTAGACCCCCAGACTCGTAATAAGCTCCTTTGACTTTACACTGTAGCATGCCACATTCCTTTGATTTGTTTGCTAAGTTTTGGGGCAATTGGCTAACAGAGTGCTTTATTCATAGTTGGTAGCTTTGCTCTTCTATAAATGTATAGATTGTAGGTTTGATTCCGCCTAGTGTGAATTGGAAGGCATTGTACCATTCTTCCACTGCATTGTTTTTTTTAGATTCCTGTGCCAAGGTGCTATCATAGACATTTCACCATGGTATTTGGAATTTGGGTTGGCATCTCTGTCCGGAGCGATGCAGTCTAGTCTTTGAAATGATCCATTAGGGAGGATTAGTTTGTCTTCATTTTGTTGTTAGAAAGAGCTTTCTATTAATACATTTTTGTGGTTGGCTACCTCTGTGACAGGGACATAGGCTAGTGCTATCATTTTCATTTTATTTCAAATGCAAATTGGCTTTTTGTAGAATATTCAACACATTGCGTATTTTTGAAGGTGTCACCCTATGCTTTGATTGAAATGATAGTAACAGCCTTGTATTGTGTGGCTGTGTGTGGGTAAAGTTTTAAAATGGTTTGAATCATTGCTTGCTTAAACTCTATGATTATTTTTAGGGGTGTACTGGACTGGCTGCTGGCAGCCAGCCCACGCAATATTAATCAGGTTCAAATCAATAGAGACGCTCAGTAAGGAGCAACACACTGATAGTGAGTACAGTGTAGCTTTAATAAGAACTAAGCAGAAGCACGTATATCATCAAAGATGGTTATACATTAACCTATACCGTGGTAAAGTGATTATAGGAATATCATGAGAAGGCTGAAACTACTCATAACACATTGAATCTAAAGCACAACAGTGACTGTGTGAGTTAGACTAGTGCAGAAGAACTTAGGGTCTCATTACGAGTTTGGCAGTCCGTGCACCACCATGGGGGCTGTGGCGGTACTATCGCCATCGTTTTTATGGTCGGATCACTGTAGTATGAATCATGCAGATCTATAGGTCAAAGACCGCCGTAGTCCGGCTGTCATCAACAAGCAGTGCAGATTACTACTGTGACGAGGCAGCAGAAACAGGCCGGCGGAGACAGTGTTTCTGTCTCACACATTATGAAGTTGCACACTGCCAATTTGACTGTGGCGGTCCAACCACCACGTCTCAGCAGGCATAAACAGAGAGTATAAAGGGAGCAAATCACCTGCAGACAGGCATGTATTGTGCCGCCATGGAGCCCATCACACACATCCTGCCGCTGCTCATCGAAGGTGCTCTAAATCCACGCCACTGTGGACCAAGCTGACCGTATGCACACACACACATACCTGTGTCATTAATCTCAATAACAGCTTATCGTGCTGTCATCCACATGATATGGGGGAACACTTGTCATCGTGTACACAATTGGAGTCATTCACAAAGAAGGATACATTCACAGTCAATAAACACAGCCTTTGGCAGGACACTCACACTGCACTGCAGCACTACACTAAAACCTGTCTGCACATCTTAGACACAGGGACAGTAAAGTCTACACTACATTGTCTCACACAACACCAACACAGCATCATCACATCAACCAATACAACTGACACCCTCACAATGTACACATGTCATGGACTGTCGTCAGATTCAACACAGATATTTATGGAAGTGTCATGGAACACAAACACAACTCCCATTAAACATAGCTGGTATGGACACACGTATCGCCCACATTGCAACACAATGGAAGGACAATGGGATGCACAATAGTCAGAGAGAAAAATATACAAAGCTCACAAATGCAAACATTACCTGCACAATAGGAATGGGGGCATCAGGAGCACTCAGGGAAGGATGCTTCACTGGGCCACATCACATTTTGCATATGTCCCTAAAACAACATTTGCATTGGAACTGTCCCCACATGTATTTCTGGGACAAACAATACTAGGGCCAAGTGACATGTCTACCTACATAATGTGGAAGTGCAAGTCAAGAAAGTATATACAACAGCAGCTACATGGGACATGCGTCTAGATGAAGTAGCTACAAGATACACACAGCAAAATGGACACATGCACAGTCAAATGCAAAGGAAGGCAGCCCAATTGAACACTCTCCCTGTCTGTCTGAAAACTCAAGCTGCTACACATGAGACAAATATACAATCCATATCAGGGGCATAAGTCTAACACCATACATGCTGACATTGGACCACACAAGATGAAATACTTACCTTACCAAACAGAACACATTGCAATGATACCCTATTTGGATTAACACCCAAATATCCATACAGTCAACATCTACCTTTGTCTTGAGTGACACCAGCAGTGCCACAAAGTCAGATATTGCAAAAAACAGCAAATGGATCATCAAGCACATGAAAACGCAGACAACTGTAGGCAGACAACACAAATTACTCACGAACAACATAAAGGTAGAAAAGGAATTGCAGGAGACGTGTACCCAAAAAAACAAGTATTTGAGTTTCTTAATAACAAAATCAAAATAGCAAAGGCAATTGGCCAAGCCAGCAGATTTTTATTGCACAGTACGGTGCCCACACTTCACTCCTTTTAGAACCAGGGAACCTCCAAAGGAAGGGCCATTTAGTGGGCAGGCAGGTACCTTAGGGATCGTCCTTGGGGGTAAGGGTGGGGCCTCTTGGTTTGGGATGGGTGGAGTGAACAGGGGAAAGGGCATGTTCAAAAAGGAAACTTTCCTTTGGAACACAGGGAAGGTTATTAGAAGGAAAACAGACAAACAAGGATTGCAGCAAGCTCATAGACAACGCACTATCCCTATTAATACCCAATAGTAAAGAAAAACAAGTAAAAAACAAAAGTGCTACTATTAGGTTACAGTAAGCGTGCAACTACACCATAGTTCCTGCTGCAACAAGGAACTAAACGGGCTGAAACAGCCCCACTGGTAAATACTCCAAAGGGCGGTGCACCACAATCTGTACAAAGAGATACACATGAAACAGAAAAAATCCGATGTTCTGACAGTATAGATGAACAGTCCTTTCTTTTTAATATTTCATTATAAGTCTAAAATGTTGATTCCACACGATCCCGTGGGTGATATACATTAGGACCAAGAATAATAAAGGAAAATAGCCTTGTATTCTTGCAATTCCTGCAATTCCATGGACAAATGAAATGTTCAGGATAAACAGCTAATGCGTTTTGCCCCAAAAAAGGGCTTCTTCAGGGCTGTAACATAACCAGAAAAAACATATATATACTATGCTATTGATTACCCAAAAAGTGTAACTATATGAGTAAGTGTAAAAATACACATCACGAGAGTGAATCAAGGGAAAACAATACTGTGTACCAACACATTAATGGAAGTAATGAGCCTGTGCGAAACATGTTCTAAACCATGCAAATACATAATATATGTTGTGAAAAGTATATGACAAGTGACCAAGCAATGAATAAAATATATATAGAGTTGGAGTAATTGTATAAAGATGTATATGTCAAATGTTAATAAGTGTAATAAAAAGTGAGATCCCAGAAGAAAACGGGAGGGGGGCATCCAAGTGTCAAATTAGGCAGATAAAGCAAACTCATGAAAAATATACCATGAATGGTATCCAGTCAGTAGTGGTAGTAAAAAATATATTGATAAATCAGTAACCTGAAAAGACGAGACCAAGAAATAAAATGAAATAACCTGTGAAGCAAACGCTTCGAGTATCAAGGTCCGGAACACGTATTTACATAAAGTAAGTTAAATAGCAGTGGAATAAAAGAAAGAGCATCCATCCAAGTAACGCCCCAAAACTAGAGTGAAAGCGAAAAAATCCACAACCCATGATAACTAAAACCCCAAAAAAGATAAGAAAATAAATGACATATAAAAGCAGGTAAATTGCCCCGTAGATCGAATTAACAGAGGCATACCCGAAAATATAAAAAACTATGAAAACCCAGCCTAATAAATAGCATCGTGATAACTACATATTCACGAAAAGTAAATAGTGGTATGCAGAGAGAAATATGAAGTGGACGAAAAATGGAAGGCTTACTGCTCGTCAAATCATGCGGCATGAATATGCTCGAAAAGACTTCAAAACGCGATCCGAGCGACCGCGGGGAATCACACGTGGCCAGCCCAATTATGAAGCCGGCCACCACATTTGTAATATACTTATAATATTTTCACTATTTATCTTGATGTACATTCTTTCGATTTTTTCGGAATTGTGTTTTATGTTGCATTATTGGGTACATCTTGTTGCTTTAACTTTATGACTATATTGAGTGTTAACCGGTTGGATTCATCTTTGTATTTATTTTCATAAGTGTATATATCTTTTTTATTAATATTTATATGTCTTATTAGCAAGTAGGAGAACTCATCACCTTCAATGCTTTGCCTCATGGAACAAAACTCAGTTGTCATACAATAGTAGGTCATACAATAGTAGGCCAATGCCAACTGCATTCCCAGAGATGCCACACAAGGTTATGCAACCATTTATTTGTCACATACAAAATAACACAACAATAAGAAATGGTGCTCCCAAAACATGCCATGTTGCTGACAACAGTACAGTAGCCTGGTGAAGGTGACATGGAAATAGTCATGTCATACTGGAAACATATCCACAATGCACACTTCACTAAGTGAAATGTGTCCCAGTGGAGTCATATAGGTAGTACCAATGTTACCCTTATATGCCACACATTTGGCATGGAAATGTACACTGTAGACATCATGTGCAAATTATCAGGGAGACATGTCCCTAAAATCCATAACACAATGAACCAGCAAGCTCCAGGGAAATCACCACTAATATCTAGCACCACTTACAATTACATACTCTGATTGTATCAGTAGAAGTCATCAGTCCTTTGTATGTTGGAGAGACACAAAGATGTGCAAGTACCTTAAAAGGCCCCTAACCTATTGCCCAATGGGAAGCTACATCACTGTCTCCATTTTGGTCCTGCAAACTCAAATGTCTGTGGATGAATGGTTGTACCCAACCACATGTGATTATAACAAAACTGCAAGTCAATATACTCATTTAACCAGACACATGACAGAGGACAGTAATCCATCACTTCCTTTTTATTTGGCCTGTAATACAGAGGAGCATTGGTCTGTTGTATAGACTATACACCCACTACAACAATAAACTCCTGAGGCCCGAATGGATAAATACATTTGCACTCTGTGAGAATGACTTACTGCATACAGTCCTTACAGGCAACTGCCAGAGTACAAACTTCAACATTACACATGAGTAACAATCAAGGGGCTGGCATGGTGGGTACAGAAAGTATCTTCCTTGTCCATGTGTGAACATGTGGAATAAGAAATGTAGACTCCTGACACATCATGGGGTGGGTTTTGTGGTATGTATGATACATTCCTTTGGACCTATCCAACAGAGATGGCATCCAACATTCAAAGGTATACATTGCACAATTTCAGCTATGTGACCAAGGTACTGACTCAACTGGAATCAACACATTATCTGGACTGTGGGACTGTCATCAGTGCAATAAGCCTGTACAGGAAAAATATGACATATGTGAAGGTGACAACAGAGCTGTGGGAGTAAGAGACATGTCAGGAGACAATGATGTTAAATGCACATATTGACTACTTCAGGGATTTTTCTCAGTACCCATTCCGAATCTAGTCAATGGACTGAGGCATTCAGGGCAGGGTTTGCTACCAGAGCCTCATATTAGCCACATGACAGGGTATGCAGGTCTACAGGGAGCGGCCACAGTGCCACAGTTGATAGTCACAGTGACACTCCCACAGCCTGGACTACATCCCATACTGGGAGGTACATTGGACAGGCCCTGGTCGCTGCAGGCTGAACATACAGAACCTATATGTCACTCTATTCCCATCACTTTCATGCATGACAGTACATCATGTGGCCATCAGCAATTTGGCATGGTGTGTGTGTGTGTCAACCTGAAGGGAGGACTGAGTCAAAATATGCCTTCTAGACTACAGTTTGGCAATGCCAGATGTGGGTTGAAAGATCTGTAGTACTATACACATTGCTTACAAGATCCTCAAATAACTCAGACAAAATGCATACACAGCTCATGCTCTCATGCACATACATGTTGTCTAAGACTTACAACCATTGAAAAGAACAAGATGTCAGTGGATGGCAGTAAATTCTCCATACCTAGTGTTGTGCATCCAACTCAAGGAGGACCTAGGATGCCAAAAAGCTCACACAACATAATGTGACTGAACTTAACATATAGTACTGGCCACCAACACCTGCACAATGTACATCTCATTGATGCCACACAGATAGCAAACAACAGGTACACAAGAAGCCTAACTGGCATACAGGGGCACATTCTAACCTGTAAGGAGGGAAAGGTTGGTGTTAATCAGTATCAACTGTGCCTATGAGGTTCCTACCTGCTCCTCTGCTGAGCCATAGAGCTATCCATACAGGGGTAGGACCACATCACATCAACAAGCCTCTCCAGAGAGAAGGCAGGGGCCCTATCACCTGCTGGACGTGATAAGATTGTTCCCAGAGGCACCACAGAGCAACTCAGGTAGCAGAGGTTTTGCTGGTAGCAGTGTCAAGAGTCCAGGGAGTGAATATGCACAACATGGCGGTCAAATCCACCATGTACACTCTCATCACTGCCATCAGGCACAGCCATTGGCCCGAGACTACCACAGGTAGCAATGGTAGCCTATGGCTATGTCTGCCACAGTTGAAACTGCCTACCGCCCTGATGACTTCCGCCTGCAGTTGCTGGCAGTTTCTAATGTCCAGTGGAGTAGGTCAGGCATCCACCTTGGTGACGGCCTGAAATGCTGTATTTGGCTTTATAAACTGCATTGCATCTACAATATATGTTTTGTTGCATCACAAACATCCTTATTCTGTTTTGTCATTTACGTCCTTCTACTCAACCGCCAGTGTAGTTTGTTGCAGGGCACATATGGTATTTGACCATGGTGCATGGGCCACCACTGGTGACAGTCTTTTTGGTGGTCGGAATATGCATTCAAACTTCGAAGCACAATTGTGTAGCACATCCAAGAGTTTCATCCAAATCCATGTTGTAGATACATGTGTTGAAAACCGTGGGGGTCATGTGACCAGCTGTGAATTGCCATGGCTATGCAATCAGAAATGCTTTATCACATGATATTTTTGGCATGCATTGTGAATGATGCTGTGGACACACTAACTAATGTTACAAATCATATCTTATCACATATAGGTACCCTGGGAGAGGGAGGATGCGACAACCTCATGTCTACAGTCCACTGCCAGACTTTCAGACCATGGAAGAATGCCACGTCATACAGCTGTACCATCTGAATAGGCACACAATAGTGGACTTATACTGTCAGCTGGGGCCAGATCTGATGCCAGGTTTTAGTTATCCAACCAGCATATCACCCAGTGCACATGTCATGCCAGTATTGCCTTACGTAGCCACAGGGTCCTTTCAGCATACAGATGCCATATCTGCTGGTATGTCGCAACCTACGTTCAGTCTGGTGTTGAAAGATTTCCTTTCAGCAATGGTGAAACACATTAACAGCAATATTATGTTTTCCTGACGTGAGGATTTAGCCAATGTGAATGCTGACTTTTATGGTTTTGCCTACCTCCCACACATTGTGGGGGCCATTGATGGCACACGTGTTGGCTTGGTGCCATATCAGGCCACTGAACAAGTCTATCGCAACAGAACAAACTTCCATACCATTAATCTGCAAGTTGACTGTTTGATGGATCTCTACATCTCACATGTCTTTACCCATTATTCGGGTTCAGCCCATGATTTCTTCACAATGCAGAACACCACAATACCTCAGCTGATGTCACAACTGCACCAAGAGAAGGACTTGCTGGTTGGCAAGTCATATCTGTCCTGATTGTGTATGTGTAATGTCAGGTGCTACAATCATTAAGTGAGTGACTCTTTGTTGCATTTATGTCCCATTCCTTCACAGGAGACTCCCCACATCCAAATTGTCCTTGGTTGTAGACACCGAGGAGGAATCCAACTACGCCAAGGGAAGTCCGCTTCAGCGAAGCTCATGGAAGGACACGGCAGCCAGTGAAGCAGACTTTTGGGCTCCTGAAGGCTAGATGTCATTGTCTTGACCAGACAAGTGGAGCCTTCCTCTACTCACCCACGAAAATGTGTCACATCACTGTGGCATGCTCCATAAAATCACCATGTGGAGGAATTTTCTGTACATCCCAGAGGAGGGGGAGCATGCAGTGCCACCGGGTGAGAATCTTAAAATGCCAACTGAAGGTGACAGTGATGAAGAAGAAGGCGCTGACTTGTGAAAAGATCTCATCAACAGCTATTTGTCATGAGTGTAAGTATGTCATAAGATGTTGTGACTGTATAATGAGCTATAGTTACGAGAATGTGTGGAGTTGAGTGTTTTTGAAATAGCTAGGAAGCTAATACTCTGCAATATTCAGACAAAACTGCTTGATAAAACACATCCCCACCTTGATGATATTGCTTTGTTTGTGTCAGTTTCATTACAATGTACTTTGTTTTACAGTTGTGTGCTATGTGACGTGTCATAGGTATGGTTTCAAGCCCATATTCCTTGTTATGTTCTTTGTACAGATACCTTCATCATGGCAAATGTGAGTTGTGACATTGCCAGGTATCTGATGCTGTTCAGACAAACAGAGTGGGCATGGATTGTTCCAGGTAATATAAGTCGCAGAGTTTGGGTGTAATGGACCTGTGCCAAGAAAACTTGCACTGTGTTTCGTGGAGGTACAGAAGTGCACATTGCACTTGTTTTGTATCTTGTGATGGACCTGATGCATCATGTGTGTCATTATGTTGTCTGAAAATATGTAGTACTAGCTTTAAACAAAGTCATTTTTCCTTTACATTGGCTATACACTCTTTTTGCATGACATATATATAGCTGTAGATGTGTTTCATCATTGCAGGCCACAGTGCCTGTGCCACAACAGTGACACATGTTTATGTCATACTACCAGATGCATGAGCATTGGTTTATGACTATGATGTCCCCGCAATAAGGGACTGTTGTTCTGCCATCTGTCTGTATCTTGGATAATGTGATGTTGTATTACTTTGGTGTGATATGTGATAATGTTCAATCTGCTGACATCAACCACTTCAATGTTTACATATTCTACAGGACAATGTCAGACAAATCCCTTCATTCCTTGGTCTGAGGGTCTGTACCTTGAAATATGTATATTGACACAACATGAGTAACACATTCTTGTTTCTAAAAGTCCAGACATATTGACAGCCTATGTGCTTTACACTGGAATTACATGTTTGGTTTGACCAAACACTTGCACTAATGTGTTTGTGTGTAATGGTTGTAATCCTGAGTTTGAGACTGTGTACCTGTAGCATATACCTGCTTGCACAAGTAATTTGTGTCTTGATTGTATGGTTCTCATGGTCTTAAATCTCTGCATAGCTAAATGTGAACATTAAGCAAGCAGACAAAGATTTTGTGATGGATGAATTTATTAAAATGCTGATACAGAAAAAACATTTTGGACAAAAAGAAATGAAACAAAAGAAATAAATTGAGGGGTCAGTCATGGTGAATGACATCAGTGGAGTAGATGGCATACCATTGGGAGTCCAAAGTCCAGAGTACATCTCCCATTAGAATGTAGGTGGTTTAGGATCAGTCAACAGAGTAAATGTGTGGCGCACAAAGGAAGTCCTTTAGGAAGAGGTCACTTGCTGGCAGGTGGGTGTCTTGCGATCTGCACCTCCTGGATTCTTTGCTGGATGTCACTGCTTGTGTGGAGGGGGACCTTTTGCTACAGAGGGAGGGGTGTCTGGGGCTGGTTCCTCCGCTGGCAGGGCCTCCCTTCCAGTAGCTGGCACCGATGTTGATGTGCCTATTGCTGATGAGCCAAAGGAAAGGGTAGACTGTTTTTGAAAAGCCCTGCTCAGGGCAGTGTGAATGTCCCTCAGCACCCCTGTTAGGGAGCCCATGTTGGTATTTTGGGCCACCATCTGTTCCCGCATTTCTCTGTGCATGTCCCTTAGGAGCTGCTTGATTTCCCAGAGTTCAGTCAACACCTGGCCGATCACACCTTGGGACTCATGATAGAGTCCTAAGGTGTGGCTGATGGTGTCCTGGCTGACAGCAGCCCCAGTGGTTTCACTCTGCTGGCCCACAGCAACCCTTCTATAACCCTACCCCCAAGGGCCTGTGCCCTTGCCACAGGGTGCCCTCTCCCACTTTCTCTTGAACCCTCATTGTCAGAAGTGTTGCACCACAACTCAGGATCCAGGACTCGTGGGCATGAGATGGTAGACACTGTGCTAGGGACACACATTGGGGGCTGAATGGTTGCCTGTGATGTTGAAGCAGCAAGGGTAGGAGGTTTTGATGTGGCTAGAATGAGACTCACTGTTGCCCAGATAAACCAGAACCCTCCTCCGCGTCTGGACATCCAAAACTGTCTTCTTCACTGAGGGCTTAATCAAGGGAGGTAGTTGTAGTCTCTTCTGTGGCCTCTGTGTGCCCAGTGGCAGCTCGACCTGTTAATGTAAAACATACACTGCTACTGATTGTATTGTGACATCTAACTCCAACAGTTTTGTGTTACAGTAAGCAGAGACCTTGTCCAAAACTAAGTTGTAGTTAATCCAATTGTGCCATGTAACCATGGTATTGGGTGTATTGACATGACATGTGTGAAGTATACCAATTCATTTTGACTGAAGCAGCTGCTGAAATGTGCAGATCATTAGCACTTGAGAGGATGTCTTGAAAATGACATATTGCCACCAGTGCAGGCAAAACAGTGGCTAGGCACGATATGGCTTTGCTCATTAGGAGGCCTAGTTGAGTGTGATGCAGGCAAACCCAGGACATTGTTGCATATGTGGCTGGAGTCATAATGTGCCTAGTGCAGTGTGGATGTGTCTGCTGCCAATAGCAATCTGGCAATGCATCTTGTGGTCTTATGAATACTTGTTATACACACTGGGAAAGGTGTAATTTATGTCTTCAAATATTTCATCTTGGGTAAGCAGACAGATACTTCTGTGATTTATGCATGATCTGTGCTTGATCAGTCCCAGATGAGTATGCTTCATTTGAGAATCAACAAACAAGGGTATTTGGCCAAGTGGCCACTGTGCTGGTGGTTGGAGTTAGAGTAACAGGGCATATTGGGCTTTGCAGTCATGTCACTCCCTCTACTTCTTAACACTTAGCTAATGGTATCCTCCCAGGTGAGTGCACTACAATTGAGAGTTTCCAACTAGGTGTCTTTAGACAAATGAACACTGGTCTTGTATTTAGAGGCATGATAAACAGTGCCACCTGGGAGTTGCTTTCAGGTTATTCCCTCTTCTTCACACACTTGACAAATAGTATCCTCCCAGGTGAGTGAACTTCACCTGTGAGTTACCAAACAAGGGAGATTGTATAACGGAACCACACATGCCGAAACAACGAATGCCTTAACAATGCAATTGAAACCATGACCGCGTCGTTTTCATGCATGCTATTAGCATGCATGCCTTTACAATGAATCTCATTGTAAAAGCATGCCTAGTAATGGCATGTGCGGAAACGCATGCAAATTGGCATGTGTGATTCTATTATGCAACCCCATCCACCCTGAGGCCCAAAACTACTCCACCCCTAATACCTAACCTACCCCGACCCCCACCCGCCCTGTTATTATGCTAACATCCTACACTGCCCCTATAAACTAAAGTACCCCAACCCCCCACCTGCCCTGAATCCTAAAAAAAACCTACCTCGATCCCCCACCCTGCCCCATAAAAATAAATTACCCCAACGCCACCCACCCCGACCTCCACCCCTAAAAAAGTAAACTACCCCAACCCCCACCTGCCTAGAGCCCTAAAAAAACTACCCTGAACCACACTCCTAAAAATTAAACTACCCTGACACCACCACCTGCCATGAGCCCTAAAACCGCTAATAAGTAAACTACCCGAACCACCCCACCCAGGCCCTAAGCCCTAAAAAAAAAACTATCCCGACCCCCCTACCCCTGCCCAATAAAACTAAAGTAGCCTGATACCCCTACCAACCCTAAGCCCTAATTCCACCCCACTGCTAAAATCTACCCACCAACCCTGCCTCAACCCCAATTACCTCACAGCGTACTCTCCCGATCCTTCCTTCCTCTTCTCTCCTCCCTCCTCCCGCCTTGCTTAAACCTTCCCCCACCCATTTAAAAATAAACTACTGTGCCCCACCCTAAGCCCTAAGTAAAAAACAATTACCCAGACCCCTCACACAAGCCCCAATCCCTTAATCCACCCCTCACTCGTGACCCAGCCCATCTTACCTCACTGCATCTTCCGCCTCCTGTCCTGAACACTGCATGGCTTTTTCTGTCCTTTAACCATGCATATGAGTAGTTCAGCACATGCATGGTTAAGGCACAAAAAAGCCATGCGTTGTTCAGGCAAGCGTAGTTACGCTTGCAAGGGAAATATCTGCGTCCTTAAGGATGCATTGATGAGGATGTTTCCCAACAAGGGTCTTTGGACAAGTGAACACCGGACTGTTGTTTGGAGTAATAGAAACAGTGCCTCCTTGGAGCTGCAGTCAGGCAACTCTGTCTACTACACACACTATACATATGCAGTGTATTACATATCTGTATGCAGACTGCATTTAGGTTTGGACATACATTTACCTGGTGAGACATACCATGAGTCCTGTTATTATTCTGGTATATGGAAAACCTTACAGGCCCCATTGGGACCAATGGCATGTGATGGGCCATCGTAGCTGTGATTTTAGATCAAACAATACAGATTGATAGTGTTAACACTCAAATACTCTGAGTATTGAATATTGGTGGGGTACCTGAAGAAGACAGTGGAAAAAGGTGACCTATGAGCATGCATGACATTGCATTTTTGTGACATTTTTTGTGTTTTCTGACTTACCAGACTCCACTCCCCAGGTATTCCTGTCAAGCCCTCGGAATGCAGGATGGCAAAGACCTTCTCTTCCAAGGGAAAGAGATGTAATGGGGCACTGGGAGGACTACCACCATTCTTCTTGGCCTGCAGCTGGTGCCTGAGACCAGGGAATGGGCCTTGTCCTGAGGTTGTTCCATCTTTTCCTAATATCCTCCTTTGTGCACAGGGTGGTGCCTACAGCATTCACTCTATCAATTGTTCTGTCCAACATTTCGAGTTACCTACTGAGAGGAGTATGCTGGACTTGTGCTTCAAACAATTGTGGCTCTACTCTTATGATTTCATCCACCATGCCTCTCACCTCATCTTCTGAAAAATGTGAATTTTTCTGTATGTGACATGGTGGGAAAAAAAACGGGTGACAGTGACTTACTACACAGGGGACGTGCACAAGGGTGTGAATGGACAAAAGTGTGTGCAGTGAGTTCTATGGGGTGCCTAATCTATGAAGTGTATGGCAAATAAGGTGCTTGGGCTTCTGTGTTTTGCATTGGAAATTCAAAGGATTGTGGTATGTGAAGAGGTATGTTTTGTAGTGTCCTTTGCAGGTGCGTCCACTGTGGCAATGTGTGTCATCTGTATTGATTTCATATTCATCCAATATGCAGTTTTCTATTACATTGCCGACCGGGAACTGCTGTGGTTCGAACCACCATTGACTGACTGCCATGAAGGGTCTGCCATGGCGACTAAGTGCTTGTAATATGCTCAGTGGTTGACCGCTGTGCTGTCATCGCTGGAGGTCAGACTGCCTATTTCCAGGCCACAGCTCCACTGGCAGCCTGCCATTTTTGCTTGGCAGTCGACAGTCCTGCCTTTGTAACTCGTTATAGGGTGGTTTGAGAGACCAGCGGCATGGCGGTGTTTTCAGAACCACCAACATGGCGGTTTAGAGGTCTGACCGCCAAACTTGTAATGAGGCCCTAAGGTTTTCACTCCCGGTGCTGCCCTGCAGAATCCTCCATGGCGGCGGAGCGCACTCCGCCGCCATGGGGATTCTGACACCCCCTACCGCCATCCTGTTCCTGGCGGGACTCCCGCCAGGAACAGGATGGCGGTAGGGGGTGCCGCGGGGCCCCTGGGGGCCCCTGCAGTGCCCATGCCAGTGGCATGGGCACTGCAGAGGCCCCCGTAAGAGGGCCCCACAAAGTATTTCAGTGTCTGCTATGCAGACACTGAAATACGCGACGGGTGCCACTGCACCCGTCGCACCTTCCCACTACGCCGGCTCAATTCTGAGCCGGCGTCCTCGTGGGAAGGCTGATTTGCCCTGGGCTGGCGGGCGGCCTTTTGGCGGCCGCCCGCCAGCCCAGGGCAAATCCCCAAATACCCTCAGCGGTCTTTCGACCGCGGAGCGGTATTTTGGTGGGGGAACTTCGGCGGGCGGCCTCCGCCGCCCGCCGAAGTTAGAATCACCCCCTTGGTCTGGAATCAATTGCAATGCAGTTAATCATAGATGCAATCATGAATATGACTTTAATAATTAAACAAAAGAGCAGTTGCATAAATAACATCAGAGTCAGTAATGGATGAACAGTAGCAGAACAGTGGCATGTATATTTAGAGTGCTGTCTGGCACAACAATAGCGTAAGAAACAGTCTTGAATCATTCACAATGCAGTAAATCGAAAGCGATGTAACAATTCTATAAATCAAGCTAGAGTATTGTCGTCGGTACTAGGCCTACCCACACAAGTGAGGCAACATTTTTATTGGGAGACTTGGGGAAATGCTGGGTGGAAGGAAGTTTGTGGCTCCCCTCAGATTCCAGTACTTTCTATCACCAAAATGGGAGGAAAAAGTGCTTTTCAGTCACATTTTAAGGTTGAAATATCATGAAAATGTGTTTTTAGACAAACTTTGAAGTTTGCAAAGGATTCTGGTTGACGGAACCTAGTGACAGCCCCACAAATCACTGCATCCTGGATTTCTCTAGGTGTCTAGCTTTAAAAAATGCATAGGTTTGCTAGGTTTCCCTAGGTGCCGGCTGAGCTAGAGACCAAAATCCACTGCTAGGCGCTTTGTAAAAAACACATCTGTTTTCATTGGAAAAATGTTATTTATCCATGTTATGTTTTGGGGCATTTCCTGTCGCGGGCACTAGGCCTACCTACACAAGTGACATACCATTTGTATCGAGAGACTTGGGGGAATGCAGGGTTGAAAGAAGTTTGTGGCTCCCCCCAAATTTCAGAACTTTGCACCAGTGAAATTTGAGGTAAAAATGTTTTTAGCCATATTGTGAGGTTTGCACAGGATTCCGTGTGACAGAACCCTGTGAGAGCCCCCCAAGTCACCCATCCTGGATTCCCCTAGGTGTCTAGTTTTCAAAAATGAATAGGTTTGCTAGGTTTCCCTAGGTGTTGACTGTGCTAGAGGCCAAAATCCACAGCTAGGCACTTTGCAAAAAAACATGTCCTTTTTCATTTAAAAAAAATGTGATGTGTTCACATTGTGTTTTGGGACATTTCCTGTCGCTGGCACTAGGCCTACCCCACAAGTGAGTCACCATTTGTATTGGGAATACAGAATAGAAGAACAACTGTTATTGCCAATTGTCTTTCTCTACAGTTTTGCCTTCCAAAAGCTAAGACAGTCTGTAAGAAAGAAGTCATTTTGAGAAATGCCCTGTAATTCACATGCTAGTATGGGGACCCCTGAATTCAGAGATGTGTAAATAACCACTGCTTCTAAACTCCATATCTTGTGCCTATTTCAGAAATACATAGGTTTCCTTGATACATATTTTTCACTCTTTATATTTTACCAAATGAATTGATGCACATCCGGTATACAATGAAAACCCATTGCAAGGTGCAGCTCATTTTTTGGCTCTGGGTACCTCGGGTTCTTTTTGAACATCCAAGCCCTATATATCCCTGCGACCAGAAGGGTCCATCAGATGTAACAGTATGTTGTTTAAAAAAATCTGCCATAGCTAGAAAAAGTTATAAAAGAAAATTAAGACATAAATGGCTCTTTGTTTTCAACTCAAATTTTAATATTTTGTTATTCCAGCTGTCATTTCTATAGGAAAACCGTGAAAAATCTCCACAAATTACCCCTTGCTGAATTCAGAATTTTGTCTACATTTGAGAAATGTTTAACTGTCCAGGATGCACCATTGGCTTTACACCAATTTCTGTCACTAACTGGAAGGAGGCTGAAAGCACAAAAAATATTAAAATGGGGTATGTCTAAGTAAAATGCCACAATTGTGTTACAAAATGTGTTTTTCTGATTCAAGTTTGAATGTTCCTGAAAGCTGAGAAGATGGTGATTGTAGCAACATAAATCCTTTGTTGATGCCATTTGCAGGGCAAAAAAACAGATGCTTTCTTCTGCAGCACTTTTTTCCCCAAAAAACCCAATGTTTAGCTACATTTTGGCTAATTTCTTTGTCTCCTCCAAGGGAACCCACAAACTCTGGGTACCTTTAGAATCCTCAGGATATCGGAAAAAAGGACATAAACTTGGCATGGATAGCTTATGTGGATGAAAAGTTATGGGGGACCTACTCGAGTCCTGCGGTATCTGGGAAGGATTCCTATCCGGCTGTGACATCACCATAGCAAAGAGTGGCTGGCAATAGGACTCCAGCCACACTTACCACCGTGCAGATTTGGATGTGCCTTACTGCCAGCAAAATGTGTCAGTCCGACCTGTACTTCATATTTGGTGAATTGGGGGGAAAAAGGTGAAAACGCACCCTTTTTTCCAATTCCACTTCCCTTTTCATCCGGACATGACTGGACAGCACCCTCTGTCGCGGCTGCCACGGGACCATGGAAAAACACAACCCTCCCATCATTGGACACAGAGGTAGGCAGTCCCCATTGGCTGTACATTGGAGGTGTCGTTGCACATGAGCTCTGGACCACTGCAGACATATACATGGCACAGTATTATTTATAAATTACTGTAACATGCAAGTGTCAGGGAGACAATTGTGTCAGACACGGATGGGGACAGACTGGTTCACAACACACATGGCACTTGCACACAACTGTTATTATGGTGTCAGTATTCTTTGCCAAATGTTGGCTGGCACCACAATAACAGTACAATCACACCTGTCAACTGTGTCCATGTGTGCACATTGCAAGGGGGCCTGTCCCTGTCATGTTGTGTTTTGAGTTATGTGTGTGACTTAGTACATGTATGTGTCTGTGTGATGTAATTTGGCTGGTTAAGGTGGAGGGAGGTATAGAGGGTGATGTGGTTGTGTCAGCATGTGTGCCACTTGCATATAGCATTGATGTTGATTTGTGTGCTGTGTTGTGCTGTTTTTTTTCTTGCTGCGTGCAACATTCAGATAAGTGTTGTTGTGTGTTGGTCGTTATAATGATGTGTGTAGTTGTGATGCTGTGTGAGTGCGTTTGTATAAATGAGTGTGGAATTTTGTTGGTTGTTGTGGTTGTGTCATATGTGAGTGCAGCGTCAATAGTGTATGTATGCTGTGTCATGGATGTAAGTCAATGTGTGTTTTTGGCTTGTACGTGTTGTGTTATGGTGATATGGCAATAGATAATAGTGTGAATGTGGTGTGTTGTGTCATTGTGATGCAGGAGACACACATGGCAAGGGTTCAGTGTGTGTGTGTGTGTGTGTGTGTGTGTGACCTACCTCTATTCCACAGCCACTGCCAGTGCCTAAAGTCCATTGGGTCCTGTAATGTCTTCCCTGTATCAGGAATTTGCTACCAGTACACCACCTGTAGGACTGTATCAATCTACATACAGGCAGTGAGAACCATCTAGCCTGACGGCTAGGAAGAGCACTCTGTCATGGTGGTCGGCAGCTCAGGCGCAATACATCTAAATACGGTGGGTGGAACACCATCAACTTGATGGTCCTCCTTGTTCCACCACCGCCGTGGTTTGGCGGTAACATCACCAAGATCTAAATCAGGTACATTTTCTGTTTTTCTTTATGGTTCCAGCATACTTTGGATTGCTTCAAGGTGTTTCTATTGGATTTGTTTCATTTTTGTATTTTTGGACAATATTTTCCCAATTTTGGTGGATTTCTATTTTTGTCCACATGGACACGGAAGAAGATCTGTGGTTACAGAGCAGTAAGTTTTATTTATTTCATTTCTTTTGGTTTAGAATTTTGATATTATACTCTGTGTGTAAATATTATGTTATTCTTATTTGGAACTGTGTGTTTCATGTGTTGTAATTCATTTATGTGATGGATTGAGTTTGTTCTTAGCTTCTTGGTTGCTGATGGTTACATTTTTTATTTAAATAAATCATTTAATATTTTATTATCTCAGTCTTCATTAACATTGGAATTATGTTTAATTTTTGACTGATGTAATAAACTATTATATTTATTATTTCAAAATTGATTTGTTATGTTGGTTTAGATTTTGTAATAATTTGTTGAGACTTTGGTAATTTAATATTTATTTTATAATATGCTTTTGGCCATTATTTCGAAAAGATCTACTCCTTTGTTATTTATGAAGATTTTGGAGCTCATTACGAGTTTGGCGTTCGGATAAGCCGATCGCCAAACTCGTGGGGATGAGGTGAGTGTCAACCCAGCTGCCTCATCAGGCTGACTGGCGGGAACGTTGTATTACAATGTTCCTGCTGATCAGCCCAGTGGGAACAGTGCTACGGTATTGGGCTTGGCTCCCTTAAGGGAAACTGAGACCAATACTCTAGTACCACAGCACCCTCGGAATGCGCACTGTCTGCAAAGCAGACAGTGCACATTCCAAGGGTGCTGGGCCCGGGGGGGCAGCAGTTCCATTGCCAAGGGTATGGGCAATGTAGGTCCCTCCCCTGTGGCCCCCAGCACTGTGCTTATTCCAGCCTTTCCATGGCGAGGTCCTCGCCATATAAAGCCTGGAAGAAACAGGAGTCATGATCAGTACAGCAGTGCTGGGTTCAGGTCTGCTGTGGCTTGCCACAAGTCTGACCGCCATCAGTCCGTCAGGAACCATGTTCCCAGAGGTGACGGCGGTCCCCATAGCGGTCTGACCGTCAGGGTTGCAATGTGACTGTTGGACTGCCTGGAGTACAGTGGTACTACCGCCTCCTAGAGTCTGATGGTCCTTACACCCCCAGAGTCGTAATGACTCCTTTGACTTTACACTGTAGCATGCCACACATTCCTTTGATTTGTTTTCTAAGTTTTAGGGCAATTGGCTAACAGAGTGCTTTATTCATAGTTGGTAGCTTTGCTCTTCTATAAATGTATAGAGTGTAGGTTTGGTTCTGCCTACTGTGAATTGGAAGGCATTGTACCATTCTTCCACTACATTGTATTTTTTGGCTTCCTGTGCCAAGGTGCTATCATAGACATTTCACCATGGTATTTGGAATTTGGGCCGACATCTCTGTCCGGAGCGATGCAGTCTGCCAAACCAAGTGTCTTTGAAATAATCCATTAGGGGGGCTTAGTTTGTCTTCATTTTATTGGTAGACAGAGCTTTCCATTAATAAATTGTTGTGGTTGGCTACCTCTGTGACAGGGACATAGGCTAGTGCTATCATTTTCATTTAATTTCAAATACAAATTGGCTTTTTGTAGAATATTCAACACATTGTGCATTTTTGGAGGTGTCGCCCTATGCTTTGATTGAAATGATAGTAACAGCTTTGTCTTGTGTGGCTGTGTGTGGTAAAGTTTTAAAATGGTTTGAATCATTGCTTGCTTAAAGTCTATGATTATTTTTAGGGGTGTACTGGACTGGCTGCTGGCAGCCAGCCTATGCAATATTAATCAGGTTCAAATCAATAGGGACGCTCAGTAAGGAGCAACACACTGATAGTGAGTACAGTGTAGCTTTAATAAGAACTAAGCAGAAACACGTATATCATCAAAGATGGTTATACATTAACCTATACCGTGGTAAAGTGATTATAGGAATATCAAGAGAAGGCTGAAACTACTCATAACACATTGAATCTAAAGCACAACAGTGGCTGTGTGAGTTAGACTAGTACAGAAGAATTTAGGGTCTCATTACAGGTTTGGCAGTCCGTGCACCACCATGGGGGCTGTGGCGGTACTATCACCATCATTTTTACGGTCGGATCACTGTATTATGAGTCATGCAGGTCTATGGATCAAAGACCGCCGTAGTCTGGCTGGCACCACCAAGCAGTGCAGATTACTACGGTGACGAGGCAGCAGAAACAGGCCGGCAGCACACATTATGAAGTTGCACACTGCCAATTTGACTGTGGCGGTCTAACCACCACGTCTGAGCAGGCAGAAACAGAGAGTATAAAGGGAGCAAATCACCCGCAGGCAGCTTTACATGTATTGTGCCGCCATGGAGCACATCACACACATTCTGCCGCTGCTCATCGAAGGTGCTCTAAATCCACGCCACTGTGGACCAAGCTGACCGTATGCACACACACCTACCTGTGTCATTAATCTCAAGAACAGCTTATCGTGCTGTCATCCACATGATATGGGGGTTACGCTACGAGCACCAAGAACACTTGTCATCGTGTAAACAGTTGGAGTCATTCACAAAGAAGGACACATTCAAGGTCACTAAACACAACCTTTGGCAGGACACTCACACTGCACTGCAACACTACACTAAAACCTGTCTGCACATCTTAGACACAGGGACAGTAAAGTCTACACTACATTGTCTCACACAACACCAACACAGCATCATCACATCAACCAATACAACTGACACCCTCACATTGCACGCATGCCATGGACTGTTGTCAGATTCAACACATATTTATGGAAGTGTCATAGAACACAAACACAACTCCCATTAAACATCCCTGGTATGGACACACGCATTGCAACACAATGGAAGGACAATGGGATGCACAATAGTCAGGGAGAAAAATATACAAAGCTCACAATGCAAACATTACCTGCACAATAGGAATGGGGGCATCAGGAGCACTCAGGGAAGGATGCTGCACTGGGCCACATCACACTTTGCATATGCCCTTAAAACAACATTTGCATTGGAACTGTCCCTACATGTATCTCTGGGACAAACAATACTAGGGCCAAGTGACATGGCTATCTGCATAATGTAGAAGAGCAAGTCAAGAAAGCGCATACAACAGCAGCTACATGGGACATGCATCTAGATGAAGTAGCTACGAGATACACACAGCAAAATGGACACATGCACAGTCAAATGCAAAGGAAGACAGCCCAATTGAACACTCTCCCTGTCTGTCTGAAAGCACAAGCTGCTACACCTGAGACAAATATACAACCCATATCAGAGGGATAAGTCTAACACCATACATGCTGACATAGGACCACACAAGATGAAATACTTACCTTACCAAACAGAACACAATGCAATGATACCCTATTTGGATTAACCCCCACATATCCATACAGTCAACATCTACCTTTGTCTTGAGTGACACCAGCAGTGCCCACAAAGTCAGATATTGGAAAAACAGCAAATGGATCATCAAGCAGGTGAAAACACAGACAACTGTAGGCAGACAACAAAAGTTACTCACGAACAACATAAAGGTAGAAAAGGAATTGCAGGAGACGTGTACCCAAAAAAACAAGTATTTGTGTTTCTTAATAACAAAAAGCAAAATAGCAAAGGCCATTGGCCAAGCCAGCAGATTGTTATTGCACAGTACTGTGCCCACACTTAACTCCTATTAGAACCAGGGAACCTCCAAAGGAAGGGCCATTACGTGGGCAGGCAGGTACCTTACGGATCCTCCTTGGTGATAGGGGTGGGCCCTCTTGGGTTTGGGATGGGTGGAGGGAACAGGGGAAAGGGCATGTTCAAAAAGGAAACTTTACTTGGGAACACAGGGAAGGTCATTAGAAGGGGTTGGGGATTTGGAGGTTGAGGGAGTGGTTGACTGGTGTGTCGGTGCTGATGTCTTGGTTGTGTGTGTGTGTGAGGTATGCTTATGTTTGGGTGGTGTCTGTTATGCATGTGAGTGTGGGTGTTTGCGTGTCTTGGGGGACTGGGAGGTGGAGGTGCTGGGTGATGTGGAAGTGGTGGATGTGTGTGTGTCTGTTAGGGGGGTTTCTGTTGGTATGCTGGTAGTGGTGGGTGTTTGTGTGTTTGTTGGAGTGGTGTCTGCAGGTATGATGAATTTGATGAATGTCTGTGTGTCTGTTGGGGTGGTATCTATGGGTATGGTGGGAGTGGTGGATATCAGTGTGTCTGTTGGAGTGGTGTATGTGGGTATGCTGGGTCTGGTGGTTATGTCAATGCCTGTTTTGCAGGTGCCTACGGGTATGCATGCTGTGGTGTGTGGGTTAGTGGGGGGTGATAGGGTGTCTGGCAAAGTGGTTGCTGATGTTGTGTGTGCAGGTACTTGCATCTTGGTGTGTGTGTTTATGTGTGTAGAGGTGGGTGCATGCAGATGTGTCTGTGTTCTTGGGATAGGTAGGGGAATGGAGGATTTGGATTGGAAAGAGGGAGGTGGAGGAGGGACGGAATGTAGGGGGTGACTGGCTGCCGTCAGTGAGAAGGCCAGGGCCTGAAAAGATCTCTGTAGGCCAGACATGGCATTATGAATGCCTTCCGGGAAAGCACTGGTCTGCTGAAGTTGGCTGGTCAAGCCCTGAATGGCATTAACAATGGGAGTCTGACACACAGAGATACTTCTCAGGAGGTAAAAAGCCTCCTCACTCAGGACAGCAGGGTCTGCAGGTGAGGTGCCTGGGGCAAAGAAGATGGCCACCATCTTGGGTGAGCGGACATGGTCAACTGGGTGGGGAGCTACAGGGAGGATGGTGATAGAACGAGTGGTGGCGGACAAAGATGGTAAAGGAGTACGTCCTGATAGGTCCCCCACCACTAGGGAGTGGTCTCTGGAGGTTGAATCCGATGATGAGGATGTACATCTGGTCTCAGACAACAACAATTGCATTGTTGAAGTTGTGCAATCACAGTAACCATTGAACAAGTAGGAGAACTCATCACCTTCAATGCTTTGTCTCATGGAGCATACCTCAGTTTCCTGTTGTCATACAATAGTAGGCCAATGCGAACTGCATTCCCAGAGATGCCACACAAGGTTATGCATCCATTTATTTGTCATATACAAAATAACACAACAATAAGAAATGGTGCTCCCAGAACATGCCATGTTGCTGACAACAGTACAGTAGCCTGGAGAAGGTGACATAGAAATAGTCATGTCATACTGGAAACATATCCACAATGCACATTTCACCAAGTGACATTTATACCAGTGGAGTCATGAAGGTAGTACCAATTTTGCCCTGATATGCCACACATTTGGCATGGAAATGTTCACTGTAGACATCATGTGCAAATTATCAGGGAGACATGTCCCTAAAATCCATAACAGAATGAATCAGCAAGATCCAGGGAAATCACCACTAATGTCTAGCACCACTTACAATTACATACTCTGATTGTATCAGTAGAAGCCATCAGTCCTTTGTATGTTGGAGAGACGCAGATTTGCAGGTACCTGTAAAAGGCCCTCAACCTGTTGTACAATGGGAAGCTACATCACTGTCTCCATTTTGGTCCTGCAAACTCAGATGTCTGTGGGTGAATGGTTGTACCCAACCACATGTGATTATAACAAAACTGCAAGTCAATATACTCATTTAACCAGACACATGGCAGAGGACAGTGATCCATCACTTCCTTTTTATTTGGCATGTAATACTGAGGAGTACTGGACTGTTGTATTGAATATACATCCACTACAACAATAAACTCCTGAGGCCTGAATGGATAAACAAATTTGCACTCCGTGAGAATGTCTCACTGCACACAGTCCTTACAGGCAACTGCCAGAGTACAAACTTTAACATTACACATGAGTAACAATTAAAGCTCTGGCATGTTGGGTACAGAAAGTATCTTCCTTGTCCATGTGTGGACATGTGGAATAACAAATGTAGAATCCTGCCACTTCATGGGGTGGGTTCTGTGGTATGTATGATACATTATTTTGGGCCTATGTGTTTATCCAACAGAGATGGCATCCAACATACAAAAGTATACATTGCACAATTTCAGCTATGTGACCAAGGTACTGACTCACCTGGAATCAAAACATTGTCTAGACTGTGGGACTGTCATCAGTGCAATAAGCCTGTACAGGAAAAAATATGGCTTATGTGAAGGTGACAGCAAAGCTGTGGGATAAAGAGATATGTCAGGAGTCAAAGACACACATTGACAATGATGTTAAATGCACATATTGACTACTTCAGGGATTTTTCTCAGTACCCATTCCTAATCTAGTCAATGAACTGAGACATTCAGGTCAGGTTTTGCTGTCAGAGCCTCATATTGCCCACATGACAGGGTATGCAGCTCTGCAGGGAGTGGCCACAGTGCCACAGTTGATAGTCACAGTGACTCTCCCACAGCCTGGACTACATCCCATACTGGGAGATACATTGGACAGGCCCTGGTCGCTGCAGGCTGAACATACAGAACCTATATGTCACTCTATTCCCATCACTTTCATGCATGACAGTACATCATGTGGCCATCAGCAATTTGGCATGGGGTGTGGGTCAACCTGAAGGGGAGAGTGAGTCAGGATATGCCTTCTAGACTACAGTTTGGCAATGCCAGATGTGGGTTGAAAGATCTGTAGTACTATACACATTGCTTAAAAGATCCTCAAATGACTCAGGCAAAATGCATACACAGCTCATGCTCTCATGCACATACATGTTGTCTAACACTTACAACCATCGTAAAGTGCAAGATGTCAGTGGATGGCAGTAAATTCTCCATACCTAGTGTTGTGCATCCAACTTAAGGAGGATCTAGGATGCCAAAAAGCTCACACAACATAATGTGACTAAACTTAACATATAGTACTGGACACCAACACCTGCGCAATGTACATCTCATTGATTCCACACAGACTGCAACAACAGGTACACAAGAAGTCTAACTGGCATACAGGGGCACATTCTAGCCTGTAAGGAGGGAAAGGTTGGTGTTGATCAGTATCAATTGTGCCTATGAGATTCCTACCTGCTCTTCTAGGGAGCCATAGCGCTATCCATACAGGGGTAGTACTACATCAACAAGCCTCTCCAGAGAGAAGGCAGGGGCCCTATCACATACTGGACATGACAAGATTGTTCCCAGAGGCACCACAGAGCAACTCAGGTAGTGGATGTGTTGCTGGTAGCAGTGTCAAGAGTCAAGTGAGTGAATATGCGCAACATGGTGGTCACATCCACCATGTACACTGTCATCACTGCCAGCAGACACAGTCTTTGGCCCGAGACTACCACAGGCAGCAACGGTAGCATATGGCTATGTCTGCCACAGTTGGAACTGCCTACTGCCCTGACGACATCGCCTGCAGTTCCTGCCAGTTTCTAATGTCCAGTGGAGTAGGTCATGCATCCACCTTTGTGACGGCCTGAAATGCTGTATTTGGCTTTATAAACTGCATTACATCTACAATATACGTTTTATTGCATCACAAACATCCTTATTCTGTTTTGTCATTTACATCCTTCTACTCAACCACCAGTGTTGTTTGTTGCAGGGCACAGATGGTTTTTGACCATGGTGCATAGGCCACCTCTGGTGACAGTCTTTTTGGTGGTCGGAATATGCAGTCAAACTTCGAGGGGCAATTGTGTAGCACATCTTTGAGCTTTATCTAAATCCATGTTGTAGATACATGTGTTGAAAACCGTGGGGGTCATGTGACCAGCGGTGACGTGCCATGTCTATCCAGTCAGAAATGCTTTATCACATGATATTTTTTGCATGCATCGTGTATGATGCTGTGGACACACTGAGTAATGTTACAAATCATATCTTATCACATATAGTTACCCTGGGACAGGGAGGATGCGACAACCTCATGTCTACGGTCCACTGCCAGACTTTCAGACCATGGAAGAATGCCACGTCATACAGATGTACCATCTGAATATGCACACAATAGTGGACTTATGCCATCAGCTGGGGCCAGATCTGATGCCTGCTTTTAGTTATGCAACCAGCATACCACCCGGTGTACAAGTCAGACCAGTATTGCCTTACCTAGCCACAGGGTCCTTTCAAAATACTGTTGCCATGTCTGCTGGTATGTCGCAACCTATGTTCAGTCTGGTGTTGAAAGATTTCCTCTCAGCAATGGTGAAACACATTAACAGCTATATTAGGTTCTCCTGACGTGAGGATTTAGCCAATGTGAAGGTTGACTTTGTTATGGTTTTGCCTACCTCCCACACATGGTGGGGGCCATTGATGGCACACGTGTTGGCTTGGTGCCACAGCAGGCCACTGAACAAGTCTATCGCAACAGAAAGAACTTCCATACCATTAATCTGCAATTTGACTGTTTGACGCATCTCTACATCTCACATGTCTTTGCCCGTTATTCAGGTTCAGCCCATGATTTCTTCATAATGCAGAACACCACAATACCTCAGCTGATGTCGCAAATGCACCAAGAGAAGGACTGGCTGGTTGGCAAGTCATGTCTGTCCTGACTGTGTATGTGCAATGTCAGGTGCTACAATCATGAAATGAGTGACTCTTTGTTGCATTTATGTCCCATTCCTTCACAGGAGACTCCCCACATCCAAATTGTCTTTGGCTGTAAACACCGAGGAGGAATCCAACTACGCCAGGGGAAGTCCGCTTCAATGAAGCTCATGGAAGGACACAGCAGTCCGTGGAATGGACATTTGGGCTCCTGAAGGCTAGATGTCACTGTCTTCACCAGGCAAGTGGAGCCCTCCTCTACTCTCCCACGAAAATGTGTCACATCACTGTGACATCCTCCATAAGATCACCCTGTGGGAGAAACACATCTTGTGATTATCCGAGGCCGCGTAGGAGCTCCTGCCATGCTCCATGGCTAGCCGTTGACTCAGAGGAAAGGATGCGCGCCGGAGCGTGGACGCACTATGCTGCAGCGCTCTCACCCTCATCACGGAAGCGTGGAATGCCTCTCCGAATGCTGGTCGCCACTTTCCCCTCCCCCCAGCTTGATGTACGGCACTCTCTACCTGGGACTCAGCGGTGCAGGGGAGGCTGAAAGGGCCTCTGTTGCTGGACCCTGCTTTGTCCCTTTGTCCCTACGGGAGGAATGCCAGTCTGGATCAGACCAGATCAAACCAGCACAAGGAGAAGGGAGGTGAGGCAGGGAATCGCCGGAACTCGCTTATGTTTTTTTTTTTTTTTTTTTTTTTAATGCTGTCTCCAAACTAGGAAACTCTTCAATAATTTTGAAGTATATGGCTACTCCCCTTCCCCCCCTCTTCTTTGAGAAATAATTTTCTGGTCGGAAATTTACCCAGAGACACTGATTTGAATGTGAATTAGGTGGGACTTATTCTGCCTGAAGGGTGATTTTTTTTCCAATTGCTGCTTGTAGATTAGAGTATTCTACCCATGTACCCACTTACAGTGCTTTCAATACTCTAGTTGCTTTATCCATATAGTAGACATTGTACTTTTAAGTTATCCACCAAAGGACACTAACTTGGCTACATAATATATATCATTTTGGCATACCTGGTCCACGTCAAGTACTTTTTGAGTTAGAAACCGGAGTTTCCCAGGCAGGAGGACGAAAAGAGAAAAAAAGGAGGGGGGGAGGAGAAAGGAAGGGGAAGAGAAGAAAACATAATGGGGGTCATTCTGAACCTGACGGGCGGCGGAGGCCGCCCGCCAGAGTTCCCCCCTCCGAAATACCGCTCCGCGGTCGAAAGACCGCGGAGGGTATTCTAAGTTTTTCCCTGGGCTGGCGGGCGGTCGCCAAAAGACCGCCCGCCAGCCCAGGGAAAAACTCCCTTCCCACGAGGATGCCGGCTCGTAATCGAGCCGGCGGAGTGGGAAGGTGCGACGGGTGCTGTTGCACCCGTCGCGTATTTCACTGTCTGCCAAGCAGACAGTGAAATACTTGTAGGGGCCCTCTTACGGGGGCCCCTGCAGTGCCCATGCCAGTGGCATGGGCACTGCAGGGGCCCCCAGGGGCCCCGCGACCCCCCTCCCGCCATCCGGTTCCCGGCGGGCGGACCGCCGGGAACTGGATGGCGGTAGGGGGGGTCGGAATCCCCTCGGCGGCGCAGCTAGCTGCGCCGCCTTGGAGGATTCCAAAGGGCGGCGGTACACTGGCGGGAGACCGCCAGTGTTGCCGGTCCGACCGCGGCTTTACCGCCGCGGTCGGAATGCCCTTGGGAGCACCGCCGGCCTGTCGGCGGTGCTCCCGCGGTCCTCCAACCCGGCGGTCATTGACCGCCAGGGTTGGAATGACCCCCAATGCGTCAATCTCCGCATCAGTTTCAGGGCAAAGGACGCCCTGCTTCAAAGGTTGTTAAGATGGCACGAAGTGTGAAAGTTAAGTGCCCTACTCACTCTGACAACCATATAAATCTTGACTCACTTCCTAGCACTGCTGCTTCATTAATTACTGATTCTTCTTACAGCACTACCCTGCCTTACAGCTCCCCGCCTTCAATCGGTAACACAACAGATCAGCACCTTAGCTCTGATTTTCTTCCTTTGGTTGCCAGAGAGCCGGATCCAATCTCAGTCTTAGATCCTAACCCGGACTTGAACTCAGAATCAGTTGACAAAGCTGGTTCACCGTGGATCTCTCAACGCTCAGCTTGAAATCCGAGTCTAATGACAGCAAAATCCAGGACACAGGCTCTGCATCCAAACAGTTGTATTCTTTTTTTAGTGGAGGGATGGGGAGGGGCTCAAAAGAGGTTGTCTTCTTGCCAATTAACAATGCCATCTCTGCCTCCCAGGTGGATAGTTCTTCTTCTAATGTACTCTGTGGCCTAGATCATATCCCTAAGAATCGGGGATTTTCGCATCAATGATAATTGAGAAACCCCCTCAAATATTCTGTCGGCCGTTCAAAATGATTTTCTTTTGGGAGGATCCTATAGTTTCATGCTCCATAGTCTGAGAGATTTGGATGTCGATTCAATCATTAATATGCAGGCTGTAGTTTTTGAGCTGGTGGCCCCCTCCGGGATAAGGCATGCTGGGGCATGGAGAAGGCTGCTTCTTGAGCAGGATAAGACTGATCTGTGGGCAAAAGCAGCAAGAAAATGGGCTCGTCAAGAGGATCTTGACCTTTCAAGGGTGTGCTGGGAAAAGATCAATCATCTAAATTTTTCACTACTTAGAGGTGCGAATTGGCACCACATGATATTTTTTTGTAAATGGCTATTATATTTTACCCCACAAGCCTTGTCAGGAGCTATGCCGAGTTGCCCTGATCTCTGTTTTCGTTGTAAGGCAATAGGGGTGGCTGGCTCGATACATGTGATTGGTACATGTCGACTAATTCAGGATTACTGGGATGGACTGTTTAAGATATTAACAACTATTGCTCATATCCCTATAATTCCTACTGTCTGGCTGGTGGGTGTGGGTTACGACCCTGGGTTAAGGCTCCCACCTCGGTGGGAAAAGTTAGTCTTTATAGCCACTGTGGTTGCCAGATCTCTTTTACTAAGAAATTTGCGCTCCGATCTAACTCCCATTCCTCAAGAATGGTTGAGTAAAATGATACAGGTCAGAAATCAGGAAATGAGATGTGCTAGGAGAGTGGGTGGGGGCAAAAAGTTTTCACGGATTTGGAGGGAATTTTTTCTAGACATTGGTGTATAATAGTGTGTAAAAAAGAAGGGAGGCGCTCTTATTTTCCTTTTATTTCAGTTACTTACCCTGATTGTTTGTATCTGGAGTTATCCTATTAGAAATCCCTTGGGGAGAATGTTTAAGATATAGGCGGTCATTACAACATTGGCGGTAAAAGCCGCTTACCGCCATGCAGAAGACCGCCAACACACCGCCGTGGCCGTGGAATTCTGCCACAGCTATTATGACCCACATCTCGGAACCCACCAAAATTCAGACACCTACACAAGTCTGCCACACCAAAGGTCAGTGATAAACTGGCGATAACAAAACCTCCACCGTCACACCAACAGAAATAAGTCCACACTATCACGACACACGAATCCACGCAGCGGTCTTTCAACTGCGGTATTCCATTGGCGGTACACACCGCTGAGCTCAAAATACACACATTCTTACAAAACACAGCCGCATTGGACAATTTAAAATACACACACCTGATACACATACACACACCACTCCCACACACCCATTACAATATAAAACACACACCCACATCACCCACAAACCCCTACGACCAAAAATAAAGAAAGAAGGCCAGAGAGAGACACCACCAGCAAGTACAACAGCATCCACAGGCACATAACACCATCACCCACACAACTTCCTTGCACCTCACACAACACACCACTGCACATCACCACACACTCCACCCCACACATCACCTACACCACCCAATGGCACCGGAAAGGCACCCCAGGTTCTCAGAGGAGGAGCTCAGGGTCATGGTGGAGGAAATCGTCCGGGTAGAGCCACAGCTATTTGGAGCACAGGTGCAGCACACCTCAATTGCAAGGAAGATGGAGCTATGGCGAAGAATAGTCGACAGGGTCAACGCAGTGGGACAGCACCCAAGAAATCGGGAGGACATCAGGAAAAGGTGGAACGACCTACGGGGGAAGGTGTGTTCCGTGGTCTCAAGACACCACCTGGTGGTTCAGCAGACTGGCGGCGGACCCCCACCTCCTCCCCCACAACTAACAACATGGGAGGAGCAGGTCTTGGTGATTCTGCATCCTGAGGGCCTCGCAGGAGTAGGTGTAGGAATGGACTCTGGTAAGTCAAATCTTAACTATTACAACCCCCACCCTACCTGCATGCTATCACATACCCCCACCCTCACCATCACCATCACCCCCATCACACCAACTCCTCACAAATGTACCAATAACACAACCCTCCCATCCCAACACCAAGCCCTGCATGCAACTACAAAGCATGGACACCCATCACTAAAGCATGCACACGCACATAGCCATACACCCCCCTAAACCATCATCACACAAGCTCCCACACAGGAATGCCAGCACTGGGGGTACAAGGTCACCCACCCATTGCACACCATGCCACTCACAGATGCAATAATCATGCCTTTCCACCCCTGCAGGACTCCTACCCAACGTCACCAGACAGGAGGGTCCAGACATGTCCACTCCACCCCCAGAAGAGGCCCACAGTGATGACAGCACCTCTGTCCAACTGGATCTAGATGACCAGCCTGGACCATCGGGGACCTCTGGACAGTCGGTTCCCCTCACACAGGCACAGGCCACCACAGACCTTCACCCCTCTGGAAACACCAGCACAGCACCCACCCAGCGGGCCCATACCTCCGTTCCCAGGACACGTCAATCAGCTGTGTGTCCACCACTACGTGGAACCCAGGATAACCCTCCACCCCAACAACAACAGGGACCTGGGGGCAGTGGCAGTGGGCACACGGTCCAGGGGACGGAGGCCCAGGAACACAGGGGCACTGGGAGGGCTGCAATGCGACAGGAGGTGGACAGGCCAAGGGAACCCACTCTCCACGAGGCCCTCTCTTCCATCATGGGAGCATACCACCACTCCCAGGATACAATGGCAACGGTACTGGCCAAGTTCCAGGAGACCCAGCGCTTCCAGGAGGAACAGTATTTGGGCTTCAGGGAGGAACTCAGAACCATCAGCTCCACCGTGGGCACCATCGTAGGGGTGCTGAAGGAAGTACTCAACACCAGGAGGGACACTGTGGCACAACAAGGGGCCCCTGACACTATCATGGACGATGAACTTCCCACCACCTCCGCTGGTGCTAGTGGACAGGACGCCCGCCACAGGACCACCGCACCAGCACCCCACCCCCTGCAGACGGAGAACCACCCAGCAAAACGGTCCCTGAGATCCAGGAACAAGACAGAGAACGATGCCAAGACCCCCGCCAAGAAATGAGAACACCCTGATTGTCATCCTACTGTCCCACTTTGTCACCCTGTCCATAATTAAACTGCCCCAGCTCCACTTCCTATGCCCATATGGGCAATGCACCTGTGAGACTAATAGACTGGACTCTGCCATGGACACTCCCCCGCCATCACCCCTCACCAATTAACTTCCCCCTCCAATATTTTGCATTGAAATAAACACACCTAAAGCACAAAATGATCTGGAGTCTGTCTGTGATTTCGAAATGGTGTATTAGCAGTTACAGTGACAAACTGTGTTTCAAATAGTAATGTCAACATACCTATGTCACACAGCTCTAGTCCATGAGGAATGTAAGCAGATGACACACAGTGGGACCCACATCTGTGAAACCGTAAGGGAAAGTGACAACTCAGTGACCATACACTGGGTGAAAACGACAGACAGGATAGAGGTAGTAGTGTAAAAGTACATGTAGTAGGCAGGATTGTATTCTCACCTGTGTGTCACTGGAAATATTGCTGGATCACTGAGTCCCTGTTCTGCATGTCTTCTTCCTCTGCTTCATCCTCATAACTGTCCACAGGCTCCACAGCTGCCACAACACCGCCATCTGGACCATCCTCCTGCAGAAAAGGCACATGTTGTCGCAAAGCCAAGTTGTGAAGCATACAGCAGGCCACGATGATCTGGCACACCTTCTTTGGTGAGTAGAATAGGGATCCACCTGTCATGTGGAGGCACCTGAACCTGGCCTTCAGGAGGCCGAAGGTCCGCTCGATCACCCTCCTAGTTCGCCCATGGGCCTCATTGTAGCGTTCCTCTGCCCTGGTCCTGGGATTCCTCACAGGGGTCAGTAGCCATGACAGGTTGGGGTACCCAGAGTCACCTGCAAATGGCGAGGAACAACTGTTAGACACACACTAACCTGTAGGGAAAACCCCAGACAACCATTCCCACTGTCTTGCTTCCAGGGGCTCACCTAATAGCCACACACGGTGCCTCTGGAGTTGACCCATCACATAAGGGATGCTGCTATTCCGCAGGATGTAGGCGTCATGCACTGAGCCAGGGACCATGGCATTCACATGGGAGATGTACTGGTCAGCCAAACATACCATCTGTACATTCATCGAATGATAACTCTTCCGGTTTCTGTACACCTGATCACTCCTGTTGGGGGGGGACCAAAGCCACATGTGTCCCATCAGTGGCACTTATGATGTTGGTGATATGTCCCAGGGCATAGAAATCACCTTTCACTGTAGGCAAGTCCTCCACCTCAGGGAAAACTATGTAGCTCTGCATTTGTTTCAGAAGGGCAGACAACACTCTGGACAACACGTTGGAAAACATAGGCTGGCACATCCCTGATGCCATGGTCACTGTTGTTTGAAATGACCCACTTGCAAGGAAATGGAGCACTGACAGCACCTGCACTTGAGGGGGATTCCTGTGGGATGGCGGATTGCTGACATCAGGTCTGGCTCCAACTGGGTACACAGTTCCTGGATTGTGGCACGGTCAAACCTGTAGGTGATTATCAAATGTTGCTCCTCCATTGCCGACATGTCCACCAACGGTCGGTACACCGGAGGATGCCGCCATCTCCTCACATGTACCAGTGGACGGTGCCTATGAAGGACAACAGCGACCATAGAGTCAAACAACTCAGAGGTACGTACCCACAGTTTACACAGACCACCAATCATACACAAAAGGTGGCCTGTATGTGTGTTGAGGCTAGGCCTAGGTATGTGTGACGCAGTTGAAAATTAGGCCATGTGGGCCCCTGAAATGGCGGCTGCCTGACCTGTAAAGTGGGACAATGGGATGTGAGGTAACTGCGCTGGTGTTGTACAACGTCGCGGTAGGCGGTCGGAGACCGCAGCGCAATGCTGCATTGGTTAACATTGGACCCTATGGGTCCCAGGAGCCAATGCCGATGTACACCGGCGGTGATGGTACGCACCGCCGCGGACGTGACCACCGCGGACGTGACCGCCATTTTCTATCACTTCAATCACTCAATACCTGATCTTCGACAGGAGAGGACCTACACTGCAAGTGCTGCTGTGACCTCAGGCTGGAAGAGACAATGGCTTGTGCATCTGGGGAAACGGCCCCTGTCTTCACATCAGAGGAGTTGGAGAAGCTCGTGGATGGGGTCCTCCCCCAGTACACGCAACTCTACGGTCCTCCAGACCAACAGGTAAGTACACAGGGAGCATGTTGTATGGGCCATGCCTGTGTGGAGAGGGCTGGATGTTAGAAGGAAGGGGGCTGAGTGCTGCGTGCATGTAAGACGGTGAGTGCATGTGCCACATGGCAAGGGTAGGGATGGGGGCCACTCACTTTGACGGTGCATTTGGTAATGACTTCTCTTCTTCCCCTGTACATTTCATGTAGGTCAGCGCCCACCAGAAGAAAGATATTTGGCGTGCCATCGTCAACGATGTCCGGACCCTGGGGGTCTACCACAGACGGAGCACCCACTTCCGGAAAAGATGGGAGGACATTCGCCGCTGGAGCAAGAAGATGGCGGAGGCTCAGCTGGGGATGGCCTCCCAACATGGGAGGGGTGCCCGTCAAACCATGACCCCCCTGATGTTCGGGATCCTGGCGGTGGCCTACCCGGAGTTGGATGGGCGTTTGAGGGCATCACAGCAGACACAAGGGGGTGAGTACACTCTCATTCAGCTAACATTGCGCGCAGTGGAGTTGTCTGGGTGGGGGAGGAGGGCTGTGGTTTTCCCTAGGCCAGGGTGAGTTCCGTAGGCTAGGCCCCTACGTAAAGCATGGCCCTGTAGCCCCCCACCCCACCTCTGTAGAGTGCCAAGTATAGCTATTCATGCCCCTGTGTCATCTATGTGTGCAGATGTCGTCCATAGCCTTGTAGGCCATTTCCCAGGAATTGCACTGTAGAGCCCAAGTGCACGGCATAGTGCAGGGGGCTTCTGTGTCTGTCTTGTCCGCCAACGGTAGTGGTAATCCATGCACTCAACATGTCTTTATTCTGTACCCTCCCCCTTTTTGTGGTTTCCCTGTTCTTGTGTGCATTAGCATCATCAGGCGGAGGAGCAGTGGCACCTGAGCACGAGGGAGCTGCATCCCACATGGCCATGGAGAGCCACACTACGGACTCTGAATTCACCAGTGGGACGGAGGGCAAGGGGACCTCCACGGTGGGGACAGGAGCTGAGATCAGCGACACGGACTCGTCCTCTGATGGGAGCTCCCTTGTGGTGGTGGCAAAATCTGTGCCCCCACATTTACAGGTACAGCCCCCACCCCCCCACCAGCACCACCCTCCCAGCAGTCCCTCAGCCTTCGCCCCGTGCCCGCTCACCCAGGAGGGTGGGCATCACCTTCGCCCCAGGCACCTCAGGCCCTGCCCCAGTCACCCCTGCTGCCCTCAGTGAGGAGGCCATTGACCTCCTGAGGTCACTCACTGTTGGGCAGTCTACCATTTTGAATGCCATCCAAGGTGTAGAAAGGCAGTTGCAACAAACTAATGCATTCCTGGAGGGCATTCATTCTGGTCAGACAGCCCTTCACCGAACCTTTCAAACTCTGGCCTCAGCACTGATGGCAGCCATTGTCCCCGTGTCTAGCCTCCCCCCTCCAACTTCCTCCACCTAGACCCAATCCCCTGTACCTCTGCCTATCCCAAGCACACCATCAGACCAGCCTGCACACACCTCACCACACGTGGGAAGCTCAGGCAAACATAAGCACCACACATCCCACAGGCACTCACGCAAGCATCACACACATGCAGACACAGCAACATCCACTGCCTCCATTGTGTCCCCCTCCTCGTCGTCTCCCTCCTCCCTTCCAGTCTCGTCTACACACACACCTGCATGCACTACATCTTCAGCCACTACGTCCCTCACCAGCACACCCACCAGCACACCCTGCTCACGTGCAGTCACCACCCCCACTACCATTCACACGTCCCCTGTGTCCTCTTTCAGTGTGTCTGTGACGCCCCCTCCCAAGATACACAAATGCAGCCACACACCCACCCAACAGCCATCCACCTCACGACAGCCTCCAGCGCATGCACCTGCACCCAATGTCACCAAACGTACACCTCCTACTACCACTACCTCTTCCTCCACTCCCAAACCCCCTCCAGCTACCTGTCCCAGTGTGTCCAAAAAACTTTTCATGTCCAGCCTTGACCTTTTTCTCACACCTCCCCCACCCCGTCCATCTCATAGGTCCCGAAGTAGCACCTCAGCCACAACATCTCCAGGACCAGTGGCACATGTAGTCACAGGTATTTGGAGTGCACCGGCCACCAGGACAGCCAGTGTGGCACGGAGTCACAGCACAGCCAGTCCCCTCGTGAAGCATCAGAAGTTGGCCAGTGCCCGGCGGGAGAGGGGGAAGGCTCCAGCCACCAAACCCGCTCCCAGGGGTCCCGGTGGGAGTGTGGACTCAGGTGTGACACCTCCCAAAGTGGGGGAAATGCCACAAGAAACCCGGCAAGTCTGAGAAGAGCAGCATGGTGGAGAAGACCGCCATCATCCCCGCTGCCCAGGAGGGCCCGCCAACCCCATCCCAGCTGCCCAGGAGGCCACCGCCCGCCCCATCCCAGCAGCCCAGGAGGGCCCCGCGAGCCCCAGCCCAGCTGCCAAGGAGGACACCGCCAGCCCCATCCCAGTTGCCCAGGAGGGCCCCGCCAGCCCCAGCCCAGCTGCCCAGGAGGCCACCGCCAGCCCCAGCCCAGCTGCCCAGGAGGACACTGCCAGCCCCAGCTGGCCAGGAGGGCCCCGCCAGCCCCAGCCCAGCTGCCCAGGAGGCCACCTCCAGCCCCAGCCCAGCTGCCCAGGAGGACACTGCCAGCCCCAGCCCAGCTGGCCAGGAGGGCCCCGCCAGCCCCAGCCCAGCTGCCCAGGAGGGCCCCGCCAGCCCCAGCCCTGTTGGGCCATGAAGGACTGCCAGCACAATCCCCGTTGGGCCATGAAGGACCGCCAGCACAAGCCCCGTTGGGCCATGAAGGACCGCCAGCACAAGCCCCGTTGGGCCATGAAGGACCGCCAGCACAAGCCCCGCTGAACAGGGAACGCACCGCTGAATAGGGCACCGCCAACTCAAGCACCGCTGAACAGGCCAAGCACCTCTGAACAGGGCACCGCCAACTCAAGCAACGCTGAACAGGCCAAGCACCGCTGAACAGGGCATCACCAACTCATGCATCGCTGAACAGGGCACCGCCAACTCATGCACCGCTGAACAGGGCACCGCCAACTCATGCACCGCTGAACAGGGCACTGCCAAATCAAGCACCGCTAGCCCTTTAGCGGCAGGGGCACTGACGCAACTTGGACCGTCACGGGGTGAGTGATGCACTCTGAGCACCAGTCTCCCTCCAGAACCAGTGGAGACATGCATCCACTCCGTCTGTCCTTCACAGGATGAAGCACTCTGGGCACAAGTCCCCCTCCAGAACCATTGGAGAATGTTATCAACTTGAGAGACTGTGGCTTTGCACTCCCCAGGATGGAACAGTGGGCAAACCACCCACTGTAGAGACTTGAGAGACTGTGGCTTTGCACTCCCCAGGATATGGCAGTGGGCAAAACACCCACTGTAGAGACTTGAGAGACTGTGGCTTTGCACTCCCCAGGATTGAACAGTGGGCATTGAGCCCCCTCGTGGATCTGGCGTCGTGCACTCATCCGGCTGAGGTACCCCCCTTCCCTTCCCCCTGAGGTGCCTGTTGTATTTCTTTAGTTTTGTTGGATCTTGATACAAATCAATAAAAAAAAATAAAAAAAGATCATCCTGTGGAGGAATATCCTCTACATCTCCGAGGAAGGGGAGCTTGCAGTGCCGCTGGGTGAGAATCTTAAAATGCCAACTGAAGATGACAGTGGTGAAGAAGGAGCTGACTTGTGAAAAGATCTCATCAACAGCTACTTGTCATGAGTGTAAGTATGTCATATGATGTCATGACTGTGACTGTACAATGAACTATAGTTGTGAGAATGTGTGGAGTTGAGTGTTTTTGAAAAAGCTAGGAAGCTGATACTCTGCAATATTCAGACACAACTGCTTGATAAAACACATCCCCACCTTGATGATATTGCTTTGTTTGTGTCAGTTTTATTGCAATGTACTTTGTTTTACAGTTGCCTGCTATGTGGCATATCATATGTATGGTTTCAAGCCTATACTCCTTGTTATCTTTTTTGTACAGATACCTTCATCATGTCAAATGTGAGTTGTGACATTGCCAGGTATCTGATGCTGTTCTGACAAACAGAGTGGGCATGGACTGTTCCAGGTAATATAAGTCATAGAGTTTGGGTGTAATGGACCTGTGCCAAGAAAACTTGCGCTGTGTTTCGGTGGAGGTACAGAAGTGCACATTGCACTTGTTTTGTGTCTTGTAGTGGACCTGATGCATCATGTCTGTCATTATGTTGTCTGAAAATATGTAGTACTAGCTTTTAACAAAGTCATTTTTCCTTTGCATTGGCTATACACTCTTTTTGCATGACCTATATATAGCTGTAGATGTATTTCATCATTGCAGGCCACAGTGCCTCTGCCACAACAGTGGAACATGTTTATGTCATAACACCAGATGCATGAGCATTGGTTTATGACTATGATGTCCCTGCAATAATGGACTGTTGTTCTGCCATCTGTCTGTATCTTGGATAATGTGATGATGTATTACTTTGGTGTGATATGTGATAAGGTTCAATCTGCTGAAATCAACCACTTCAATGTTTACAGATCCTACAGGACAATGTCAGACAAATCCCTTCCTTCCTTGGTCTGAGGGTCTGTACCTTGAAATATGTACATTGACACAATATGAGTCACACATTCTTGTTTCTAAAAGTCCAGACATATTGACAGCCTATGTGCTTTACACTGGAATTACATTTTTGGTTTGAACAAACACTTGCACTAATGTGTTTGTGTGTAATGGTTGTAATCCTGAGCTAGAGACTGTGTACCTGTAGCATATACCTGCTTGCACAAGTAATTTGTGTCTTGATTGAATGGTTCTCATGGTCTTACATCTCTTCATAGCTAAAATTGAAAATCAAGCAAGCAGACAATGATTTTGTGATGGGTGAATTTATTAAACTGCTAATACAGAAAATACATTTTGGAGAAAAAGAAACAAAACAATAGAAATAAATTGAGGGGTCAGTCCTGGTGAATGACATCAGTGGAGTAGATGGCAAACCATTGGGAGTCCAAAGTCTAGAGTACATCTCCCATTAGAACTGGTAGGTGGTTTAGGATCAGTCAACAAAGTGAATGTGTGGCACACAAAGGAAGTCCTTTAAGAAGAGATCACTTGCTGGTAGGTGGGTGTCTTGCCATCTGCACCTCCTGGATCCTTTGCTGGATGTCACCGCTTAAGTGGAGGGGGACCTTCTGCTACAGAGGGAGAGGTGTCTGGCGCTGCTTCTTCCTCTGGCAGGGCCTCCCTTCCAGTGGCTGGCACCGATGTTGATGTGCCTGGTGTTGATGAGCCAAGGGAAGGGGTAGACTGTTGTTGAAAAGCCCTGCTCAGGGCAGTGTGAATGTCCCTCAGCACCCCTGTTAGGGAGGCCATGTTGGTATTGTGGGCCACCATCTGTTCCCGCATTTCTCTGTGCATGTCACTTAGGAGCTGCTTGATTTCCCAGAGTTCAGTCAACACCTGGCCCATCACACCTTGGGACTCATGATAGAGTCCCAAGATGTGGCTGATGGTGTCCTGGCTGACAGCAGCCCAGTGGCTTCACTCTGCTGGCCCACAGCAACCCTTCTATGCACCCTACCCCCAAGGGCCTGTGCCCTTGCCACTGGGTGCCCTCTCCCACTTTCTCTTGAACACTCATTGTCAGAAGTGTTGCACTGCAACTAAGGATCCAGGACTCGTGGGCATGAGATGGCAGACACTGTGCTAAGGACACATTTTGGGGGCTGAATGGTTGCCTGTGATGTTGAAGCAGTAAGGCTAGGAGGTTTTGATGTGGCTAGAATGAGACTCACTGTTGTCCAGATAAGCCAGAACCCTCCTCAGCGTCTGGACATCCAAAAATGTTCATTGTAAAAGCATGCCTAATAATGGCATGTGCGGAAACGCATGCAAAATGGCATGCATGATTCTATTATGCAACCCCATCCACCCTGAGGCCCAAAACTACTCCACCCCTAATACATAACCTATCCCGACCCCCACCCGCCCTGTTATTATGCTAACATCCCACCCTGCCCCTATAAACTAAAGTACCCCAACCTCCCACCTGCCCTGAATCCTAAAAAAAACTATCTCGATCCCCCACCCCTGCCCCATAAAACTAAATTACGCTGACACCACCCACCCCGACCTCCACCCCTAAAAAAGTAAACTACCCCAACCCCCTACCTGCCCTGAGCCCTAAAAAAAACTACCCTGACCCACACTCCTAAAAACGAAACTATGCTGACACCACCACCTGCCCTGAGCCCTAAAGCCCCTAATAAGTAAACTACCTGAACCACCCCACCCAGGCCCTAAGCCCTAAAAAAAAACTATCTCAACCCCCCTACCCCATAAAACTAAAGTAGCTTGATATCCCTACGAACTCTAAGCCCTAAATCCACCCCACCGCTAAAAACTACCCACCAACCCTGCCCCAACCCTAATTACCTCACAGCGTCCTCTCCCGATCCTTCCTTCCTCTTCTCTCCTCCCTCCTCCCGCCTTCCTTAATCCTTCCCCACCCATTTAAAAATAAACTACTGCGCTCCACCCTAAGCCCTAAGTAAAAGAAAAAAGACCCAAACCCCTCACACAAGCCCCTAAAAAAAAACAAAAATCCCTGACCCCCACCCTAATCCCCCATCCCTTAAAAATAAAACAGAGCATCCCCGACCCCCCACCAACCCCAATCCCTTAATCCACCCCTCACTCGTGACCCAGTCCCACTTACCTCACTGCATCTTCCGCCTCCTCTCCTGAACATCGCATGCCTTTTCTGTTCCTTAGCCACGCATATGAGTAGTTCAGCACATGCATGGTTCAGGCACAGAAAAAGCCATGCGTTGTTCTGGCAAGCATAGTTACGCTTGCGAGGGAAACATCCGCGTCCTTAAGGATGCATTGATAAGGATGTTTCCCAAAAAGGGTCTTTGGACAAGTGAACACTGGACTGTTGCTTGGAGTAATAGAAACAGTTCCTCCTTGGAGCTGCAGTCAGGCAACTCTGTCTAACACACACACTATACATATGCAGTGTATTATATATCTGAATGCAGACTGCATTTAGGTTTGGACATACATTTACCTTGTGAAACATACCATGAGTCCTGTTATTATTCTTGTATATTGAAAGACTTACAGGCCCCATTGGGACCAATGGCATGTGATGGGCCATCGTAGCTGTGATGTTAGATCCAACAATACAGATTGATAGTGTTAACACTCAAATACTCTGAGTATTGAATTTTGGTGGGGTACCTGAAGAAGACTGTGGAAAAAGGTGACCTATGAGCATGCATGACATTGCATTTTTGTGACATTTTTTGTGTTGTGACTTACCAGACTCCACTCCCGAGGTATTCCTCTCAAGCCCTCAGAATGCAGGTTGGCAAAGACCTTCTCTTCCCAGGGAAAGAGATGTAATGGGGCACTGGGAGGACTACCACCAGTCTTCTTGGCCTGCAGCTGGTGCCTGAGACCAGGGAATGGGCCTTGTCCTAAGGTCGTTCCACCTATTCCTAATATCCTCCTTTGTGCATAGGGTGGTGCCTACAGCATTCACTCTATCAATTATTCTGTCCCACATTTTGAGTTACCTACTGAGAGGAGCATGCTGGACTTGTGCTTCAAACAATTGTGGCCTACTCTTATGATTTCATCCACCATGCCTCTTACCTCATATTCTGAAAAATGTGAATTTTTCTGTATGTGACATGGTGGGAGAAAAAACGGGTGACAGTGACTTACTAAACAGGGGATGTGCACAAGGGTGTGAATGGACAAAAGTGTGTGCAGCGAGTTCTATGTGGTGCCTAATCTCTGAAGTGTATGGCAAATAAGGTGCTTGGGCTTCTGTGTTTTGCATTGGAAATGCAAAGAATTGTGGTATGTGAAGGGGTGTGTTTTATAGTTTCCTTTGCAGGTGAGTCCACTGTGGCAATGCGTGTCAGCTGTATTTATTTCATATTCATCCAATATGCAGTTGTCTTTTACTTTGCTGACCGCGAACTGCCGTGGTTCGAACCACCATTGACTGACTGCCATGAAGGGTCTGCCATGGCGACTGGGTGCTTGTAATATGCTCAGTGGTTGACCGCTGTGCTTTCATCGCTGGAGGTCAGACTGCTTATTTCCAGGCCACAGCTCTACTGGCAGTCTGCCATTTTTGCTTGGCAGTTGGCAGTCCTGCCTTCGTAACTCGTAATAGGGTGGTCTGAGAGACCACTGGCATGGTGGTGATTTCAGGACCACCAACATGGCGGTCTGGAGGTCTGACCACCAAACTCGTAATGAGGTCGTAAGGTTTTCACTCCCGGTGCTGAGCCCAATAGCCAAAATAGTTACAGAACAATAGACAAGCATACAGTGCACTACTAGCACAATAGTAGGGAAACACTTGGGGGGTTATTACAACTTTGGAGGAGGTGTTAATCCGTCCCAAAAGTGACGGTAAAGTGACGGATATACCACCAGCCGTATTACAAGTCCATTATATCCTATGGAACTCGTAATACGGCTGGTGGTATTTTCGTCACATTTGGGACGGATTAACACCTCCTCCAAAGTTGAAATAACCCCTTTGGTCTGGAATCAATTGTAATGCAGTTAATCATAGATGCAATCATGAATATGATTTTAATAATTAAACAACAGAGCAGTTGCATAAATAACATCAGAGTCAGTAATGGATGAACAGTAGCAGAACCGTGGCATGTATATTTATAGCGCAGTCTGGCATAACAATAGCGTAAGAAAGAAACAGTCTTGAATCATTGACAATGCAGTAAATCAAAAGCGATGTAACAATTCTATAAATCAAGACAGAGCATGAGAATCTGGCCCCTCTCCCCTGGACCTCAACTTAACACGCGGACTACATCTCCAACCACTCGGAAATGATATGACAGGGACGCGGTAGTGGACGATGACAGCTCAGCACAACTCCATCTGTGAACTTCTCAAAAGCACTGGCACACCTCCCCTTTATATACTAAAAGTTGGCTTACACAAAATTCTATTCCCTTCGCTCAGATTCCTGCATTGTTATCAGTGCTTATGACTCTACTCTTATTAGAATTAATCATTCATCCTCCCACTGCCTCTCATGGTCAGTAGTAGTAGTAATAGTAGCTTTATTGCATAATTACTTAAAATCATTGCATAAAATACAAATACTTTACCATAAAAATACTTCTAGTCATGTGCAATGTCATCCGCCTCACTGCATCCAGGTGCAAATGTCAGTGCAAATTGTGTTTCTTTATTGGCCACCTCTCCCCTTTTCAATTCTACACGTTGGTGGCTCCGGTCTTTCTGTAGGTCCAGTCTCATACTGGTAAAAATGTTCCCAAAGCAAGGAAGTTCCATTGGGGTGTCATCCCTGAATATTATCTTTATAACTTCTATTCATGATCTCACGCCATATTTCAGGAAAAGCGGGTTTAGTAGGAGACATCTCTCCAAGTCCAATCGTGGGCAGCAACATACTAGTACCCATATTTATACTTTTTTAGCGCCGCAGTTGCTTCATTTTTTGGCACAAATGCGGCACAAACTTACATAATACAATTATATTTTGTATGTGTGCATCACTTTTGCTTAAAAAATTAAGCAAATTTGGTGCTAAAAAAAGTATAAATATGGGCCTAGGCATCTTATAGATTCAATATGATGTTTGCATAATGCACATTCTTGAGAATATCCCCATGTAGACTTCCAGTTGCGTCTCAAGTCCCTCCTGACGGGGAGTGTTAATAGATGCATTAGCAGAATATTCTGAAACACACAAGCTCCCAGTGCTGTTTTCATATATGGTTGGACATTGTTAATTAAGTAAGACTCGCCCAAGCCATCTGCTCAGGTGATATTCCTGATTATGGCTATATAATTTTCTCTAGAAGTTTGCACGCTCTGATCTTTCAAAGTCAGTCAGCCAGTCAAAAGATCTTTATTCAGCAATTGCCATAAAAGCGCATACAAAGTCAGATATCTTAAAAAGGCAAGGCAAGAGAATGATAGAGAATTTAAATGGATAGCCCAATACCAAAACATAATTAGACTACCATAACAACCTAAATTTATCTGTTCCAATTTGCCCTTACAGAGATAAAAGAAAAATTTGATGAGAATAATTATAGTACCTTTTAGGATTGTATGAACTCACGACAATTCTTGTGTTGCAAGGCTTTTTCTAATATTATAAAGCAATAAAATATAATACTAAAATTATTTGTATTACCTAAAGTATAATAAAAGATCCTCACTCAGTACAAAATCACAAAAGCATATCAAGGCAATATATAAAGAGAAATTTGCTAGCCACTAGAATTAAGCATATTCATATTAATTCTTATATTACAAGGATATATTCTAAAATTAAGAAAACAATATAATGTAGTACTTAAATGTTAAAATTAACCCAGGGTATAATAACTAGTTCTCACTTTGAACAAGATCATAAAAGCGATTCAAAGTGTAGTTAAAAATAGATTGCTACCCATTGGAATTTTACAGATTCATGACAATTCTTACATTATAGGATGATCTCTAAATTTATACAAAAGATATAAAGTGCTAAAAAAAAGTTAAAATATATCCAAATTCATAAATTTTTTTATGTTACATAGCATTCACTAAATTTATAAAAACAATATAATGTTATGCCAAAATAATTAGAATGTACCCAAGATATTATAGCACATTCTTATTTTGTGCAAATCATTAATGTGTTGCAGAGCATACCTAATTCCATTATAAGCTCATGGAACTGAAACAGAGATATTAATACCGTTTCCTAATAGCAATAGCAGATCTAAAAAAAAATAATACATAATAACAAATTTGAATTTCTGACAATTTTAGAAAATATGTCAGAGCTTCCTTATAGTGAATAGGTCCAAATTTACTTAATAGGGGTAAAATGAAAGTATGTCTAGGGGTAGCATAAAGTGTACAAAAGAGAAAAAAGTGAGAAGTACTCTGCTTTGATCTAGCATTGCAGGGACAAAGTGGGAAATCTTTTTGCCAGATACACTGATTAGGGAAGGCCACCTTAAAATGTATCAAGTTTAATCTAAATAAAGATAAAGGGAATATATTTTTGGACACGAAAAGCAAGTCAAATAGGATTCCATATTTGAAGCTGTAGCAATCTGAGCGTAAGAATCAAAGGTTTTCAGTTTCAAAGAACTGTGAAATCTTAAATTTAAGATATGCTCAGAATGGCGTGATTTCAGCAGCTCCCTTGCATTTGTGGCTAAGGACTGTGGGTCTTCAAACGTGGTCCTAAGCCCCAACTTTTCAAAGGATAATTGCAAATACGAAAGCCAAGGAATCCTATTTGATTTGGCCAACTGTAAACATTCAGCAATACATTCCTGCACGAGGCTTGCCGCTGGGTTCGTCCAGCATCTAATCCTCAGCAAGAGAGGAGCAATGGAAACCATGTCATCTAAAAATCGTAAGCCCACCTCCTCGTGGCAGATGATATTTGCTACACTCTTAGGTACCATCAATAACCTACATATAAATTTGTTCTCAACACGTTGGAGAGTAGGTACTTTAGTGTAGCCCCAAACACCTGCCCCATATAGGGCTGCTGAAACACACTTGGAGTTATAGAACATTTCAATTTGGGATGATGGTCTATGGCCCAATTTACTGGTAAAACGGAAAATTGCTTCTATATTCCTCGCCATTTGCTGGGTCTTAAAGTTAAAGTGGGTATTTCATAACATGGAAGAGCTCACGTGCATACCTAAGTAACAAAAGTTTTTCACCTTATTAATAATATTTCCTCCCATAGTAAATAGCTTAGACTTAGTATTTTGTGGGCCACATGTCATGATATATGTCTTAGAGTAGTTAACTTTCAGATCAAGGTCCAACATGAAAGTTAAGAAAAGCTCCAACAGACCTTGTAAACCATTTGCAGTACGAACAACTAATACAGCATTGTCTGTGTATAATAAGACTGGGAGCAATCTCTGGCCCATCTTTGGTAGATCTTTTCCATATTTTATAAAAAAATCATAAAGCCCACTTATATATATTAAGAAAAAAGTTGGGGCTAAAATGCATTCCTGTCTAACTCCCCGAGTTGAAGAAATAGGGGAGGTTCTCTGACCAGATGGGCCAAACTGAACTGACACCTTTAGGTCCGTATGTAGGCGCTTTATGAGCTCCAATAAGGTTGCATCGCACCCCAAGGTTCCCATAATTTGCCATAGCTTCTCTCTATTTTCCAGATCGAAGGCGCTTGTTAAATCAATAAATGCCATATGAATGGACTCTTTTTTGGCAATTACATATTTACTAAGAATAAGGTGCAAGTTTAATACTTGTTCCACTGTGCCTACTCCAGGTCTAAAGCCAAATTGAATTGGGGATAAAATCTGTGCCTCTGTCACCCAATCCTCCAGACGTGATAAGATCACACTGCCCAAAATCTTGGCTGTAGAATCAATAAAAAATATTGGTGCATAACAAGAAGGGTCTTGTCTGTTACCCTTTTTGAATATTGGAATAATAGTTGCCAATTTCCATGAGGGGGTATATTACTTTTAACAGCACTTCTTAGCACATTTGTGACTAGGGGACCCCAAAGATTGGTCATAGATTTAAAGATGTCTACAGGGACTCCATCAGGGCCAGGAGCCTTCCCTAGCCTTGGTCAATTAATGGCTCCAAGGACCTCATGAAGATCAATTGAGATATCTAAAACATTTGTATTAAAATCTATGGTGGTCTGCTTGATAGTACTATCCTCCTTAGTCAAAATGTCATTTTCTGGGTGAAATACTTTCGTAAAGTGCTTCAACCATATATCCTCTGCGATTAGGCAATCATCAGCCTTAATGTTATTATCTGAGAAACATGAGCGATTTGCTACTTTCCAAAATTTTGAAGTATCCTTCAATTCAGTGGCAGCCAAGAGCTCTTCCCATGCTTTAGTCCTTATTTCTGATTTCCTTTTTTCCAGAGTGGCCTTATACTGAGGCCTTGCTGGTTTAATTAAGTAGCGAGAAGGAGGAACTGTTCTAAGGGCTTCTTTTAAATGTTTATGGGCAGTTGAGCACACGGAGTCAAACCATCTGTGCACAACTGGACCCAGAGAAGGCCTATCCGCCACCAAGACATTTGAGATAGCATTACTTAAATGTTAATATTCATGGACTATATGATCATGGTCTAGCTGCTGAGACAGACAGATATTAATAGAATCTAGCCTTGATATTATGATTTCCTGATTGAATGTAGTTGGATTTATTTTGTCCCATTTCAGGCGTAGGCCAGAATTTGTTTGGAAAGTGGTATTTCTTCTCAATACCTTATTCTTAGAGGCCTGTTTAATATTTAAATCTAGTTTAATACATAAGGGTTTGTGATCACTGGCACAGTGGGGAATAATCTTAAAATCAGAGATTAAATGGAAATCTGGGGAACCATTAAGGATAAAGTCAATAGTGCTCCCCTTCAAGTTCCCTGTAAAAGTAGGGATTTTTAAAGTATCTATAGCCGCTTTCCCCCTAGCATGGACCAGATCAAACTTACATAAAAAGGAATTCAAAACTTCACCTTCATTTGAATGAATAAAATGGGTTAACGACACTCTGCCCTTGATTGGGATGCCACACAATTCTGGGGCTTCCTGACAACAAAGTCTTTTTTTAGAAGTGCTTTCGTTATGAAAGGGCCCAGTGCATAGGTGGGAACTAAGTTGAAAAATTCCTCAGCTTGCTTGAGATAGAAGGCCCAACTGCTTGTATCATCCTTAGAGATTATATTCAGGGAACTCCTCAGGCTCCTGGTTGGCCCTGCAGACACAATGAAAGGGCTTGTTTATATCAATTTCACACAGGGCGTAGGTAGCTCTTTCCTCCTTAGTTCTTATTGCCGCTACCTGATATGATTTTTTTCTGTGTTCAATAACCAGACTCCAAGATAGTGATATTTATCTTCCATTTCTATTTTTAGTGGGCCAAGCCTTCACTCTCTTTGATGTTTTTTGGTCTGACGCCCAAAAACCAGAACCTTGGTTTTTGCCGCATTCGCCCTTAAATCATTCTTTCCATTGTATCTATGTAGTATGTCCAAGCCCCTTTTCAGACCTATCCTGGTCTGAGCAAGCAATAACAGGTCATCCGCATATTGTATTATGGGGAGGGCTCTCTTACCCAACTTTGGGGGGAATGTGTTTCCTCTCAGCAATTCCGCTCCCAGATCTGCCGTATACAGGTTGAAAAGGGTAGGAACAATGACACAACCTTGTTTTAAACCTTTATTGATGTAAATGTTCCTGGTCACATGTGAATTTGTGATCTCGATTCTCACCCAGGTGTCGGAATTTAGCACGATTATGGAAGTGAACAAGTTTTTCTGGTATCCCCCTTGCAGCTAACTCCTTCCAGAGGACGTGGCACACTACCCCATCAAAGGCTGCGCTATAGACAAAGAAACAAGCAAACAGCGGCTGGGCCAATGGTTTCAGTGCTTTCTGACCTAGGTATGAGAGAGTGAACCTGTTATCTAAGGTGGAAGAGCTAGGTCTGAAGCCGGTTTGATATATTGGTAGAATCTTGTTCTCTGAAATCCATTTTTCCAGCTCTTGTACAGCACCCTTGCATAGGCTTTACCATCCACATCCAGAAGGGCTATTAGCCTATAGTTTTCCGGAAGAGTGAAATCTCCTTTTATGTAGATTGGGTTTAATATTGATCCTTTCCAAGCCTCTGGGTCCACAGAATGATGTAAGCAGTAGTTGAAAAGAGTGTTCATGGGTTCAGCCCAATAATCTTGGTAATCTCTGAATATACACCCTGGAAGGCCATTCGGTCCCGGAGCTCTATCCCTCCTAATGTTGCCGATCACTGCTTTCACTGATTTAACTGTAGTCTCTACTGCCATGTCTACTAGGCCATTCAGATCATGTTGCCACCCCATGGTGCTCAGGGCTGTAGTGTGTTCTGGGTCCACGTAGAGATTACCCATGTGGGTTTCCCACGAGCTGGCTGATATCGCATAATCTTTACTTGTTGTAGCATGGAGCAGAGAGTCCCAAAATTCTTTACTTTTGTTTAGTGGTAATAATGCATGTAGATGGATCCAGCAATCTTTGATCTCCTTTTGGTTCTCTTTTTTTGTAGTTGTTCCTCACCAACCTCATAAGTCGTTCTGCTTCAGGGGTTTTGTTCCTTCTGCAGAATGCTTCGGCATGCCTGCATTTCTTCTTACACTGTCTGTATTCCCTAGTTGTTGTGAACCTGTCAGTTTTTTGTCTTTTGATTCCTGCAGTCCCTTGGTGCGTTGAGCTGCATAGCGAATCATGTACGTTATTGATCCTGTTTGCCTACTGGTCACTGGTTCTGCCTGTCCCACTTACCACATTTAATGGGCCATTCACCTGCTTCCATAGTTTGTATTTCATCTTGAAGTGAATGCATAGCTTGGTTGATAGTTTCTGCTCGCCATTTTTGTAGGACTGCTGTCTCGCTGCTTGGAAGTCGATCTCTATTGCTACGGGATGTCAGACACTTTCTGATCTTTCTATTACCTTATGGCATACACATTTGAATAGTAAGGCTGGTTTTAAGAAGATGTAATCCAATGTGGATTTCTTTCTAAGAGTGGGGATAGGAGTGGCTGCTACTGTATTACTGCAATTAGATGTTCTCCGGCCATATTCCTTAAAAAAGATTTCTAGGGTTGATCTTAGAACGTCTCCGGGGAGCCCTTCCTCCTGACCGAAGTGCAGAGTGTTTAAATCTCCTGCAATTAGGTGTTTGTGGTTTGGGTATTCATTTAGGAACTCCTTTAATACATCTAGGATAGATTTAACCCTTGTCTTTTTGCTTTCCCACATAGGATTTATGTACAAATGTCGTAGTTTGGACTCTTGCTCTAGGCAAGACTGCTGGTTAAAGGATGACAGTACTTTTGCTTGTAGGCGACTATGCCTATCCTACAACAAGTCACAACTGTTGTCCCTACCTTACCGGCTCGCTAGCAGCACCTCATCAGAAACACAATAGCAAAAGGTGATTTCTGGCAGCCTTTTACGCATGGACTCAAGAACAAGACATCTCAGGGAGTGTTGTGGTTAAACGGAGATTACCCTTTTCTCACAGATATATCATGACTCATACAAACACAGGCAATGACAAAGATGCAGTAAAGTTTCAATAGTTTTTATTTAGCACAACTGCAATTTGCGGTAAGTTACATGGGCTGCAATGATTAGGATAATGAATAATGCAAGAAGCAGAATTGTGAAGATGAGAGTCATTATTACAAAGACCCCCACCATCTTGCAATGCATGTAAAAGACATTCGAGATGTAATATGTGCTATTACCCTAAGGTGACGGGCCTAACCTCCTACCTAAAGGAGAGCTGGGTTTGCTTAACCTAATCTGCCAATGCCATGTCCATGAGAGGAGCCCCCAACCCTCGTTACCTTGGAATGAGGTCTGTATCTCAGACTCCGCATGGACACGAAGACTGGGTCAGTGTCAAGACGATGTGCAGCATCGATATCAACGATGGTGGCGATGCCCTCTGGTCAGAATCCCTCTGATTATCTGTCTAAAGTGCGATGTATTTATACAGATCTACCAGGACCCCTCACGTAGGTGTATTCCCAAACAATAGGTAACAGACATGCTTGGGACGGCAATTATTATAAACAATCCCTCAAAAGTATAGAGAGGGAAAATCCCTAAGTGTGAACACCTACTGTTTGTTTGTCTTTATTGCTTGATCTTGACGCCTTAGCGCGGTGGCACTGATAATGCAAACATAACAAGTGGCCTAACTATAAACAAGGCAGCCATCTTAGATGAATTAAATAATTGAAGTCACTAGGTGGAAATCAGAAGCTAAGCTAACTCCTGTTATCCCATTAAAACAAATGATTCACTACACCCTCCCCATTGCCGTAACAGGTATGACGAAGGTAGAGGAACCCAAATGCTAACATTGCTCTGAAATAAAAAAGCTAAAAGCATAAACACTAGCTAAAAACTCTTTAAAATGTGTAAAAAATGGTACTAAAAACAGTTCAGCTAAAATACATACAGAGATGTTAATGTCAACCATGACAAGCACAGCGTGCCAAAGCAAGTTAATTTAAATTTAAATGCATAAATTTAATCGGGAATGGCAGTCCAATTCATCAAATTATTTGCTGTACGCATGATCTCGAAGAGTGTCATTGAAGTCACCAACCAAGGACCTAAAAAATGAGTCAACATCATCTGATGTTAAATCGAGTACTGGGCGGACAAAGAGATCCACAGAGCAGCAGTGAGCAGTACTTTCTGGTGTAAAGTCATCCACTGCAGTGCCGTCGTCCATGGAAGATCTCAAAACAGAAGGCTCATAGGTGGCCTCACAGAGCAACCTCAGTCTCAAGGGGCATGACCATGTATGAATCCTCATCCGGGGCATCAGCAGATCGTGGTCCACAGGAGATGTCGGTGCAACAGCAAGACAGACCATAGGCAGATGTTCAAAGAGGCACCATATGCAGTGGAAAACTGGTTGTACGCACCAGAGAAGGGGCCGAAATAACAATGACCAGTCATGCTCCAGTTCCACCAGCAAGGGTGCACCGAAGATTCAAACCATGTGGAGTTGGTGGGAGCGGCTCCATTGCTCTGCGTAGCTGGAAAGAAACAACCACTGCGAATCACAAGAAATAGCAGTAGTAGTCCGCCAATTAAAGCCAAAATAATTGGAAAGCCACCAAACACACTTGAAAAGAGCGAGTGGATGGCCGACGGGATGACTCCGAAGACAGTCTGGAAGATGGACACGAAACCAGACCCGACAGCCTTAAAAAAAGGGACAATCCCAGTAGTGCTCGAAGCATTGAATATTCTGGATACCAGTTCTCCAAAGTGCTTGGGGAAGTTGGTATTTAATAGGGATTGTATCTCGGCTAATGATCTCGCAATCTGGAGAGCATACTTTTTTTTGCAGATGTCAAGGAGACCTGTTTTTGAAACAATACCGCCTTTAGCCTGCTTAGCTTGTCATAGTTCACATTAATAGTATCTATGTGGGGCCACATGTCAGATACTTTTATCTCCCATGTGGGGGGGAATAAAACATGTCCACAACACGTAACGACCTTCGAGACTTGTTGCATAGGCAATTCCTGGTCGCATGCCGCAACAACTTTGATTGTTATATAAAGCAAGGGTCTGGCCTGTTACTTGAATAAAACCCTGAAGAGTTCAAGAAACGCGCTTGACACTCATTAGTGTCAGTAGGCCATATTAACCACCCGCCTGGACTGGAAAGTGAAGAATTATAGGTACCAGCCTTAACCATTGCATCTAGCCTTTCCTCTGTGACATTAAGGAAGTATTGCCAATCTTTAAACCTTGCTGGAGTGGGGATACTGGGCGTGTTTATTTCTTTAATTTTTGCTAACCCCAGACATGACGTCTGTTGAATAGTGTCATTTTAGAAAATCATCTGCACAGGAATCAGGCATGCTTGAAATAAAGCTTCCCTACCCTGTATCTGCCAATCTTGTGCTCCCCATACACTTTTCAAGTCAATAGTCCTCTTCCAGTATTCATAACCTTCAACTGCGAGCCGGGAAACAAAGGGATCTGAATAAATCAGTTTTGTGTCAGTTAGCAAAATGTTCCTAATTTGTGCTGGGGGTATCTTGAAATAATATGACTCTGCTTTTTTGTATCATGCCCAGAGAAATATGTAAATTTATCACAATAGTATTTCGGGCTCCCCACTGGTGGTGTAGAACAGTGTTCCCACTATGTGTAGTTCAATACTGGCATGTATCTAGTGGCATGGTGTAGTTAGTAATATCCCCAATTGTTATAGCAGAACATTTCCCCATAATTCATTGTATGTTCATATACATCATCACCTTCAAATGCGGAATAGTCCTTCATTTCAGTTAGCATGAAATCAACTGTTTGGACATCCCAATCATCAGAGACAACATCAGGTGTAATTACATCTGTCATAGAAATTTTGAACACGTATGGTATTTGAATAATCTCTGTAAGCCTGTATATATCAAAGGGAACTTTGTCCCACACAATCCCATCAGAAATCGGTATTGCTGTAACATTTACAGGGGACAAGTCTCTTCGGACTTTGTGTGAGGAATGATATGGAGTTAAAACTTCATCAACAGTCTCAACAGAGGAGCGATCAGGAATATAGTGACCATTTATGAGCAAAAAGAAAACAGTCACAAAACCAACCCATAAAAATAATGCAGAAAATGTCAAAGAGAACCATAAATAGTTCCACGGGTATATCAAATAGTTCTTTTTAAGCCATTGATACAGCTTGCTTCTTGTTGAAACATTGTCAATCACAGTAGTGGATGAGTCTGAGGAAAAATCATCAATGTCAATGAAATAGCCAGAGGTAGTCTCTGCAAATACGGGAGCCGGTGCATTATCTTTAAGTTGGTCCACTTCACGTGGAGTCTCTTGGTAGAAAGGGTCAACAGTCTGTGAGGTGTTTGTATAAAAAAACAACCAAATCTTGGACAGGAGTGGTCACTGAAGTGGTGACTGAAACTAGCAAGAGTTTATTTTCCACCCTCCCCATGGTTGAGGAGGTATCTGGAAAAGCATTGGATATTGTTGCATAGTCCGTAGTAGTGTTGTTCATCCTACTGTGTAGATGTATGTCCTGTTGGGTAGTGAGAGGGGATCGGGAACCACCCAGGGAACCTCTTGGTCTACTGTGAAGGATCGGCCACATTGTGTAGTTTGACGTCATCAATGAAAATGAATCTGTTCGTTCGAGAACCAGACAGTGGTGGTAAGATGACAGTCCTGGTACCTTGAATTCCCAAGACCGGTACAGGTACTCTGTATGATGGACTGAATTCTTTCTTCACTGCAATCTTCTCACGAACCAGATCCCCAACTTTAGGAATACAGCCTGTTGAAGTTTTCGCTAAATCCCTTATTCCTAAGGTGGCAGCACTGGTAGATGATTTATCATCATGAAATTGCTGAAGCTCCTGTAAGACAGTGAGACGTTCATTTATGTCAAACGGTGTTTCTGCTGCCACCATACCAGAGGCATCAAGATCTGGGACATACATAGGTATCCCAAAGAGAACCTCATAAGGAGTGCGTTTCCCCAAGGACCGTCTTGGCCGATTATTCAGTGCTCTCTGGACTCCATATAGGTGATGTAACCAACTGTGGCTTGAACCTCATACTCGAGCTGTTAAGGACTGCTTTAGATCACGATTCCGCCTCTCCACGACTGAATTTCCCTCGGGATGGTCTGGTGAGGAGTAATGGAGTTCAACACCCATTGTCCCCATGGTGTCCCTGAATGCCCTAGAGGCAAATGCAGGGCCCTGGTCTGAGTGGAATGCTGCAACCGCAAATGTACCAATAATGATCAGCAAGTCTTTTATAACAGTCCGGGTGTCAGCCGACCGCTGTGGCCACACCCACAGGAATCTAGAACAAGAATCTACAGTGACTAGAATATATTTGTATGCACCATCAGGCTGTAAGGGATCACAATGGTCCAGGTGCACACACTGTAGTGGCCTGTTGGACACTAAAAGGGATGTCTCCGGTGGGCGTTTGATATTAGAATGTCACAGCAAAGAACATACTGCTTTGTTTGTCTGTATAGACAAGGCCATTAGAAGTGTTTCTGTAAGAGTGTTATCGTGGCCGATATACCAGCATGTGCAGAAGCAAAACCCTCATGCGCTGCTTTTACTAAATCTAATCTCTGGTCTTTGTTGAGGATCACACAATCTCCAACCCCAGGAATTGTTGCAAAGGCAACATTCTGTGCACTGACATGGTAAGTAAAGTTTGTAGGGTATCTCTTTGGAAGGGGCTTGCCTGCAGCCAAAGCTTTCACGGCAGTCTGTATTTCATTATCCAATCTCGTTTGTGAACGAGTCACTGCAGCCACAGAAGCCGTAGCTACTGCTGCTTTGGCGGCTTCATTAGCCAATGTATTGCCAGTAACGTGTACTCCTACACGTTGGTGGCCCAATATATATACTACATGGACACACGGTAGTTATCCTTAAGATCAGCCACCCTCCCGCACAATATTTTGTGTTTAATGGTGTTCCCTTTAGTATCTCTAAACCTGTTCAGCTTTCAATGATTAAGATAATCGTTGTATGACTGAACACAGTAGTATGAGTCACAGACTATTAAAGTCAGGCATCCTGGCTCAGTATGTTCGAGCGCTAGTATAAGAGCTTTAAGTTCAGTTAACTGGGCTGTGCAGTCCCCTAGGGTCGGCGTGTAGGTATTGTGAGGGTGGAAGACTCCATCTTCCATTACTCCGCTCACGGCTGCGCAAGCTGCGGAGTATTGATGTTTAGTACCTACAGCCGGTTGTGCTGAACCGTCAGTATATATGACAGTATGGTATCTGTCTAGTACAAGATATTTAAAGGAGCAGGATACTCTTGTTCGTACTGGAGAAACTCTTGTGTCTGAAGTTTTGGACCAAAAATATAATCGACATCAGTGGCGGTCAGAGACATTGCCCATTGAATCCAATGTGAATGTAATGCTTTAGCGTTGGGAACGCTTGCATTAGTGACAGCCTCTAAGGCCAGCACAGAGGAGACAACAATGATACGTTGACCCTGTGCAAGAGGCCTCTCCTTTATGACGGCCATCTGAACTGCCGTCAGAATCTTTTCTGTAGGTGCAAAGTGCTGTTCTGCATTGGAGTATAAATGTGAATTATATGCTATGGGGTACTGTGTCACCCTCGTTTAAGGTGACATAAGTAAATCCAATGGCACCAGCAATTATTCTGATTACCACATTTGTTTTATTGTCACGTGTGTGTAAGTTTTTAGCTTCTAGCATGTCCTGTTGCATTTCCCTAAGGATGCGTGTGTATTCAATTGTCCAGTGTCTGCTAGAAAATTTGGGCTGAACCAAGTCATAAAGTGGCTTGATACATTGTGCATTATCTGGAATGTATATTCTGCCAAAATTAAAGAAACCTAGTAATGACTGCAGTTTCTCAAGAGTGTTAGGAGGGTGCAGTTGAGCACATTTCTCTAGAAAGTGTGGGGCCAGGCTCTTTCCCTCGTTTGATAGCTCATGTCCCAGGAACAGTACACTGAGAAAGGAGATCTTACTTTTCTTAAAGTTGAATTTGTAACCGACGTCTGCAAATCCCAAAATTATTTGATTGACGATTGCAAGATGAATGTCGAGGTCGTAGTCTGTGAGATATATGTCATCTACGTAGGATAACACCTCGGAATCAATATCATGTAATATTAATGTTACACAGGCTGAAAATAGCCCGTGCTGTTATTATAGCCTTGAGATAAACGACAAAAGCGTTTCTGTGAGCCAAATGAGAATGCAGTCAGCTCCCGACCTTCGTGTGCTAAGTTCTGGCAGCAAAAGCCCTTCGATATGTCTAATGTCGTTTTATATTTTTTACGCACTATATTGTTTATTAGTGCTGTGCTCTGTGAATTCTGTATAGCATATGTACGTGTATGACTATTTAAATGTCTATGATCAATTACTATTCTGTATGAATGGTCTGGCTTTTCAACAGGGAATAATGGATTATTCATTGAAGATGTACAGGGCTCAATTACTCCCTGGTACTCAAGCTGGTTGAGGATCTCCCTCACCGGAGCTTTCGCTTCAAGTTTAACAGGATATTGCGGCTGCGGTTGGGGTGTAGACCTAACGGGAATAACATGACCAGGAGACTCCTTGTCCCAACCGACTTGATTGCGATATAACGCAGGTACCTGCGCTGAAGCCCATTCAGCAGCATAGGCTGCTTTTTCTGCTTCCGGAACAAGATCGGAGAAAGAAGGCAAAATTACATCTTCCCCATGCTGGAGCTTACGGACATGCTCAGGTGGCCACTCTCTTTCGGCCAATAGGATATCACTAGTAAGTTCATCCCAAAATATCACACTAATCGTTCGCTCCACGTCTCCCTCTATCTGAATTTTTAAGTCAAAAACCCTGTCGGGTGGGAGAACGCGGTCGTCCGCAGTTTCGACTGCGATAAAATCGCTAGTTGCTGTCGCATCCAGATGATCTTTTAGACTCTGGCGACATATCGTGACCTCTGCTGCGTTGTCTAACAGTGTCACTGCCCACGTCTTGTTCCTCAACAATGTTCTCAAGTATACTGGCAGTTTTAGCTGTCAGTGCTGCCACCTTTTTCTTTTTAAACTTTGGCTTTTGCTGAGGAGTCTTTTCTTCTTTTTTAATGGTAGACTGCTGCAAGTCTTTCCTTTGTTTCATGTATTCAGGACGTCGATCTGGACAGCCCCCTCCCTTGCTACGTCTATCCTGTGCATCCTGAAAGGAACGAGAAGGACGTGAATCAGTATATCTATCTGGAGTTTTAATGTTCTCCCTATTTCTGAGATTGCATCTCCTTTCGGAGTTTTCCGGGTGTGGAGAATCAGCTCTCTTATTTCTTCTATCTTTAAAATCTTTTTGTTTGTCCCAGCGCTTCTGAGGGCCCTCTTGTGCCTGCTTTGTACCCTCCTTATGGGTGGTATCTTGTATCTCCAATTTGTTTGGCTTGGCTCCCAAACTATCCCGCCCTATACTAGTAAATGTATAGGAAATAACTTTCGGTAGCTGTCTCTCTTGTTCCTGGTGTGGAGTTTCCCAGAGACGCTGGCGTATTGCCAGTGCTACCGCTTCCCCTTTAACATTACTGAGTAGTATTGAGGATGCCGCGTCAAAGTTATGCGTTAATTTAATCCCCAAATCCAAGGCTGGTGCAGCCCGTGCTCATTTCGTATTTGTTTTTAACACTTCCAGTAAATTGGCAAGTGTCGGAGTACCATGTGTGGTAGTGTATATAGCAGCGAAGACTGTACCCCATGTGGCGCAGTCATCCACTGAGGGAACCATCCCAAAGGGTAAGCACATAGTGAGCAGTCTATGTTTTTGCTGTGGTCCTGTATTGGGGAAACACAGCTTCCAGCTGTTTAGTTTTCTGGGCAATCCAGAATGGTATTTTTTCTCGTTCTGCGGGTACTTAACCATGATAGTATGCACTGTTTGTGGATTATTTCCAGTAGCCAATTGGTAACCCCCAGGTACTGGCGGTGCTGGACACGCTGGTGTGGTGTTCAATGTTGGCATTACTAACTGAACTAATTGTCTATATTATGTCACTAATTCATTATATAAATCTCTCAGATCTGCTATCATCATATTTTGTATGTCTGGGTGAGGTTTGTATGTGGCAAACATAGGCCACGTTGGTCCGTCATTACTTAAGGGACCTAGCCTCACTCTTTGTAGTACATGTGGTAGGGCGTCTTCAAACCAGTTCTGGTGCTCTTGGTATGTGAGCGATATTTCATGATACTGGTATGTTCGGTACCGTGGAGGTATGTTTACAATTTCATATGTGTGGAATGTATGTGTTCTCTGGTCCACCTCAGGAAAGGTGACCCAACAATAAAATGTTTCTGTTCGGTATGCTTCATTAACTTCTATTATAAGAGTAACATCCCTGCCCTCATCTGTAAGGCCATGCATTAATAAATGTTGTGTTAGAGCTTGTCTAGCATTTTCAGGAATACCAATGGCGTCTGCCATTTTATTCAGCAAACGGAACACCAAAATGGGGAGAATAAGACCTTTTATGAGTTTGAGCTCAAACAACCTACAGCTTAATCAGGTGTTACCTTTTCAGCTGAGGAGGAATTTCCCAAACACCACGGACGTCTCAGTATAATGGTACTTAGGGTACCTGTTGTCTGTGAGACAGTGATAGTCGGGGTATCTAAAATTAGTGCTTAACCACCATCGTTGGTGGTGCCATGTCGTAGTTTGGACTCGTGCTGTAGGCAAGACTGCTGGTTAAAGGATGTCAGTACTTTTGCCTGTAGGCGACTATGCCTATCCTACAACAAGTCACAATTGTTGTCCCAACCTTACCGGCTCACTAGCAGCACCTCACCAGAAACACAATAGTAAAAGGTGATTTGTGGCAGCCTTTTACGCATGGACTCAAGAACAAGACATCTCAGGGAGTGTTGTGCTTAAACAGAGATTTCCCCTTTCTCACAGATATAACATGTCTCATACAAACGCAGGCAATGACAAAGATGCAGTAAAGTTTCAATGGTTTTTATTTAACAGAACTGCAATTTACGGTAAGTTACATGGGCTGCAATGATTAGGATAATGAATAATGCAAGAAACAGAATTGTGAAGACGAGAGTTATTACAAAAACCCCCACCATCTTGCAATGCATGTAAAATACATTCAAGATGTAACATGCCCTAATACCCTAATGAGATAGGCCTAACCTCCTACCTAAAGGAGAACTTGGTTTGCTAAACCTAATCTGCCAATGCCATGTCCATGAGAGGAGCCCCCAACCCTTGTTACCTTGGAATGAGGTCTCTATCTCAGACTCCGCAGGGACACGAAGACTGGGTCAGTGTCAAGACGACGTGCAGCATCGATATCAGCAATGGTGGCGATGCCCTCTGGTCGGAATTCCTCTGATTATCTGTCTGAAGTGCGATGTATTAATACACATCTACCAGGACCCCTGACGTAGGTGTATTCCCAAACAACAGATAACAGACATGCTTGGGACGGCAATTATTATAAACAATCCCTCGAAAGTATAGAGAGGGAAAGTCCCTAAGTGTGAACACATACTGTTTGTTTGTCTTTATTGCTTGATCTTGACGCCTTAGCTCGGTGGCACTGATAATGCAAAGCATAACAAGTGGCCTAACTATAAACAAGACAGCCATCTTAGATGAATTAAATAATTAAATGGCTAAGACAGAGCAAGCTAAGTAGGTTAAAAGTCACTAGGTGACGGGGGCACGAGTCTGCAAGCCAGAGGCTAAGCTGTTATCCCATTAAAACAAACTAGGATTCACTACACAAATTTATGACTGATATTGGTGTAGTTTTTTTGGAGAGAGCTAGGCCGTGTATGGTTATCACATGAATGTCACTGGTCGATTTCTCCCAAGGCACCAGCTGACCCGCTAAGTCTATCTTGACGTATGTTGCGAGACCACCCATGTGTCTTTTAAACAAGTTTCTCTTTTTTGCGGGGGACTGTGTTGTTATGAAGCCCAACATAGGCTGGGGCTCAGACGTCCAAGTTTCCTATAGGCATATAGATACACATTTGATCTGGCTTTCTCAGTAAACTTGGTCCACCAGGTTAGTTCATTGCTCTGGTTACGCTAATTTTAGCAAAGTAGCTGTTACAAGAGGCAGGAGTAGACCCTCAGTGGGGCTATAGGCATAGAATATCTGCATTACTTAAGAAACCTTCAATATAGCAATGAGGGTGGCCAGACCAGCCACATTCCAGCTGAGTATCCTAATCACCTTGTTGGCTTCGTTTGGTGGGTGACCTCTTTCGCTAACCCCTTTGGTGGCCAAAGCTACAGGGAGTCAGTTCCAGTCCCGACCTCCCCTCTTGCTGACATCATTACTTGCATCATTCACTTGAGTTCCTCCTGTGTGCTTTGTCAGGTGTATGGTGGTTTTCTTGTCTAGTTTTGGAGCTTGGATCACACGGGTTCCTTGCAGGACGCTAAGAGATTTAGTTGGGGGGTGTTGGTTTGAGTTCCCTAGTCAGCACTCGAGGGCAAAGTTGTTTCTCTGGCTTCCTGATTTTAATGCCCCAGTTTTCCAGTAAGCCCTCATATTCGAGTATTCTTTCCACTGTGCCCTGGTCTGCAGATGTTGTTAACGTAGACTCTCTCTGGGTGATCCATGTGTATGTGTTAAAATTTACCGTTATGACTGTTAAGAGATACGCTAAAGCTGGTATATGATGCAACAGCCGAAGTATATTTGATCTATTGAGTATGTCCCAAGGATGCATATAAGGAGGAAAAAATAATTAACAGTTGTTCTTTTAGGGCCAGATGTAGGAAGCCTTTTGCTCCTTGCAAACGGCGAAAAACGCAGTTTGCACGGCGCAAAAGGCCAAACGCGATGCACAATCTCAAATTGCGAGTCGGTACCGACTCGCAATTTGATGCTGCGACTCGCAAATAGGAAAGGGTGGTCCCTTCCTATTTGCGACCACATCGCCATGCAGAGTTGGTTTGTGACCGCGAATGCAGTCGCAAACCAACTCGCAGTTACCATCCACTTAAGTCCACTTGAAGTGGGATAGTAACTCATACGCAAAAGGGAAGGGCCCCCATGGGACCCCTTCCCCTTTGTGAATGCCCCAAAAAATATTTTTTCAGAGCAGGCAGTGGTCCTATGAACCACTGCCTACTCTGAAAAAACCAAAACCAAATGGTTTCGGCATTTTTTCTTTTTGCAGCTCGTTTTCCTTTAAGGAAAACGGGCTGCAAAAAGAAAAAAAAAAACTGCTTTATTCAAAAAGCAGTCACGGACATCGTGGTCTGCTGTCTCCAGCAGGCCACCATCCCTGTGAGTGCCTAGACTCGCTATGGGGTCGCAAACTGCGACCCACCTCATTAATATGCATGGGGTGGGTCTTTGCGACCCCATAGCGAGTCGCAAAAGGTGTCTGAGACACCTTTCTGCATCTCGTATTGCTAGTTGCAATTTGCGAGTCGCTATGACTCGCAAATTGCAAGTCGCAATGTGTAACCTACCTACATCTGGCCCTTAGTTCCTGTGGAATTCCAATGTTTAGTTTCAATGCACCACAGTGTTCCTGTAAATTCTCATACCTATATAGAATGGAATTCTCTCTGGTGAATATGCAGGCCGCTGTACAGTGGTTTCGTTCTTTACTCTATGAATATTCCTGTGCCTGCTCCGTTGCTTCTTAAAATGGGTTTATTTCCGGCATAGATTTGTGGGCCTGATGGTCCCAGTTCACATGTCTTAGTACCAGAGGGCTTGCTTCCCATTTCCCTTTGGGATCTTTTCTGGTTTTTCAATAGTTCATTCCTTGAGGAGATTCTTCCTGGTGTTGTTGCCAGGTTGCTAGGATTGCTTGTCTGGTTACCGGAGGGTGGTTTCCCACCCCCCTTTGAGATCTTCTCTGATTATTCGATTATGGGTTACTTGTGAGGCTTCTTTGTGATTGTTTCCCAGTTACAGGCATCATCATGGCCTCTCTGTTAAGTATGTTATACAGAATTTGTTCTTCATTATTTGTGTCTTGGGGTAACCCTACTGTGGAACTTATCCCATCCTCTACTATAGACTTGTAGTTCATAGGATTCTTCTTTTGGGGGCGTCGCCTCCCAGGGGAGTGTCGCCTTCCTCACCCATGCGAAGTTGTTCTATATCCATTGCAGGTTCTATTACACCTGACTTTGAGGATACCTGTTTATTTGTGATTGATACTTTTGTGACTCTTTCGTGGCCTTCGCCATTGTGGAGCACCTGGGAGGAGCTTGCTGTAGACCCTGCCTCTTGGGCTGTGCCTCTGCTATCTGCATGTTCGCCTATTTGGGGATTGTTTTTTCCTTTTCCGCCTGAGTCCTCCCCAAGATCTAGAATGGTGTGAGCGTTGCAGCAAGTTTTGGGAGCCAGAGTAGATGGTGGTCTCTGCTGGAAGATTGGGTAAGTCTCCAACTGAACTGGCATATTCCCCGAGGCCTGTGATACCTTTCCTGTGTGGTTCAATCTGTTTGGTATTTTTGCAACTTTGAGAGATTTTTTCCATTTATTTTTCTGTCTTCTTGTTATTTGTTGATTGTTCTTTGTATCAGACTTACTCGATGTCTTAGCGATCACCCCAGAATCTAGCTTTTCTATGCTGTTTCCACCAACATTAATATCAAAAGTGGTCGACTGCATTGAGTTTGTCGTACTTAGTTGCCTGTTGTTTAATTCCATCTCCTTGCTTCCTCCTTCACCTTCTCTGAGTGAAGAGGATTCCCTTTTAACTGTTGTTCGATGGAAGTGGAGGGTCCTGTTTTATGGGTTGATTCAATGGGCACCGTGACCTACTACGTTTCCACTGGAGACCCACTTTTCATTTTGTTAGATTCTTCTCCAGTTTTGCAGTGTTGTATGAGACTAGTCAGTAGATCTGGCAAGGTTGATAGTTTGTCTATTATTTCATAATTGTGGGTCCCTTTAGTCACATTGTCATCCTGCCAAATATTACCCAATTTGTTTAACTTACCACTTAACAGGTTCAGTTTGTTGTCAAGTGCAAGTACGCTTTGAGCCAACATGTGGGTTAGTTCTAGATGGATGTCTATCTTGTGTGACTGCCAATTAAATGCTTTAACTGCTGCGAGAAGAGATACGTTGATCGTATTTATAAATAATATGGTTTGGTCTGCCCTCGACTCATTTTTCCTCAGCTGGCTGGTTTGCTCTCCTGTGGACTCTTCACCCCTCCCCCTCGTCTCATTATCACTTCCTGGCATTTCCACGCTATGCTCTTGAGAAACCCAAGCGTCTAGTTCTGGTGCCAGAAAAGATGCCAGGGGGGCTTCCTATGTGTCTTTTCAAGGGATAGAGCAGGACCGGCCATTGCCTAGGCTTTCATATACATGTTTTTTCTGTTTTTGTGAATACTCTGGGTGGTGAATCTCTGCCACTATTTGCCATTTGTCGTTTTTTACAGTATTGGCCTGCCCTTTGTCCAATTGGTGGCAAGTCGATGCCGAGGAGCTGTTCTGGTTTCCTTGGGTCCACAGTCATGGCCCGCTGGGCAGGCGTTGAAGCTCGTAGGACTGCCAAGATTGCTGTGGATATTGTTACTTTCTCCCTTTGCGGTGCCTGTGGAATGTGCCAGATCTAACAATTCTCCTATAGTTGAGGTGTCCAGGCTAGAACTTATCGCCTCCCTAATGCAGCCTGGTGCATGCTCAGATTCTGAGGGCCTAAGTGAGGAATCAAATTCTGGTTTTCGATTGGGAGGGCCAGTGAGAAGCACAGTTTGTGTGGTTTTGTTAGCCATAACTTTATTGGATTCTCCTACTCCACTCCTTGCTCTTGTAAAGTAGTTGTGTATATATCATTTCTTTGTATTCAGAACCTTTTGCTTGAGTCCTGTCTTATGATCCTACTGGACTGTGGGCGACAGGGATACCTTAGCATGCAGGCTCTTGTTATCTACAATTATATCTCTATCTTGACAATTCATTTCTGTGTTTTCTATAATTTCAACAGCAATTACTTCAATCCTTGTGGGGCCCGCAGGGCTTGTGGGACAGGTAGGGCAGCCTCCTTCATCCACTTTCACCATTCCCAATTTGCTCATGCTTAAGTGGTCAATCATGTGCCCGAGTGGGGTGTGCTGTACTATATCAGGTTGCCTCCTTGTCTTTCCACAAGCCCTGCATGTGGTAAAGATCCTGTGCCCCAGTTTCCAGCAACCCCTGAATATTTTGAAAACTCTGGTGGTCGTTACAACCCTGGCGGACGGTGTTAAAGCTGCGGAAATACCGCAAACAGGCCGGCGGACAAAAAAAGGGAATTATGACCCTGGCGGAAACCGCCAACAACGACAGCCACTTTAACACACCGCCCGCCACGGCGTTACAGACAAGCAGCGCAGCGGTCACCGCCAACAGACAGACGGGAGACAATGTATCGCCCACAGTATTATAACCTGCCAATCCGCCACCTTTTCCGGGGCGGATTCACTGTGGATAAAAACACGGCGGAAACAGCTTTTGCTATGGGAAAACGCTCACCTGAACACATCCCACGAGGAACGAGGGCTCCATGGAGCCGGAATTACAAATACTCCCTGCCCTTGTCTTTCTGCTCCTCTACGACCAACAGCTACGTAGGCGCCGAAGACACCGGTGAGTATTGCACCTACGACACGGGGGAGGGGGAAGGCAAAAGTTAGGAGGACACCCACCAAACACCCCTACCCTCGCATATTACAACATACACACCAATGCATTCACAAAAATCACAGTAACAACCCACAATCCCCCTGGAAGAATGCAAAGACAATGCGAAATTCGGTCAAACTTTGTAATGTGCCAATATGCATGTCATACAAAAATACACAGATATATATTTGAAAATCACTCATAATTATATATACAATATGAGAAGTAGTGCAGATATGTACACAACAATGTCCGTGCACCAACCGTCCAAAAATGCATGAGCGAGGCCCACAAACGATACCTGACCACAATCGGAGAGAACACTGCCGGGGCATCAGATAGAAATACTACAAGCACCTCAGGGGGAAGGGAAGGGGGGGCACCTCAGCCGAATGAATGCAAAGCCAGATCCATGAAGGGGCTCCATGCCCATTGATGTATCCTGGGGAGTGCAAAGCCACAGTCTCTCAAGTCTCTACAGTGGGTGGGCTGCCCACTGTGCCATCCTGGGGAATGCAGAGCCACAGTCTCTCAAGTCTCTACAGTGGGTGAGTTGCCCACTGTGCCATCCTGGGGAGTGCAAAGTCACAGTCTCTCAAGTAGATGCAGCCCTCTACTGGTACTGGGGGGGGGCTGGTGCCCAGACTGGATGAGTCTCCCCGTGAAAGTTCCAGTCCTGTCACTGTCCCAGCTGCACATGGGATAAGGATGCCTGATGTGGCGGTCTATTCATTCCTACCCGGTGCTTGCCCTGTTCAGCGGTCTTCACCATGGCGTTCTTTGCCCTGTTCAGCGGTGTTCACCATGGCAGTCTTGGCCATGGCGGCCATGGCGGTGATGGCGGTTCTGGACTGTTCAGCGGTGCTTTGACATGGCGGTCTTTGCCCTATTCAGCGGTGCTTTGCCATGGCGGTTCTGGACTGTTCAGCGGTGCTTTGCCATGGCTGTTCTGGACTGTTCTGCGGTGCTTTGACATGGCGGTCTTTGCCCTTTTCAGTGGTGCTTTGCCATGGCGGTTCTGGACTGTTCAGCGGTGCTTTGCCATGGCGGTTCTGGACTGTTCAGCGGTGCTTTGACATGGCGGTCTTTGCCCTGTTCAGCGGTGCTTTACCATGGCGGTTCTGGACTATTCAGCAGTGCTTTGCCATGGCGGTTCTGGACTGTTCAGCGGTGCTTTGACATAGCGGTCTTTGCCCTGTTCAGCGGTGCTTTGCCATGGCGGTTCTGGACTGTTCAGCGGTGCTTTGACATGGCGGTCTTTGCCCTGTTCAGCGGTCTTCACCATGGTGGTGTTGGCCCTGTTCAGCGGTGCTTTGCCATGGCTGTTCTGGACTGTTCAGCAGTGCTTTGACATGGCGGTTCTGATACGGACATTGGTGTGTGGCATGACTTTCTCTACACTGGGCATTGGTGTGTGGCATGACGTTCTCTACACTGGGCATTGGTGTGTGGCATGAAGTTCCATCATTGCCCAGCGGGGCTGTGGCAGCCGGGGCCCTCCAGGGCACTGACTCCGGCGGTGGTCTCCTGACCAGTGACGATACTTGGGCCCTCCTGGGCTGTGACTCTGGCGGTGGTCTCCTGACCAGTGACGATACTTGGGCCCTCCTGGGCACTGACTCTGGCGGTGGTCTCCGGACCAGTGACGATACTTGGGCCCTCCTGGGCTGTGACTCTGGCGGTGGTCTCCTGACCAGTGACGATACTTGGGCCCTCCTGGGCTGTGACTCTGGCGGTGGTCTCCAGACCAGTGATGATAGTTGGGCCCTCCTGGGCTGTGACTCTGGCGGTGGTCTCCTGACCAGTGACGACGGTGCTGGCGGTTGTGTCTCGACCGCCGGAAATGATGGCGCACTTCTCCGCCGTGACACTCACAACAGGCTGGGCAGACTTCCTCTGGCCCTTCCCCACCTTTGGTGGAGTCACAGTTGACTCTCCAATCCCCTTGGAACCCATGTCAGTTGTTGTCCCACCAGGAGTCTTAACACGGTCCCTTCGTCCACTCTCCAATTTTAGAGCCTTTACAGGGGGTGGGCTGCCAGTGCCTTGGCTCCGGGTCCTACTGCCTGCCCTAGTGGCCGGTGCACTCCACAAGCCTTGAACACGCACCACTGGTATTGGAGGCTTTTTGGCTGAGGCGCTACAACGGGACTGATGAATTGGAGGGGGGGGCAAAAAGGTCAATTTTACAGAAGGACAGTTTCTGACGAACACTGGGATGGGTAGCTGGAGGGGGTCTGGGAGTGGAGGAAGAGGAGGTGGTTATCGGAGGTGTCACTTTAGCTGTTTTGGGTGCAGGTGCAGGTACTGGAGGCTGTCGTGAGGTGGATGGATGTTGGGTGAGTGATTGCCGGCGTTTGTGTACATTGGGAGGGGGCGTCACAGACACACTGGGAGAGGACACAGGGGATGTGTAAATGGCAGTGGAGGTGGTGAGTGCAGGTGTGCGGCTTGGGGTGCTGGATGTCCTGGTGCGATTCCTGGTTCCTGTAGATGTGGTGCATGCAGGTGTATGTGTAGACGAGACTGGGAGGGAGGAGGGAGAAGAGGAGGAGGGGGACACAGTGGAGACAGTGGATGTTGCTGTGTCTGTATGGGTGTGATGCTTGTGTGAGTGCCTGTGGGATGTGTGGGCCTATGTTTGCTTGAGCTACTTTTGGGTGTTGACTTGTGTGCATGCTGGTCTGTAGGTGTGCTTGGGATGGGCTGGGGTACAGGGGATTGGGTCTGGGTGGAGGAAGTTGGAGGGGGGAGGCTAGACACAGGGACAATGGCTGCCATCAGTGCTGGGGCCAGAGATTGCAGGGTTCGCCATGCACATGGGATAAGGATGCCTGATGTGGCGGTCTATTCATTCCTACCCGGTGCTTGCCCTGTTCAGCGGTCTTCACCATGGTGTTCTTTGCCTTGTTCAGCGGTGTTCACCATGGCGGTCTTGGCCATGTTCAGCTGTGCTTTGCCATGGCGGTTCTGGACTGTTCAGCGGTGCTTTGACATGGCGGTCTTTGCCCTGTTCAGCTGTGCTTTGCCATGGCGGTTCTGGACTGTTCAGCGGTGCTTTGCCATGGCGGTTCTGGACTGTTCAGCGGTGCTTTGACATGGCGGTCTTTGCACTGTTCAGCGGTGCTTTGCCATGGCGGTTCTGGACTGTTCAGCGGTGCTTTGACATGGCGGTCTTTGCCCTCTTCAGCGGTCTTCACCATGGCGGTCTTGGCCCTGTTCAGCGGTGCTTTGCCATGGCGGTTCTGGACTGTTCAGCGGTGCTTTGACATGGCGGTCTTTGCCCTGTTCAGCGGTGCTTTGCCATGGCGGTTCTGGACTGTTCAGTGGTGCTTTGACATGGCGGTCTTTGCCCTGTTCAGCGGTGATTTGCCATGGCTGTTCTGGACTGTTCAGCGGTGCTTTGCCATGTTGGTTCTGGACAGTTCAGCGGTGCTTTGACATGGCGGTCTTTGCCCTGTTCAGCGGTGCTTTGCCATGGCGGTTCTGGACTGTTCAGCGGTGCTTTGACATGGCGGTCTTTGTCCTGTTCAGCGGTGCTTTGCCATGGCAGTTCTGGACTGTTCAGCGGTGCTTTGACATGGCGGTCTTTGCCCTGTTCAGCGGCCTTCACCATGGTGGTGTTGGCCCTGTTCAGCGGTGCTTTGCCATGGCTGTTCTGGACTGTTCAGCAGTGCTTTGACATGGCGGTTCTGATACGAACATTGGTGTGTGGCATGACATTCTCTACAGTGGGCATTGGTGTGTGGCATGACGTTCTCTACACTGGGCATTGGTGTGTGGCATGAAGTTCCATCATTGCCCAGCTGGGCTGTGGCAGCCGGGGCCCTCCAGGGCACTGACTCCGGCGGTGGTCTCCTGACCAGTGACAATACTTGGGCCCTCCTGGGCTGTGACTCTGGCGGTGGTCTCCTGACCAGTGACGATACTTGGGCCCTCCTGGGCACTGACTCTGGAGGTGGTCTCCGGACCAGTGATGATACTTGGGCCCTCCTGGGCTGTGACTCTGGCGTTGTTCTCCTGACCAGTGACGATACTTGGGCCCTCCTGGGCTGTGACTCTGGCGGTGGTCTCCTGACCAGTGACGATACTTGGGCCCTCCTGGGCTGTGACTCTGTCGGTGGTCTCCGGACCAGTGACGATACTTGGGCCCTCCTGGGCTGTGACTCTGGCAGTGGTCTCCTGACCAGTGACGACGGTGCTGGCGGTTGTGTCTCGACCGCCGGAAATGATGCCGCACTTCTCCGCCGTGACACTCACAACAGGCTGGGCAGACTTCCTCTGGCCCTTCCCCACCTTTGGTGGAGTCACAGCTGACTCTCCAATCCCCTTGAAACCCATGTCAGTTGTTGTCCCACCAGGAGTCTTAACACGGTCCCGTCGTCCACTCTCCAATTTTAGAGCCTTTACAGGGGGTGGGCTGCCAGTGCCTTGGCTCCGGGTCCTACTGCCTGCCCTAGTGGCTGGTGCACTCCACAAGCCTTGAACACGCACCACTGGTATTGGAGGCTTTTTGGCTGAGTCGCTACGACGGGACTGATGAATTGGAGGGGGGGGGCAAAAAGTTCAATTTTACTGAGGGCCAGTTTCTGACGAACAGTGGGATGGGTAGCTGGAGGGGGTCTGGGAGTGGAGGAAGAGGAGGTGGTTGTTGGAGGTGTCTCTTTAGCTGTTTTGGGTGCAGGTGCAGGTACTGGAGGCTGTCGTGAGGTGGATGGATGTTGGGTGAGTGATTGCCGGGGTTTGTGTACTTTGGGAGGGGGCGTCACAGACACACTGGGAGAGGACACAGGGGATGTGTAAATGGCAGTGGAGGTGGTGAGTGCAGGTGAGCGGCTTGGGGTGCTGGGTGTCCTGGTGCGATTCCTGGTGCCTGTAGATGTGGTGCATGCAGATGTGTGTGTAGACGAGACTGGGAGGGAGGAGGGAGAAGAGGAGGAGGGGGACACAGTGGAGACAGTGGATGTTGCTGTGTCTGTATGGGTGTGATGCTTGTGTGAGTGCCTGTGGGATGTGTGGGGCCTATGTTTGCTTGAGCTACTTTTGGGTGTTGACTTGTGTGCATGCTGGTCTGTAGGTGTGCTTGGGATGGGCTGGGGGACAGGGGATTGGGTCTGGGTGGAGGAAGTTGTAGGGGGAGGCTAGACACAGGGACAATGGCTGCCATCAGTGCTGAGGCCAGAGATTGCAGGGTTCGCTGAAAAACACCCTTACCAGAATGAATGCCCTCCAGGAATGCATTACCGTGTTGCAACTCTCGTTCTACACCCTGGATGGCATTCACAATGGTAGACTGCCCAACAGTGAGTGACCTGAGGAGGTCAATGGCCTCCTCACTGAGGGCAGCTGGGGTGACTGGGGCAGGGCCTGAGGTGCCTGGGGCGAAGGTGATGCCCACCCTCCTGGGTGAGAGGGCACGGGGCGAACACTGAGGGGCTGCTGGGAGGGCGGTGCTGGTAGGGGAGGTGGCGGCTGTACCTGTAGAGGTGGGGGGCACAGATGGTGCCACCACCACAAGGGAGCCCCCATCGGCGAACGAGTCCGTGTCGCTGCTTGGTGATCCGGTGGCCGACGTGAAGCTCCCCTCGCCCTCCGTCCCACTGGTGCATTCAGAGTCCGTGGTATGGCCCTCCATGGCCATGTGGGATGCAGCTCCCTCGTGCTCTGGTGCCACTGTACCTCCACCTGTTGATGCTGATGTACAAAAGGACAGGGAGAGCAGGACAAGGGTGGAGGAGACAGAAGAAAGAGAGTTTTAGTGCATGGCATTCCGCTACCGTGGCGGACAAGACAGACACAGCAGCCCCCTGCACTACGCCGTGCTCCTGCACTCTGCACCCGCAATTTCTGGGATATGGCCTACATGGCAATGGTGGACATCTGCACACATGGATGCCACAGGGGTTACTATACCTGTACTTGGCACTCTGCTGAGGTGGGGTAGAGTGCCACATGGCCTACATTACGGAGGGGCCTTGCCTACCTAACTCGCCCTGACCTAGGGACACCCACAGCCTACCTCCCCCACCCAGACACGTCCACTGCACGCAAAGTATGCAGAATGAGGTTGTACTCACCCCCTTGTGTCTGCTGTGATGTCCTCAAGCGCCCATCCAACTCCGGGTAGGCCACCGCCAGGATCTGGAACATCAGGGGGGTCATGGTGCGACGGGCACCCCTCCCACGTTGGGAGGCCATCCCCAGCTGAGCCTCCGCCGTCTTCCTTCTGCAGCGGCGAATGTCCTCCCATCTCTTCCGGCAGTGGGTGCCCCGTCTGTGGTGGGCCCCCAGGGTCCGGACCTCCTTGGCGATGGCACGCCAGATGTCCCTCTTCTGGTGGGCACTGACCTACATGATATGCACAAGGGAAGAGGAACAGTCATTACCAACTGCACCGTCAATGTGAGAGGCCCCCTCCCTACTCTGGCCATGTGGCCTATTCATTCCCATGCATTAATGTTCTATGAACTCTGCCCCTTCCCTCTTCCAACCAGCCCTCTCCACCCAGGCCTGGCCCAAACAACGTGCTCCCTGTGTACTAACCTATTGGTCTGGAGGACCGTAGAGTAGTGTGTACTGGGGGAGGACCCCATCCACAAGTTTCTCCAACTCCTGTGCAGTGAAGGCAGGGTCCTTTCCCCAGACTCAGCAGCCATCGTCGCTTCCAGAGCGAGGTCACAGCAGCACTTGCAGTGTAGGTCCTCTCCTGTCGAAGGTCAGGTATCTAGTGATTGAACAGATAGAAAATGGCGGTGATGTCCGCAGCGGTGAAGTCCGCGGCGGTACGCATCATCACCGCCGGCGCACCTGTTCATTGGCTCCTGGGACCCATAGGGTCCAATGTTAACCAATGCAGCATTGCGCCGCCGTCTACGACCACCTACCACAACGGTGTGCAACGCCAACGTAGTTACCCCACAATCCAATTGTCCCAGTTTAGAGGTCAGGCAGCCGCCATTTCAGGGGCCCACATGGCTTCATTTACTACTGCGTCACACATAGCTAGGCCTACAATCAACACACATACAGGAAGGGTTTTGTGTCTGGTGTAGTCTTGTGTGTAACAGTGGGTACATACCTGGAGGAATAATGACTGGTTCTTCGATGTTGTCCTTCGTAGACACCGTCAGCTGGGACATATGAGAAGATGGCGGAATCCTCCGGTGTACCGACCGCTGGTGAACCTGTTGACAATGGAAGAAAGACATGTCATCGTCACCTACAGGTTTGACCGTGCCACTATCCAGGAACTATGTACCCAGTTGGAGCCAGACCTGATGTCACCGATCCGCCATCCGACTGTAATCCTCCCTGACGTGCAGTTGCTGTCAGTGCTCCATTTCCTTGCAAGTGGGTCATTTCAGACAACAGTGGCCATGGCATCAGGGATGTCCCAGCCTATGTTTTCCAACGCCTTGTCCAGAGTGTTGTCTGCCCTGCTGAAACACGTAAGGAGATACATCATATTCCCTCAGGTGGAGGATTTACCTACAGTGAAAGGTGACTTCTATGCCCTTGGACATATCCCCAACGTCATAGGTGCCATTGATGGGACCCATGTAGCTCTGGCCCCCCCCACAGGAGTGAACAGGTGTACCGGAACAGGAAGAGTTATCATTCCATGAATGTCCAGATGGTCTGTTTGGCAGACCAGTACATCTCGCAGGTAAATGCTGTGTTCCCTGGCTCAGTGCATGACGCCTACATCCTGCGGAATAGTAGCATCCCTGATATGATGGGACAACTCCAGAGGCACCGTGTATGGCTATTGGGGGACTCTGGTTACCCCAACCTTTCCTGGCTATTGACCCCAGGGAGGAATCCCAGGACCCGGGCAGAGGAACGCTACAATGAGGCCCATGGGCGGACTAGGAGGGTGATCGAACGCACCTTCGACCTCCAGAAGGCCAGGTTCAGGTGCCTCCATATGATACGTGGATCCCTATTCTACTCACCGAAGAAGGTGTGCAACATCATCATTGCCTGCTCCATGCTCCATAATTTGGCTTTGCAACGCCAGGTGCCTTTTCTGCAGGAGGATGATCCAGATGACGGTGTTGTAGCAGCTGTGGAGTCTGTGGAGCCTGTGGACAGTGATGAGGATGAAGCTGAGGAAGAAGACAACGACAACAGGGAGTCAGTCATACAGCAATATTTCCAGTGAGACACAGGTGAGAACATTTTCTGGTTTAACATTGCATTAACTTTCACACGTCTACCTCTATCCTGTTCCTCGATTTAAATCACTATTTTTAACTGAGTTGTACCCTTCCATTACGGTTTCACAGGTGTGGTTACCTACGTGTCAACTGCTTGCAACCTTCAAGGGCTTGTGATGTGTGACATAGGTATGTTAGCCTTACAATGGTAAAGCCATTATGACACTGTCATTGATAATACAAATTACAAAATCATAGACTGACTCCAGATTGTTTTGTGTTTCAAGGGTGTTTATTTAAGTGCTCAAAAATGGAGGGGGGTTGTAAAATGGTGAGGGGTGATGGTGGAGGAATGTCCATGGCAGAGTCCAGTCTATTAGTCTCACAGGTGCACTGCCCATCTGGGCATAGGAAGTGGAGCTGGGGCAGTTCAAATATGGACAGGGTAACAAAGTGAGACAGTGGGAGGACCATCAGGGTGGTCTCATTTCCTGGCGGGGGTCTTGACATCTTGCTCTGTCCTGTTCCTGCATCTCAGGGACCGCTTGCGTGGTGGTTGTCCGTCTGCAGGGGGTGGGGTGCTGGTGTGGTGGTCCTGTGGCGGGGCATCCTGTCCACTAGCGCCGGCGGAGGTGGTGGACAGTTCATCGTCCTGGCTAGTGTCAGGGGCCCCTTGGAGTACCACGGTGTCCCTCAAGGTCTGCTGTATGTCCTTCAGCACCCCTACGATGGTGCCCAGGACGGAGCCAATGGTCCTGAGCTCCTCCCTGAACCCCAAATACTGCTCCTCCTGCAGGCGCATGGTCTCCTGCAACTTGTCCAGGACCGTAGCCATCGTCTCCTGGGAGTGGTGGTATGCTCCCATGAAGGAGGATAGGGCCTCGTGGAGAGTGGGTTCCCTTGGCCTGTCAGCCCCCTGTCGCACAGCAGCCCTCCCAGTTCCCCTGTGTTCCTGTGCCTCCGTCCCCTGGACCGTGTGTCCACTACCACTGCCCCCAGGTCCCTGTTGTTGTTGGGGTGGTGGATTACCCTGGGTGCCCTGTAGTGGTGGACACACCACTGATTGACCTGTCCTGGGTACGGAGGTTTGGGCCCGCTGGGTGGGTGCTATGCTGGTGTTACCAGAGGGTGGAAGGTCGGTGTTGGGCTGTGCCTGTGCAACGGGAACCAACTGTCCTGAGGCCCACGATGGTCCGGGCTGGTCATCAAGATCCAGTAGGGCAGAGCTGCTCTCGTCACTGTGGGCCTCTTCTTGGGGTGGAGTGGTGTTGTCTGGACCCTCTGGTGTGGTGACGGTCCTTCGGGTTCCTGCAGGGGCATAAGAGCATGATTATTGCATGTGTGTGTGTAATGGTGTGCAATGGGTGGGTGTTTGTGTACCCCAGTGCAAGCATTCCTGTGTGTGGGTTTGTGTGATGATGGTTGGGGGGGTGTTCTGGGTATGTGCAGTGGGCATGCTTTAGTGCTGGGTGTCCATGGTTAGTTGTGTCATGCAGGGCTTGGTGTTGGGATGGGTGGTTAGTGTTATGGGTACATTAGTGAGGAGTTGTAGTGATAGGGAAGGGGGTGAGGGAGGGGGTGTGTGATAGCATGCAGGTAGGGTGGGGGATATGATAGTTAAGATTAGACTTACCAGTGTCCCATCCTCCACCGACTCCTCCGAAGCCCTCAGGATGCAAGATGGTCAAGACTTGCTCCTCCCATGTTGTTAGTTGTGGGGGAGGAGGTGGGGGTCCGCCACCAGTCCGCTGCACCACGATGTTGTGCCTGGAGACCGTTGAACGCACCTTCCCCCGTAGGTCGTTCCACCTCTTCCTGATGTCCTCCCTATTTCTTGGGTGCTGTCTCACGGCGTTCACCCTGTCCACTATTCTGCGCCATAACTCCATCTTCCTGGCTATTGATGTGTGCAGTACCTGTGAGCCAAATAGCTGTGGCTCTACCCGTACAATTTCCTCCACCATGACCCTGAGCTCCTCCTCGGAGAAGCGGGGGTATCTTTGGCGTGCCATGGGGTGGTGTGGGTGAGGTGTGGGGTGGTGTATGTGGTGATGATTGTGGTGAGTGTAGTGATGTGTGGTGTTTTGGGCGTGGATGTTGTGTGGGTGATGGTGTTGTGTGCCTCTGTGTGATGGGGTTGTCAATTGCTGTGCTGTCTCTCTGGCCTTCGTCAATACTTTTTGGTCGTAGGGGTTTGTGGGTGATGTGGGGGTGTGTTTTATATAGTATTGAGTGTGTGGGAGTGGTGTTTGTATGTGTGTCAGGTGTGTGTATTTTGAATTGTCCAATGTGGCGGTGTTTTGGAGATGTGTGTGTATTTTGAGCGCGGCGGTGTGTACCGCCAATGGTATACCGTGGTTGAATGACCGCCGCGTGGATTCGTGGGTTGTAATAGCATGGGCGTGTTTCTGTTGGCATGGAGGTGGAGGATTTGTTTCTGCCAGTTTATCCCTGACCTTTGGTGTGGCGGTGTTGTGTGGGTGTCTGAATTTCGGCGGATTCCGAGATGTGTGTCATAATAGCTGTGGCGGCATACCGCGGCCGCGGCAGTGTATTGGCGGTCTTCTGCACGGCGTTAAGCGCCTTTTACCACCAATGTTGTAATGACCCCCTCTATCTCCTTTCCAATTTTCCTGTTTATTCTGCACCCCTAGTGCCTTAGGCCCCTGTTTCCGACACATCCAATTTCCAAGTGAGTTTTGTGTTGGTGATGGTATAAGAGATGTTGATGATTCTCCCTGCCATGACTCCTGTGCGTGTTCCTGTGTCTTCTGTGTCTGCCCCCCTTCCAAGATAGACATAGGCATGCTCGATCTGCTAGGCCTGCTTGATGTACAAATCGCTCAATTAGCTCGCTCAAGTGAGTAGCGTGGCTTTGCAATGTGAGCGCATAAGAGTAGGCGTGTAAAGCTGTAAGCATATGAGCGGGGACTGGCGTCAAATAGTCCAATAATGGTTTGATGGCCCCTTGCCAATTGCCACTTGCTACTTGCCTCTTGCCACCCACACAGTTGAGCATGTTGAGTGCCTCCTCACCCCCTGCCTTTCGGTACACACTGTTTTCTCTCTATTGTTTTTTGTGGACTTATTGATTTATTATTTTGCCGCCACAGACCACAGGGCAGGGAGGGCAAGGAGAGCACATGCACGCTAATTAACCCTGACGAGGGCTTGGACGACCTCAGTGAGCTTGGATGATCCTTCTCAATCAAGCTGGTGCTGGTTGGATCCTGTTAAGTACTCTGGGTCCTTTTGTATCCTGTTGGATCCTGTGGGGGCCTGTAGTAGCCTTGCCATACCACGCTGTTGGTTTAAGGCCGGATAGAGGCGGGAGTCTCACAAGCTGTACCCAGAACTAGCTGGGCCGCCTCTGTGGGGGACCGGTGCTCTCACTTAGCAGAAGCCACCTACGGCTGCCGCGCTCACACTGAACTGTGCTGACCTGCTGTGATGTCCTGCTGTGATGTCCTGCTGTAATGTCCTGCACTGTGCAATCTACCAGGCACTGCTTCCTGCCTTATTAGTTGCCTTCCTGCTTGATCTCAGTCCAGGTCCAAGTCCAGGACTCCTGGGCCGGCACTCCAGCCTTCCCCCTCTGCCTCTCCCCCTCCACCCGCACTCTTTCTGTTCCTCTTCACACCTCCAACACTCCTGCACTCCCCTCACTTGCCTCGCTGTGCCCCTCTTAGAAGAGGAGGGAGAACGAGGGGAGGGAGAGAGGAGGGAGAAAGAAGCTAAGCTTGGGGCGCTGACGCTGGAGGGGGTCAGGCAGGCGCGTACTTGCTGCGGCGGTGGGCTCTGGCTCGGCTGGGGGTGGAATGTGCGGTCGGGTGCAGGCACGGTAAGTCGTGGTAGGTCAGAAGATGGGGCAGGACCTACGTCATATTCTCCTGCACCCACACCTACTGCTTGCCACTCATGCCGCGAAGGAGCCAGGCCTGACCACGCTTGTTACTGTGCGGGCTGTGCGGTGGTGAGTCCTATGGGACCAATGGACTCCCGCTCACGGCTGCTCACCCGCGGCTCAGCTACTGCTGCTGTACACCACTAAGTCCTGCTTCCGGTTCCCGGGTCAGCACGACTCCTTCGCATCGGACAAATTGTCTGTTATTTGTTTGGCCCTGGGTTAAATCCTGAGCCTTGAGTGCCTCTCAAGGTCAGTATACCCTCAATGGCATGTCTCTTCCACGATTCACATAGCCTGCCTGTTACGGTGAACAGAGAATGGCTGCATCTATGGAATGTCAAAAAGAAGCATCACAAACTCAGTGCTGAAAACAGGTGTTCTGCATGCATTTTCACTCATCAACAATGCCTAAGCTTGTTAACCCTTTTGCGTCACAATGTCTTCCACAAATCTTTTCCTATGTAAGGTATAGGGGGTAATATTTATCAGCTTTTTGTTTATTGTAGTTTAGGTGGCCGTAGTAAATGCTGCTGTTTATTTGGTAGTGGGGTAAATAAAAAAAGGGATATTTGTATTATGATTAAACGTTTTAAAGTAGGGATAGGTGAAATTCGGCCTACGGTGTGTTCAGGGACTTTAAACAGGCTATCTTTTTGGTTGCGGGTTCCTGACAACGAGTGCGTGCCTCTCTTAAATCCTACAAAACCTCACTTACTTCTATATCTGTCACATTTGGGGGTGGTTGTAGTAATTCTACTACTGTAGTAGATGTGATATTAGTCCAGATCCCACCTTAAGTGAAAAGAACACAACATATTTATACGTATCCCTTATGATAGGTATTAAAAATAGCAAAATGGAACTAGAAACATGGCTGCTGCTATGGATCCATATAGGTCCTGGGGTAAATGTGTAGGCACTGCAAATTCTGGTGTGTGCTGCTGACGGTGATGTTACTACATGAAAATTGGGTGGAATATTTTCCTAAACTCTACTGCCTAATACTTGAGAGTGTATGTTCTGGTCGTTGTATCAATATATTTTGAAACTTTCTTTCCATATCCAGCCTTGTAAAAGTCCATGGTTGGACAGAACACGTGTTGGCTGAATCATTTGTATCTTGACATCACCAGACCAACTATATTTGATGTTTGTGTGAAGACAAAGTAAAATGATTTACCATCTCATATGAATTCTGGAATCAGTTTTTACAAGGAATGAATAAGAATCAAAATTGAAACTGAATATATGTTTTTTTTCTATTTGTTAATCTGCTTGCTTACTAGTTTGCACTTCCTTATAAGCATAATTGAGCGTTCCACTATATATAGCTTTTGCAGTGAAGGAATATCACCAGGTTATCAGGGATGAGGCCTATGCACATTGTGGCAATTGATGTGTAATAGTTTACAAATACCTACTTCAAATCTGAGCATGCTTCAAGGGTGGAGAGGTGCGACCCCTGAACCATGGTTGCCTTTTATCACAGTTGTCAATGCAATTTAGTAATTGTTTTCCTTTCTCTGCAGTTATGTGCTTTGACAGCTCTGTCTGAAAGTAGTGTTACAGTATAAATATATACAATATTTTAAAGTTTGTATGTTTGTTATTTACTTTCATGTTATGCAACTACTTCTATTGTGTATACTTACTTGCATGTTCTGTTTGTATGCTTGACAAGGTTTTGCAGCTCTTCCGTTGGGGAGTTTCAGTGTGGAACAGGTGTTTTCTTTTCTGTTGGAATAAAAATTAACACATTAGTTTAATTTTAAATGTTAACTTGGCAGTAGTTTGTAGGGGTTGAGGTTGTAAAATTTATTTTTACTCGCTATTTGGGTGAGCTTGCAGTTTTTTAATAATGTATGTATACTTACTTTCTTACATTCTTTTGTAGGTTTTTGGTAGTCTTTGTTTCTGGCAGGTTATCACTATTTTGTGCCGTAGTTTTGTCTCTTAGAAAATCTATGAAAAAGAAATAGAAGTTTGAGTTTTTTTTATTAATTATTAATTTGTTAAATGTTACTAATTTATTCTTTGTATGAATTATTTGTTATTTTACTTGTTTCACTTTATTAACAAGTACATTTTAGTTTTAATATAAGTTTTACTTACTTGGCTTGAGTGTTGTTGACATGTGTATTTTTTTCAATGGTCTGGTGAGAGAATGGATCAGAATTGCCTGGTCTTGAAGCGTTTGTCAATTTTGAAGTATTTTAAAGTTTAAGTTAGTATGCCTTTTCTATTGTTTATTTAACTGTTTATCTGGTTTTATTGATTTGGGCCTGAAAGGTGAGAACATCAGCCAACTACATCTGGGACATGGGAGGACAGTATAGAACCTCAAGAGGAATCAATTAATGACAGTAGTGCAACAAACAGTGATACATCAGGGGGCTCAGAAATGTTGGACCAAAAAAATAATTTTTTAAGGAATTTCAATTGCTCATAAGGAGAACTTGGGAACCCTATCGGAGCTCTACAAGATGAAGAGGAGGAAGAGGTAGAAGCAGACAAAATACAAAGAAAACTGGAAAAGATGAAGGTGCAGTGGGAGTGAAAACAAGAGCTATCAGCAAAATGATGGATTTAGACATACAAGTGGTAAATTTATCTGAATTAATTTAATCTAAAACAAATATTGAAGTACTTTCTTTGGGATTATCTGTCACGTCAACATCTTGCCTTGATTTTACTCAAAGTTGAATTGATCTCTTCAATTTCACATGGAAATTAAAGATGAAAAAATTATTTGATTTGAAGAGAACCAATACTAAAATGGATGATGTTCCAAAAGATTACCTTCTAATTTGAATTTTAGGGATGTTGAGTTATTACATTCTTTTAATGAATTGGATGAAGACATCATCAGTAATGACAACCCTTTTTTTAAATCTTGAAGGAATGGAAATCCATTTTAATTCGAGCTTTCCTGGTGGGTTTAGGCTGAAATCTGTATTTTTGCCTAGCATGCCTTTTGGTACTATCGAGATATTTTAGAAATGTGTTGTGAAAAATCTGAGAAAGTTGAGGTTTGAGAAAACTTATGGTGAGTACAATTTGTCCCATGGGCATCAAAAAGCGTTACATTAATTACAGGAGAAGAAATATATTGTTACCAGGAAATCTGATAAAGGTGGGAATATTGTTATTCTCTCTAAAGAAAAATATTTAGCAGAGGGTTACAGACAATTGGCTGATATTTCATGCGGTTTATCATGTGACACAACAAAGGTTGATTTGACAAATCAAACATATTGGGGAAAATGTTGGATTGGCAGAAACAGTGCCTCCTTGAATTGGAGGAATATTAGTATGTGAAATGCAGTCATCCTAAAGTATCTCCTCCCAAAAATTCAGAAGGTTTGAATAACCCCTCAGTCAGACCCATAGTCTCTTCTGATAGAAAATACATCCCGGTATGTGGATTTGCTTAAACCCTTTGTGGAAACGCTCCCTCATATATTACAAATAGTAAGGATTTTGTTAGAATTATAGACAAAATCACTTGGGAGGATGACTATTTGTTAATAGGTCTCAACATGAGCAGTGTATGCATAAGTATTCCCTGTGACCTATGGGCTCAAGCCTGCCATGACTTTTTGAGAGCACGATACCTGTCCTATTTATTAGATACAGAGATGATTTTATACATGATTTGGTTGTGTCTAAATAACAACTTTTTCATCTTTGACAGAAAATACTATTGGCAAACACAAGGCACTGCCATTGGGGGACCTTCTTTGCCCCCAGCTATGCCTGTCTTTACATGGGCTTGAGGGAGGAGAGGTTTGTCAGCAACATCCATCTGCTTGATGACCACGTAGTGCTCTGGGCACGCTATATTGATGACATTTTTGTAATTTGTTAGGGATTTAAGCAACAGGAATTGAGGTTTGTGAAGAATAATTACAACTTGAGCTTTACCAGCTGCATTAACCACATCAGACTAGAATATTTAGATCTTGAGATAAAGATTTGTAACTCAAAGATATAGACCAAGTTATTTCTCAAAGAAACAGCTGGCAATAGTTTATGTCATGCCTCAAGCAATCAATTGAGAAATCTGGTTTAGTGGATTCCTTCCAGAGAACTGGGAAGGGCCAGGATGAATTGTAGCTGTGATGCTGCTTTTCAAGAGGAATAGCGAGTTATTATAGACAGATTTTGTGAAAAGGCTACAAATCTGATTACTTCTATGAAGCAGTAAACAAAGTTGATAAACTGAAGAGAGAGGAGTTGCTTATGAAATGCAGCAGAAGATCCAAAGAGAATAGGGCCTCGAGACGTGTTTGACAGGATCGCCAAACTCGAGGGGAAAACACCACCACCATGGTGGTGGCGTTCCCCCTGACCTAATACAATGTTCCTGCCAGTCTGACCGACTGGAACATTGTAATAGAGCACTCCCTCTGGTCAGACCAGTGGGAACAGTCATATAAGATAGCACTCAACTCCCTTAAAAGAGCTGAGTGCTATCTTGTAGCACAGAGGGGGATGACCAGCACCCTCAGAATGCCATTGTCTGCAAAGCAGATAGTGCGCATTCCGATGGTGCTGGGCAGGGGGTCCCCTGTACTGCCCATGCCATTGGCATGGGCAGGGCAAGTGCCCCCCCTGTGGCCCCCAGCACACCCTCACTGCCAGCCTTTCCATGCCTGTGAAACTGACATGGAAAGGCTGGTGGTGAGCGGAGTTCTAATCAGCCAGACAGCACTGAATTCATTACCGCCCTGGCTGATTACAACTCAAACCGCTGTCACCACATCAGGAACCATGTTCCTGGTAGGGACGGTGGTCTCCTGGCAGGTCCACCTGCAAGGATTGTAATTGGGCAGTCAGACCACCCAGATTGTGGTGGTCCGACCGTCAATGCGAGTGTGGAGATCCTCGGACTGCCACATTCATAATGAGGCCCTAAGTCTGTGAAAATCATCACTACATACAGCATTAAGGCTGAAAAGATTAGAGGAACTTTGAAGAAACTTTGGCATATCCTACATACAGATGAGTTAATATCTAAACATTTAGACAACCATACATATATTTCTTTCAGGTGTAGTAAGTTTCTGAAGGACATCCCATGTAAAATATGGTTTCGTCAAAACATGATATTGATAAGATCCATGATATGTGTGTTTTTCACATGTCGAAGGTGTAAGGCCAGCAAATTCAGTACAAATGAAATGAAATGTTCTGTGCCAAATGCTAATTTTGATTTTATGATCCAAAAGAGGATGTCCTGCAATTCAGATTTTATGCCCAAAAGCATGTGCAACCAGTATTATGTTGGTAGCACTATTCAGAAGGCCAAGAAGTGAGTGCTAGGACATATGTGGGCTATCACTCGCACTGATTAAGAATATCCAGTGGCCAGGAACTTTGGGGAACACTACACTTCTTTTTCTTTATTAGAATTCTTCCAAACATCAGGGGTGGTGATAGAATTAAAGCATTACATAGACTGGAATCCCGCTATATCATAAATTTCAATACACAGTACCAATTAGGATTAAATTTGGATGAGTAGTTGGCTGTCCATTTGGGTTGATTACATTTAATTGATATGTGAGAGATTGTATTACATGAGTATGGTTTTATCAGTCTCTCTTGTGTGCAGTATTTGTTTTTAATTGTTTTTTATCTTCACACTAGTGCATCTTGGTGTCTGCGAGATGATACATCTTTTGAGCTATGTTGAGTTGATTTCTCTTCAATCATTTTGTTGTCATGAAATGTGGTGAAATTGACGAAATGTGTAAATTGGAATGGTATCCGCCCACTTTGGTATGATTTATGTTTCGGAACAGGGACTGATGAATGGGTAACTAAATAAGCATTGTGGCTGAATTAGGATTATGTGCTGGTGTTTTAGGATTTTGGATGTATGACTTTTAATGTTATTTTTAGGAAGATATTTCCCCTCTTGGGCATAACTTATATCACTTAGATAATAAATTATTAATGATGGCAACAGTGCTTATTTGTATTACTATTTAGTTTCTTGTTAAGGACGCCACACTACCAATGCATTTGTATTTTTTCACTATGATGTCAGATCTTTCATGAACATTGGTCGAATAACAAAGGGAAAAATCATTGCATCATGTCCACACTTGGCCATTCAAGAGGCATTCAGTGTATGGATTAATAATGTTTGATTTGGACATTATGGCTCTCATTACAACTTCGGCGGTCTTGAAAAAAGACCGCCGAAGTCGCGGGCGCCACAATACCGCCAGTGCTGCCGGTATGTGTGGCACCCTATTTTGACATTTCCGCTGGGCCAGAGGACGGAAACAGTGATTCCGTCTGCTGGCCCAGCAGAAAAGTTACATCAACATTGAAGCTGGCTCATATTAGAGCCAGCGGCAATGTTGAAGTGTAGCGGGTGCAGCAGCACCCGTCGCACATTTCACTGCCCGAAATTCGGGCAATGAAATGCACGATGGGGCTGTGCCTGGGGGCCCCTGCACTGCCCATGCCAAGTACATGGGTAGTGCAGGGGCCCCCATTGGCACCGCAAGTCCCCCTTACCGCCAGATTATGACTGCCTGGCGGAAGCCTGGTGGTATAGTGGAGGGGCCGGCGGTATGGCCGTGGCTAATGCGCCACAGTCATAATACAGTGCGGAACACCGCCAGCCTGTTGGTGGTGTTACTGCCAGTGTTCCGCTGGCCACCAGGGTCATAATGACCTCCTATGTGTATGAACTTTTTTCCTTGGCTGTCACATATAGTGTGATGTAACACATATATTTTTTTACTTATCTAAGATGGCCAAACATTGTTGAAAATGATGGCAATTAATTACACAGTCCCCTGTGCTTATTTTGTTGCTGTCGGTTTCTAAATTTACTCATGAGCAAGTTGGCTTGACTGCTAAAATAAGAAGAATTTTTGTTGCTGATTAGAGAATCATATCAAATTGAAATTTTACACATTGGAGTGCTTCTGGCCATCTTTGGGTATCAGCAGAAGTTGTTGTGATATATTTATTATTGTTTAGGTTTTTGTTTGAATGTTTGTAGTTAAATGGTAATATTTCTTTTAGATTGTATCGTCATGATTTTAGGTATATATTTATTGAAGGGATTGTTAAAGATTTTGTTGATGTAATATATTTATATTTATTTTAAACATGTATAAAATGTGTTAGGTTTATTTCTAATAATTGTTTTGTGTACATAGTGATTTTTATGACATTTATTAATGATTATTTATTTATTTTGCTAATAATATTGTAGTCAATCTTGTGTGAATCAATATTAATTTAAAGGTAACAATATTTATGTTTCCAGTATTTCTATTTTAAATATAGGTCAAAAATTATATTTTTAGCAATTATATTTGTGTTCTCAAAATTGTGGTTTTACAAGTTAAGTATAGCAAATTGATATTTTTTTACCCATATTTAATTTTTGATATTTTTGTGTTTTGATGTTATATGCATCAATATTATGTCAGTGAGCAGGTTTGGTGAGGAGTCAGACAGTTCCTGTTGTGCTGACTCAGAAGATGTCAATGAATTCAACACTCTTACACAAGAGTTGAGAGATGCATGTTTGTTCCCCATCAAGCAGAATCTTGATTTCCTGGCAGGTGGGAGTTTTGAGATCAGAATCATTTGCTGGGTCATTGACAGAGTTTGCAACAAGTAAATAATATTATAAATGTAGTTTATTTAACATTTGAATTAAACTATTGAATTTCATTGCAGGAAAAAAGATTTATTAAAAGCACGTATTTAAAGAAACCTGATGTACATGACCCTTGAATGGATGAGATGTAAAAGTAAAAACCGCCTGGTTGTTGGTTGAGCAAACATTTTGAAAGTCTCATTTTAAGAACTGTCCTTGATTAAGGCTCACTCATAGAGGGACACTGAAGGGCTCATTTACAGGGAAATGTCACAGAGTGGCACTGCAGCCAGCTTGCTGCACCACGGTGTATCATTTTGAAAGTGCAGGGATGCATCATATTCACAGAAATATGACACAGCCTTGTACTTTCCAAGAACCTTGTATTGCTTCACAACATCAGTGTTTTGATTCTTGTTACACCTTCTGAATTGGGAAAATTGTACCATCGTCATTCACTTCCAGGACATTTTTACTCACTCTCCTGATTCTCTCTACTTCTCACGTGGTTTTATTCCCTATTTATAGTTGCACAATCAACACATTTTTTATACACTCACCTAATATTTTTCTCATGTTCAAGGGTGATTTTGTCTTTTTTCCATGCCTCCATCACTCAGAATTACAGCACAATTTCTCACTTTGTTCACATACATGGGAACGCATGTTTGTGATTCACCTTTCCTCACCTGTCCTCTTACTTTAAACCTGACAAAGTTATCAACCCTCACAATCTGTATACATTTTTATTCTTCTCTGTATTTTTCCTGTGCAGCACACCTCATATGTACCACTCAAGCCAGAGCATCCATATTCACAGCAATTTCTAATGCCTCCTTTAAATCAAGATCTTCTGTCCCTGCCAAGCATTCTTGAAATATCTAATAATTTGGCTTTTTAATCAGGTGATCACTTATTATCTCATATTTAAAGTCTCTGTAGTTGCATACAGCCTTTAACGTTTTAAACTATGCTACAAAGCATCATGTGGTACTGTGTGTTTTTGCACATGTTGCAAGAATTTGCCATTCCAGCACTGAATTCATTTAAGGGCTAAATGTTTTGTCTTAGGTTTAATGACAGTAGTGTATTTGCCTTCTTCTTTAACACCACGTTCTACCCCACCTGAACACATTTTTATCACTTGGCTAGGTAGAGTGTTCAGAACCATTCCAACACTCTTGACCCATATTATGAAAGGCATTGTCCCTGGAACTGCTAAGAAAAACCTAAGGTAGAACAATCCCCTCCATAATGTTGCCTTAATAGTGTGACCAATTATCTACTAGTTACTGCTTGCTGTGATAGAATTTTAGTTGCTGCTTGCCTCTTAGCAATCCTACAACCTGAAGTGTAATGATGGTTCACTAACCACACTTTCCTAGTGGCAACTGATGTCTATCTTTAACCCCATATTTATTTATTTCTGTTCCCTTTAAGAACCACTTTGCAGCAAGTTTTAATGTACACTTCTATATCCATGCAGTAATACTGTGTTTTTACTGCACTTTATTGTTATCGCCCACCACCTTGCACCACTATAGACTTTGGTGTACTTGCTCTTTCTACCTTCTGTCCTTTCCATTCTTGCATGCTCACCCTTTATCATTCAGGAGCATTCTTCACTTAGTGTACATGCTCTTCTGTCTCACTATTTTCTTACATGACAGGTGCATACACCACTGGTGACTCAAATCTGTTTGTATGACCTATATGTGGGTGACTGATCTCATTATCATCCTTGGCCTTCTTTCCTGACCAGGGCAACAATCCTTGGATGAAGCACGCAATCTGGCTACAGCTATTTGCTTGCTGTCTTTATTTTTCTCCTTTCTCCTCCTCCTTCAGCCATGAATTTTGGGGCCATGTGTACGAAAGCTTTTTCCCATAGACACAGAATGGGTAAAATCCTTTCGTACATCTGGCCCTTGATGGGTAGAATCAGCAGTTGGGAACCAATCTTGAAATCTGATTTCTATTGATGGGAAGTTGAACTAAAGACATTTCCTGGTGAGACTATACCTCTCCTTTGAAATGTCACTCTCATGCAGAGAGTGTAAACAATGTTTTATTACAATTCAATACAATGATAAACCACCAGATCTCCACCTCAGGAAACTACTGCCAAGATAAAGGATTCTTCTGTTGAAATAATAGATTAAAATGTGATTTCCTCACAAACAGCTTTTAGAAAATAGATCACAGAGCATTAGTATGGCTAAGTAAATTGCAGCCTATCTTTCAAATTCTCAACATCATTCTAAAAACAGTAGACAATAGAACCACATTCCTACTAATACTATTAGGCCTTTCTGCACTGTTTGACACCATCAACAATGAAACATTGCTAAACACCTTATCAGCTAGAATGGGTGCACAGGAAAACATTCTAAATTGATTGAAATCTTCCATATCAATGAGAACACAATGGGACACTAGTAACTCTTCCAGATCACTGCCCTATGCAGTAACAGGTAGAGAATCACCAGGCTCCATTCATTTGCCACATATCTTTAGTCTCTACATGGAGCAGCTTAGCACAATGGTCCATTGTAAGAAATTAGCCATACAACAATCCAAAACAATTAATAAATTAATAAATACATTGATGGTTTTTTGTCATGAGTGAGACAGGCAGGGAAAATGTGTAGAAAGAGGCTTGCACTACAAAGAATGTTCTGGTGCCAGCAGAGATGACAGAAGCTTTACCGGCAAACAAATTGTTGTTTTCTTCACCTCAGCTTTAGTGGGCAGGACACTCACAAATATGCACTGTAGCTTTCACTGGGATCAAACCTTAAATGACCCCCAATGTATGCAGGGAACAAAGCTTTCTCCTGAGTGCATGAACTTTGTTGTGACTCTGTTTTCTTATTGGTTGGCCGAATAGCCTTGAGTCCCCTGGTGCTCTCATAGTGACCATTTGGGAACCTACTTCCGTGCAAGAACTGAACATGATCTGAACCTTGCCAATGCCTCTTTGCTACATGAACTCTTGACGCTGAGCAGTGCTGCCAGGACAGGACTCGCTTTTATAAATTGAGCTATAAAGATGGCTGCTGCATAAGGCTCTTTGGACATGTAGTCCCAAGACTGGTTCTGTTGTTGCCATGTGATGGAGTTGTTGCAGAGTACAGCTCTAGTTCTCTTAAGACAGAACCTCCCCCAAGAGCTGCTCTTCTGCATCTTTCCACAAAAGTGGATCCTATCTTGGCAAATTTTCCCCACTGACAACGGCACCTGCAACTACCACAATTTCAGTCACTGTATCACCCAGGAAGGGTATAAGTAATCATCAAGACCTTCTGCCTGCACTATCACCATTGTTATGAAATTACAATTTATCAAACACCAGTGCTTTACCAAGCAATTAAATAACTTAAGAAATGTGTTAATATAAACCTTTAGCTAAGCCACTTTTGATAGTGTGCAGTATGTAAAAATTGTTTCTTTTGCTGGAATTGTCCAGGTATTTCCATATTCGATAGAGCAATGCTGGCTGGACTGGTTCTATATTGTACTTTTCCATGATCATTGTGCATACTGGTCTTACTATGGTTCTCTGTGTACTCAAGCATTTTGAAAGTTGACTCGTCAATGGCACTCCATCAACTCTACAAAGTGTGTGCTGGCCTGGGATTTTGTTACATAATAGTCAGGCTAGTTACTATACTATGCCCATATGTAAGTATTTTAGTCAGTGGAGTTTGAATGGTGCCCATGTATATAATGCACTATAATCAAGCATTGTTGGACTAAGTCCTCAGCTAGAGGTGGATTAAGAGTAAAGGGTAGATAGCAGCCTCTCTAGAAATTGTCTCTTGGTCTCAGAGTCATCTTTAGTCCGTCCTTTAACGCTTATTGCTTCATTGGTCTCCATCATCTCCGTAATATGGTTCTGTGTACCAATGACTCCTGAAATCCATCAAGCTCTCTAATGGTAACTATTCCCAAAGACTTTGGACAAAAAAAATATTTTGTCCCTTCATCTGCCATAGTAATCACTACAGATGCCAGCAGCATGAGTTTGGATGTGATAATAAGGGAATTCTCTGATGCAATGGTCTCCACAGAGAAACTGAATTCTTCTAACTGCAGGGAATTGGCTGCCATTCTTCCAGCTTTTCTGTATCTTCAATTGAAGTATCTAGATCAAGCAGTTTTTGTAAGAAAGGGAAATCAGGTTGCCAGGTTTTACATGAATCAGTAGGGAAAGTTGAGGGTTCCTCTTTTGCCATCTCTAAAACAGTGTATTTCTTTGGGGAAAGCCTCGACCTCTGTCAGGAGTCAGTCTCTTGGGAAGGAGGACCAGGCCTACAGTCCAGCTGAATTGTATCTTTCCATGATCAGTGATGTTGATCCTGTGGCCTAGTTTGTTTCAGGAGATTGTGATTTGATTTGCCATCATTAGCTTGATCAAGTTGACTCAGCAGAGCTCTTCTTCCCGATTTTTGCTTTTGCTTCCCAATTCTGAGGACATACAAAGTAGATGTTTTTTGTTCATCATGGCTCCGGAGTCTGCTGTATGTGTTTCCTCCATTCCTGTTAAAATACAGTTTTGAAGAAGATGCAGTACAAGCATGTGCAAGTTGTTCTGGTGGCCCCCATGTTGGACCAGATATCCCTAACATCCACTACTAGTCCATTTGCCAGTTCATCCTCAATGGATTAGCCTATCAATCCATCTTCACTATCAATTTAGTCTTTCATTTATCTTTGAATGGGGGTATAGAGCTTGAGACATTGACCATATAGATGTAAGGTTGTTCTTCTGAAGTAACTTTGTGTATTTAGCAGTCTCATAGACCTCTGACTTCGAAGGCATATGTCAGGCATTGATGACATTTTGACTCTATGGGTCTTCCTTCCCCTTCATGTGACCCTATGAAGTTCTAGATTTCCTACGGCACTGGGCAGCGATTAGAGCTTTTAGGGTTTAGACATTCATAATGGTGAATTAACTTCTTGGCTTCTCAAAAACATTTTTCTGTGCCAGCCGATAGTTCATTTACCTATTCCGTCTTTGGATCTTTTGTTGGTTCTGCAAAGTTTTTAGTCCTCCCCCATTTAAACATCCCTCAGGTGGTTGATTTAAAATTCCTTTCTTTCAGAGTGTAATTTGCTGGCAAATTGTTCAGGGTGAAGGGAATGGTGCTATGATGTCTTAAGATTCCTTTCTTTGTTTTCAACAGACTAAGGCCCTCAATCGGACCTTGGCGGGCAGCGGGCGCCGCCCGCCAAGCGGTAACCACCGAATGACCGCTCCACGGTCAAAAGACCGCGGCGGCCATTCTGGCTTTCCCGCTGGGCCGGCGGGCGCCCGCCAAAGTAGCGCCCGCCGGCCCAGCGGGAAAGACCCTGCAACGAGGAAGCCGGCTCCGAATGGAGTTGCAGGGGTGCGACGGGTGCAGTAGCACCCGTCGCGATTTTCACTGTCTGCATAGCAGACTGTGAAAATCATGGTGGGGCCCTGTTAGGGGGCCCCTGCACTGCCCATGCCAGGGGCCCCACGACACCCGCTCCCGCCATCCTGTTTCTGGCGGTGAAAACCGCCAGAAACAGGCTGGCGGGAAGGGGGTCGGAATCCCCATGGCAGCGCTGCAAGCAGCGCCGCCATGGAGGATTCCCTGGGCCAGGGGAAAACCGGCGGGAAACCGCTGGCTCCCCTTTTCTGACCGCGGCTTTACCGCCGCGGTCAGAATAGCCCTGGAAGCACTGCCAGCCTGTTGGCGGTGCTTCCGTTGCCCTCCACCCTGGCGGTTTCAAACCGCCAGGGTCGGAATGAGGGCCTAAGTGCCTGATTTACAGTTTGATGGGTATCCTGCCCATATTATTACAAGTGCATTATATCCTAATGCGCTTATAGGGTAGACAGGATATCTGTCATGTTTGTGACAGAGTACCAATCCGCCAAGCTCTAAATCAGGCCTAATAAGGTAAGCAGGATATCCGTTACATTTATGATGGAGTACCCATCTGCCAACTCTAAATCAGGCCCTACCTCATTTTGGATGTTCTCCAGTATTCCTCATGAAAATTCATTCTGTTTTTGAATTTTCTCAGTTTTCAGTTCTGACAGATTATTTTCCTTTTATTGAACAGAGTCTAAGGGGTGCTTTCATGGTGTTGATGTACAATGAGCTTTGTCCATTTATTTAAGCAGTACTCCAGCTTTAGGCAGAACTTATGTTTGGTTTAATACTTTTGTATTACCAGGTCAAGAAAAGCGGCCAGGTTCTAACCTTCTATTTGACCTGTTCAAGCTAAAGAATTTCCATTTTCATTCAAGTGAGTCTGATTAAAATCTGTTTGTAATGCTGCAACTTGGTCAGGCCCTTCCACTTTTATGCTGCGTTATCACCTGGAGGTGGGAAGAGATTTTCTGCACATTTTGCTCATCTTGTCTTAGTGCTGTTACCTCATAATTTATTTTTATTTCGTAAAAAGAATGCCTAGGTGACACAATTTCTGTGGGTGCTATTTTTTTCTTGGTTATTAAGGACCAGTAGTCATGGATGAGTGCTTGACTCAGCTTGTAAAGTCTGGGACCATGAAGGTTGATGAGGAGCAAATGGAGTCTAATCCGGGCGCTATATATCTATGTAAGCACCTGAGTGACACATGCTAGTTCCTCAATATTTTACATCGAAGGTATACGTTTTTAAATTAAAAGTTCAGCTGTGTAACAAAATGCAAAATAAGCACACTATGTCAAATGACATTATATTAAGAAGTATGGCTGTTTAGAAGAATACCAAAGGCTACACTTAACAATAAGAATATTTTGTTTTCATTGTATTTGAATGGCTGATAATGCATAATTGAAAAAAAAACACAATTCCGTCATGTCTACTTTCGTATAAAAAGTAAACTAGACACTCAGAGGGTGCACATCCCTCTGCACACAGGACCATCAGTGCATCCTCTTTTATCCTAGGCAAGAAGGCTCGATGCATCAGATTCCCGGACTTCAGATGGCTTCCTCTGCAGCACCCACAAAAAAACTTTTGCCCTTCTGGTGCAAATTCTGCATCAAACGTAGGGACATATTTATACTATGTATGCGCCAAATTTGCATCATTTTTTTACGCAAAATTGGCGCAAACTTAAATTCATATTTATATTTTGACGCTAGACACGTCTAGTGCCAAAATTTTGGAGTTTTCCCCATTTTTTATGGATGTGTGCACCAACCTTGAGTCAAGGAGATGCAAGGTAGGCATTCCCATCTAAAAAAATGTGTTGTCCCCATTGCCCCATATTTATCCCCTTGTGCTAAAAAGACGAACTGGTGGGAGGAGGGGCTAAATAATGGTACAAAGCTTGCTTTGTACCATTATATAATGCCTGGGTCAGACCAGGAATTTGGGTACCTGTGGACCCATTTCCATTGTTGAACACCATGGAGTGGATCCACAGGTGCCCTCCTCAAGCCCCAGGAACACCGCCACCCACTCCAGAGGGACACTAGAGGATGGGGGACCCCAAGTGTTGGTAATATTTTTTTATTTTTTTTAAGTGCCATTTGGGTCCCTAACTTGGGGCTCCCTGCATGGCACTGGGTGCAATAGCCATTCCCAGGGGACCCTGGTACCCTGTGCTGGCCATTGGGTTGGTGGCCATGACTCCTGTCTTTTCTAAGACAGGAGTCATGTGTTAGTAAGGTTGTGCATCAGGAAATGATGCTAGGCAGGTTAACAGCATTTTTTTGCCTCTAACCAGCCTATCTTCATTTTTTAAGTCAAAACCCCTTTTGCCCCTACCGTCACCCCCACCCGTCTAGCATCATTTTTACTGGTGGTGCCCAAGCTTAGCTCCGTCTTGCGGTGTTCCATAAATTTGGCGCCCGGCTGGTGCTTTGGAATGACGCAAGCTGGCACTTTACTTTTTACTGCAAAACTGCGTTTGCGCTGTTTTGTGGCACAAAGTGTAAATCTGGGCCTTAAAACATATCATCCTATATGGGCGCAAACTGTGTAAAATGTGACGCTCATCAATTAGTAGGCAGTATGGAGCTCGAGAAAGGATTGATGGGATTGTATTTGGTCAGATGTCTCTGTATATATTTTTTTTTACATTTCCCGCAGAGCCTTTATCTTCAATACAAGGTTTATGGGCGTGTTATCTCTGTCATTGGATTCTGCAGAAGTTTAGATCTTTTATTTCCCGTTTCAGTGCATCTTTAGTTATTCATGCTTCGGTAACAGAAATGCTGTGCAGACATTACAAAAACAAGTTTTTCACGTGACTTTTGCAATATTTGGTAATACCATTCCGGATGTGGTATAGAGTGTGGAAAGTGAGTCAGGGTAAGACAACACATAAATTGCTCAAGATTGCACGTTGTGTAAGTAGGATGGAGAAATGAAACTCTTAACCTTTCACTTGAAATCCATTTTTCCTGAGACTCAATTTAGATTGTACCCTATGGCACTCCTAATAAGACTGAAGGGATAACGGTTAAGTTTGTGATATCGTAACCCTCGACAACCTCTAAATCAGACCCTATGTGTTATCAATATAGAATTAAGTGAAAAAAAAATCTGAAAAACCTGAGGAAATAGTCATACAAGCACACACGCTGTCTATATTACAAGTGTTCAGGCTGCAACAGATTTCATTTACTTTATGCATAACCTTGATGTTGTTTTTTATGAATCATCAAATTAATTTCATTACTCACCCCGGATGTTTGACCATATGACACTGATTAGGCTCAGGGAAGAAGAATATGCCTGTAATTGTCAAATATCTTTGAGAGATGACTGCTTTGTGTTGTTGTTTGACGTGAAGGGGAAAAAGAAAATGATGGAGATTACCAACTCATCAGCTTCTTTTTCTATGCAACTATTAAGGCTGCATATTTGTCATATACTTTTGAGGGGGTCACCGGGCAGGCATGGTGTAGTACGCCCCAACTGTAGGGTGTGAGGTTGTTTGCCATTGATGTCCTGGGGCCTGTGCACCTATAGATCTGTAAATTGGGCCAAGTAGAACTCCTTCTTCACTTGCGTTTCAGGCTAGCTAGAGGAAGCAGTCGCAGACTACTCAGGGAGATAGTGTGGGGGCACGCAAGCTCATCTTTCAAGAATCAACCAACAGACGGGGTGTGGGCAAGATGGAAGCCAGACAGATGTGCGGTAAAGAGCTCCTTGCTGTGTGCCCACTTGACTTCATCCTGCAGACCAGCGACCCTCTGCTCAGCAACACAAGGGCCACCCAGAAGGTCTCTACAGCAGCCGGACTCGAGCTGCAGACAGGGAACAGCAGTGAGCATGAGGCATCTCTGAGGGAGAGGCAGCATCTTGCATATCCTGCGATCCAGCCCGCCATGGGTCATGGAGGGGGGGTGAATCCCCGGGCAGCAGCACAGCAGCAATCCTAGGTGGCACCCAACTCCCACAAGGGTGCATCTCCAAACTGCTCCAGGCACCTGCACATACTCCCATGCTAGTAGTAATATATTGAACAGCGAACCCGTTCACCCTCTTTCAACCTCTTTACAGCAGAAGGCACCAGGTCACTAAGCCCATGCTGCTCTTGGGCCCTATGTGCTTACCCGCATTTCCTTCCCTGTCGATCAAGGATGGGGGAGCTTCAACAGGTGTTCACTCGCTGTGGTGTGGCTGACCAATTACCCCCTGGTGTTTCCAATGGACAATGATGCTGGGGTGTCCCACACTCTGGTTGACTGCAGTTGCCACAGGAGAAGCCAATCATAGGGGGCATGTGAACATTGCTGGATGCTCTGCTGTGCAGCGGTCCCAACGACTGCTAGATAGTTCCACACTGCGTGACACCCTGGCAAACCTTCTCAGCATGGACGTCCCACTAGACTGCACCACAGTGGGAGCCAGCTCCAACACTCATGTGAGACTGCAGCCATAGTTAAGCAGCACTGCCTGAAAGGGTGCCTGGAGTGGTCTGGGGGGCTGCCCCCTCTGCACTTGGAAACACAACCACCATCACTCCTCCTACCATGCCCTCATCTACGAAAAGGTTTGACAAGTTTATGAGGACATGTTATCTCTGGCTTCCTGGGCGTTGTTTCCCATGAATATTTTGTCTTCTGACCCCATGTTTTGCTGATTTTGTTTCTGCTAGCCTTAGGATTCAGGACACTTTACCACTGATGACCAGAGCTAAAGTGCATGTGATCTTTCCCTAATACATGGTTGTTAGAAATGGGATCTTTGATTGGCAGTCAGGTTACCCCCTGTCCAAGCAAGGTCTCTAGTCAAGGTAAGTCACACACAAGCCAAATTATCTTGTGCCCACCCTCTGGTAGCTTGGCACTGAGCAGCCAGGCTTAATTTAGAAGGCAATGTGTAAAGCATCTGTGCAATAAATCATACAATAACACAATATAGAACCACTAAAAATACACCACACAGTGTTCATAAACATATATAATGTTTATCTGAATATTTGCAGGTCACAATGATCAAAGATGCAATCAGTAAATGTAGAGATATCACTGAAAAGTGATATAAAGTGTCTTGAGTCTTTTTAAAGTAAGCAAAATCTCTTTCAAGCACAAAGTAATTGGTTCACGTGAAAAATCTCCGCAAAGAGCCCCAGAGGAGGAGAAACGTGGAAACAAAGGGTTGTGCGTCGATTTCTCAGGCCGCACACGGCTATGCATCATTTAGTTTCCATGCAGGGACGGCTGTGCATTGATTTCCGGCGCTCGGTCGTGGATCCTCTTCGGGTTGCAGGGTTTTCAGATGCCCCGGGGTCTGTGCGTGGAATCCTGGGTTTGCTGAGCGAAGTCACAAGCGCTGCGTCAATCCGGTGGCCGTTGCGTGCAATTTTCTCCTGCACGGCAGGCGCTGCGTCGATTTCCCCTCTGGAAGTTGGGCTGTATCGTCCCAGGTCGGCTGTGCATTGATCCGGTGGGCTGTGTGTCAAAGTTCCGGTCGCAAAGCAGGCACCGTGTCGATCTTCGCCTTGCATAGTCGCGATGCGTCGTTCCGGTGCAGAGTATGGTGAATTTCTCACCGCGGGGCAGGCTGCGCGTCGGTTTTAGCAAGCTGTGCTTCAAATTTTCATCGCACATGGAGTCCAGTTGCAAGAGAGAAGTCTTTTTAGTCCTGAGACTTCAGGGAACATGAGGCAAGCTCTATACAAGCCCTTGGAGAGCACTCCTTTACCACAGCAACAGAGCAGCATGGGAGCAGGCCAACAGCAAGGCAGCAGTCCTTCACAGAAACCAGTCAGGTGAGTCCTTTGGGAAGCCAGGCAGTTCTTCTTGGCAGGATGCAGGTTCTGGTTCCAGTTTACTTCTCCAGGAAGTGTCTGAGTTGGAGGGGCAGAGGCCCTGTTTATACACCCAAATGTGCCTTTGAAGTGGGGGAGACTTCAAAGAGTGGCTTAGAATTGCACCAGGTCCCCTTTCAGTTCCTGTCTGCCAAGGTCTCAGTAGGGGGTGTGGCAGTCCTTTGTGTGAGAGCAGGCCCTCCACCCTCCCAGCCCAGGAAGACCCATGCAGATGTATGCAAGGGAGGCTGAGTATCCTGTGTTTGGGGTGTGTCTGAGTGAATGCACAGGGAGCTGTCAACTAAACCCAGCCGGACGTGGATTGTACGGCACAGAAAGATTTAAGTACAGGGAAATGCTCACTTTCTAAAAGTGGCATTTCTAAAACAGTAATATTAAATGCAGCTTTACCAGTCAGCAGAATTTTATATTACCATTCTGGCCATACTAAATATGACCTTCCTACCCCTATCAGATCAGCAGCTACAACTCAAACAATGTTATGGCAGCCACAATGTTAGCCTATGAAGGGAGCAGGCCTCACAGCAGTGTAAAAACAAATTTGTGAGTTTTACACTACCAGGACATGTAAACTACATAGGTACATGTCCTGCCTTTTGCCTACATAGCACCCTGCCCTATGGGTTACCTAAGGCATACCTTAGGGGTGTCTTCTATGTAGAAAAAGGGCAGTTTTAGGCTTGGTAAGTACTTTTAAATGCCAAGTCGAATTGGCAGTGAAACTGCACACACAGGCCTTGCAATGGCAGGCCTGAGACAAGATTAAGGGGCTACTTAAGTGGGTGGCACAATCAGTGCTGAAGGCCCACTAGGAGCATTTAATCTACAGGCCCTGGGCACATATAGTACACTCTACTAGGGACTTATAAGTAAATTAAATAGTCCAATTGGGTATGATCCAATATTACTGTGTTTAAAGGGAGAGAGAATATGCACTTTAGCACGGGTTAGCAGTGGTAAAGTGCGCACAGTCTAAAAACAGTGGCCAAAAAGTGGAGGGAGGTAGGCAAAAAGTTAGGGGTGACCACCCTAATGCTGTCAGGTCTAACAATGGTAACAATGGCCTCTCCCAAATTGGTATATTTAGTTTACTTGTAAGTTCCTAGTACAATGCGCTGCAGGTGCCCAGGGCCTGTAAGTTAAATGCTACTACTGGGCCAACAGCACTCACTGGGACACTTCAGTAGCCCTATAAACATGTCTCAGGCCTGCAATGGCAGAGCCTGTGCGTGCAGCTTTAAACTGCCATGTCGACCTGGCCCCCAAACCTTCTTTTTTAATCCAAATAAGTCACCCCTAAGATAGACCCTGGATGGTCGCAAGAGCAGGATGCAGTGTATTAAAAAAGTTGGACACATACTTTTAAATTTTGCATGTCCAGGTAGTGAAAAACTCTCAAATTCGTTTTTCATTATTGCCAGGCCTATCTCTCACATAAGTTAACATTGGGATTGCCTTGATACATTTTACAACTGGAACCAGATGGATATTTCGAGTTTGGTGTCTCTGGACTCACAATTTAAAATTACAACTGAAGGCAAAGTTGGACTTTAAGTTGCAGGTCTGAAAATGCCAATTTTAGAGTTAAGTTGCTGTTTTCTTACTTTAACCATTCTGTGCCTCTGCTTGTCTGGGAGTGGTGACAGTTGGACTGTTGTGCATTCCCTCTAGACACCCACACACAAAGGGAGCTTAGCTATGCATCATGGGCCCTCCACTTTCAGATGGACCGTTAACATCTTGATGGGCCATCCTGGGGAGGATCGGAGGGAGGAGCTGACACTTACACCTGAATAGGCTGGGTCCTGAGCCCTCACAAAGGGCTGCATATCCCCCTTTCATGTGTCTGGAGCCAGGAAAGGAAGGGCAGGGACTTTGCGTACTTCAAAGGCCTATCTTCAAATTTCCCCCACTTCAAAGGCACTACAGGGTATATTTACTGGACCTCAGACACCACATCCTTGGCTGTGAATTAGAGGGACTGGACCTGCATCTCGACATCCCCAGAACCAAAGTGACTCCAAGAGTTTGCTTCCTGTTCTGAAGTCTCAGGGACATCAAAGACTACACTCAACTCTTCTGTACTCTGCCAACTTTGAGTCTTACCCTGCCTAGTGGTGCCAATCCAGTCCGGGACCCTTGGAAATGTATTGTGTAGCTGTCTACTACAGAAATACATGCATCATCACCACTGCACCCATCTGAACCGGTGCTTCTCTCCTCGATGCAGATGTATCGCTGCTTCTTCTGAGGACAAGGACATCGTACACCAATTGCATGGCTCGAAATCAAAACATCACCCTCGGTCCAACGCATAATCAGCTATATGGCTAGATGACAATGCATCGCCTTCAAAGTAAAGGGTCTGATGCTGCACCTCAAGGACATCGTATTAACCACTGTGCGGCTCAACGATGGTGCATCCCTGACTATGCAGATCAGAACCGACTCATTGCCTTTGAATCGTCTCTTTTGCTCCTTGCATTGAATTTTCTAAGTCGACATAACCCTCCACCCAAGGTACTGTTTCAGCTGGACAAAGTTGCTTCCTGTAGCCGGCCCACCCTCCATCGCAGTCAGCCTAAACGTTTGGATTTACCCCAGTCAAGCGTGACCAGATCCCCATGGTTGGCGCTTTCAGTTTCTAAGCACTATATTTGCAGATAATCTTTAAAATTTTATATCTCAACTTCCACTTATTGGATTTTTGTTCTTTTAGTCTTGTTTTACTCATAAATTGTATATAATCAATTTTTCTAGCTTGGCATGGGGCCTTTTGTGGTGTTTTCACTGTGTTACTGTTTTAAGTGTTGCACAAATACTTTACACATTGCCTCTTAAGCTAAGCCTTCCTGCTCTGTGCCAAGCTACCGGAGGATGAACAAGGGTTAATTTAGGGTGTGTCTGACCTACCTTGACTATGATTGTGGTTCCTGCTTGGACAGGGTCCATACCTTTGCCAACCAGAAACTTAATTTCTAACAGGGACATTAAAGAAGTCAAGGCCCTGTTGGATCTGAAACTAGATGCCCTGACAGTTGAGATGAGTCTCCTCAGAGCTGAACAGAATGATTGAGATACGATGGAATCAAATGAATCTGCACTAGCTGGACTGTGTCCCTCAATGGTGGACATGCAATCTTAATTAAAGGCTCATCAAGCAGAAGTGACACTATTGCATAGCAAGGAGGATGATGCAGAGGGTCAATCATGGTGCAAAAACATCTGCACAGTGGGGGTCCTAGAGGGAGTGGAGGGCCCTAATATGAAACTTTTTCTTGAGGACCGGCTGCTCAACACTGTGTTAGATGGGAAATGGTCCACCTTCTTCTTGGTGGAGCATACCCACAGGACCCCTGGTAGATCATCTCCCCCAGGATCTTCACTACAGAGACATGACCATATATTGCAGGTTGCATATGCATAGGGCCCCAGTAGGTAGACAATGGCCCCGTGAACATTTATCCAGACCACACAGTGGATCTACAATTCCAGTGAGCATCTTTCATGCCAGTTAAGCGACAGCTTCGACAAATGGTCCTGTAATACTCACTAATGATCCTGGCCAAGCTGTGGGTCATGGACTCTGGAAACAACCACAATTTTGCATCTCTGGCTAAGGCATGGGAGTGTCCGGAGTCTAAGGGGGTCACACCACCACTGTATGGCATGATGAGAACTTGCGGTCGGGGGCAAAGATGACCCCATCGACAGCGACATGGATCCCTCAACGGCAGAACCACAGAAGTACAGGCTGCAAGTAAGCGGGTGCTGGCGATCGCTGTACTAGAATCACGTCACAGAGAAACTGCAGGTTAACCCCATCCTGGTCTGAAGACTTTTTGGGTGGGGAAAAGGCCCACACCATAATTGATATCCCTCCTGAACTTTGAACTGGCCCTGTCCTTCCCACATTGATTGAGACCAAGTGATTTAAATTGGAGCACTATGGGCCAGATGTAGCAAGCATTTTGCACGTCGCAAACAGCGACGCAATGCACAAACCTCGTTTTGGGAGTTTCAATTAGGAAGGGGTGTTCCCTTCCTAATTGCGAGTCACAGTGCAATGCAGGATTGGTTTGTGACCGCGAATGCGGTCGCAAACCAATCGCAGCTTGCACCCATGTCAAATAGGTGGTAACCTATTCGCAAAAGGGAAGGGGTCCCCATGGGACCCCTTCCCCATTGTGAATGCACTGCATACATTTTTTCAGAGTAGGCAGTGGTCCTATGGACCACTGCCTGCTTTGAAAAAATGAAACGAAAACGTTTCATTTTTCGTTTTTCTTATGCATCTCGTTTTCCTTTAAGGGCAATGGGCTGCCTTACAAAAAAAACTGCTTTATGAAACAGCAGTCACAGACATGGTGGTCTGCTGTCCACAGCAGGCCACCATCCCTGTGAGGGCCGCCATTCGCAAGGGGGTCGCAAATTGCGACCCACGTTATGATTATTCATGAGGTGGGCATTTGCCACCCCCTTGCGAATCGGAGATGGTGTCAGGGACACCATCCAACATTCAGAATTGCAGCTCGCAAATTGTGAGTCGCTCTGACTCGCAATTTGCGGGTCGCAATTCTAAATGTTGCTACATCTGGCCCTATATCCCTTATTATTGCTATGAACACTGTAATGCCATATTTGTATGTGGGAGGAAGCCTCACGGCTTTGGTGGGGCATTCCCTCACAATCTTGCCACAAATGCACATCCTAGGGCTTGTTCTTGCTGTGACATAGCGGGAAGGTGGGGCTTATGTTCATTTTTTATCTTGTATTCTCTGGTGTGGATGATTAACAGTGTGCCAACAATGAAGGGAGGACGCAAAATCACGTATAATCTGGGAAGGTTTGGGGGCAGGGAGCAGTGGAACTAAAGGAATACCAAACACGACTACACGCCCAGATGATTTCCCATCCTCATAACACTTTGTGCCCTTTAATGTACCACCAGGTATACTGTTTTCTGAGGAGCAGGTAAATTCACATATACTACCTCCAAGAAATGCACATGTTGTCCACAGAACTGCTCAGACTTCATCACTGATGAATGGACCAGATTTTGGGTACCACCTACTCAACATATGCCAGAGGAGTGCTGATATGGGTGGCACCTGTGGTGCCGCTAGCGATCACACGCCGAGAGGTAGAGACTGAGAGACGGCATGTGGTGGTGAAGGGGAGGTTGGATGACTCACCTATGACCCTTGTAGCGATCTAGGCACCTAATACTAATCAGTCCAAATTCCTAGATATCCTAACCCCTTCAATGGTACACAACTTTCATGCACCAGGCATATGGGGGGACTTTAACCCTTCACTAAACAGCACCCAGACGGCCTGGACGGCATGCTCCTTTGCGCACTGGATAACTGACAGCTGGCTTAAGGACATATGGCGCTCCATGCCTCCTTTCACAAAGGAATACCCACAATTTTCCCAGAGCATCAGCTCCATAAAAGAATTTACCTTCTCTCTGCCACCCACCATGACACCATTCGTTAGATCTGCTGAATACCTGAGTTGCCCACTGTAAGACTACAACCCCCTCAAGGCAACAATACACTAGGGCAGGTGGAAAACTCAAATCCCGACATACCCAAGAACTCCTGAATGATATATTCTGTGAGACCGTGAGCATACATGTTCCAGTACTTGAAGTCCAGCGATGGCATAGCAACTGGCAGAGGGGTGGAGTGGGATGCTTTCAAGGTGGTGACATGGTGTCTCTGTATGAAGACAGACTTTGGAGTGAAACTGCCATTACAACAGGGAATTATAAAGAAGCCCTGACGTGAGAGATTCGGGTGGGAAAAGGCACAGGTTGTGTGGAGGAGCTCAACACTCTCAGGGCAGGCAATAGGGCACTACTAGACAAACTCAGAAAGCTGAGCTGTGCAGAATGTTTAGCCAAACAATATGTAAAGAGTGACAAAGCAGAGCTTATGCTGGCTTGGTTGCTGCTCTCGGATGTCGATAGATCTCACCTGAATGCAATTAGGGCTCAGATGGGACCTACTCAACATACAGGCAACATTAACTTGCCATTTCTTGATTACTGTAGCTCTCTCTATCAGGAGGCTAACAGGTTTGAGGAGTTCACCTTGTAGGCTTACCTTGACAGCTTACCGATCCCACCCCTAAGCCCCCTCCAATGCTGTACCCTTGACTATCCATTAACAATCACTGAGATATACCTGGTGATAGATCAGATGGCGCATAATATTACCCTGGGGACCAAAAGGCTCCCTGTGGAATTCTATTTATCCTACAGAGCAACACTCGCCCCAAGATATTCTAGCTGTTTCAGTCCGCTAATGCCATAGGCACCCCCCCGGAGTCCTTGAGAGAAGCTCTGATTGTGATTCTTCTTAAGCTGGATAGGGACCTACTGAAGTTACGCTCATACCAACCGTTCTCTCTTCTCAATGCGGATTGTAAAATTCATAGGAAGATAATAGGGAATCAGCTTTTGCTGTATGTCACTACATTGGTTCACCATGACTAGAATGGTTTCACCCCCACTGAAACACATTCCTCAATCTGAGGAGCTTGGTCCAACTGGTGATGAGCATCGCCCCCCGAGACACCTCCATATAGCACTCCCTGGACACTGAAAAAGCCTTTGACTCCCTGGACTGGACTTATGTTCGGAAAGGGCTGTAGTGAATGGACATAAGTCTGGAGATATTGAAGTGAATTGATCTACTACATAAAAAACAGTCACTAGGATACGCAAAGGCAAATAAATCTCAGCACCGCTTGGGGTGTTCAGGGACACAGGACAGAGATGCCCACTGTCACTGATTATATATGCCAGGGCACTAGAGCCACTGGTGGGACTATGTTGTAGTTAAGTTCTATTAGCATTGTGAACACTGAATTCTGGAACTCTCCCGAATTTGAGGGAGCGAGTTGAATGGGGAGTGGTAGTTGGTGAGAGAACGGTACGTGTCATGGGGTTGCTCCTTTACGTCTTTACAACATAAACATTTAATGCTACTCATAGTCCGTGTTCCCGTCATCTGCGGCACATCAGACTATTCCAACAACTAGGCCCACAATGGGGAGTACTGAGCAGTGACTCCTGGGAAATGATCCCACTTTATGTGGAAGATGCCCTAATATATCTCCATCACATGCGTAGAGACCTGCACAGGTGATGAAGTTGCTGGATGGCTTCATTAAGGTCTCTGGTTTGAGATTAAACTGGACTAAATTCTGCCTCTTATCCCTGCACAAACTCTCTAAACCAGAGTGGGAGGGACCACAGCACCTGGGGCTGCTCTGGAAATAATGCACCTTCCAATATCTCGGGGTGAACTTCTACCAATCCGAGCATGACCACATAAAGGGTAACCTGGGGTAGGTAATGACAGGCATACATTGCTCTCTGACATTCTGGACTACCTCACTCTCCCACAATAGGTAGAGTCACAATTGCAAAAATGCAATGCAACACCCATGGAAACACCTCCCTGGTGCAAAGTAAGCCAATGTAGCAACTTGTGCTGCATTGCCTTACTCCATATATAAAAGGTCATGTAAAGCCACGAAAAGTGGCTTTGTGTGGCCTTGTAGATATGTGTGTGCAGCCTGTGCCACTGGTGCATCACAAAATATGACGCACCGTGGCGCAGGGCGCTTGTAAATAGGGGCCTAGGTTTTTTTTCTTGGGGTACATTCTGCCCCACATTGAAGTCCTATGTCCTCCCACAGTTGTAGCGATGCTACCCACTCTCTCTCGCACCATTCTGCCTCTTATTTCAAGTTATTTCACAGAACAGGCTTTGGTGCCAGACATAACATTATGGCCAATGCAAACATATTTTCATTTTCGACTAGCCAATGCGATTATTCATATTCACTGATCCTGTGTTGAGCCACAGGCCCTGGAACAGGCAAAAGGAACAATGTTCCATTTGAAAAAATATTTTTCAAAATAAATTCACAAATCTGTGAAACCTCCATAATTATGGACCTGAATATGAAATGTGCACAAACATTTGTGGTACTGCTGTAATTGAACCCTCTGAAGTCCTCCCTACATTTTTTTGGAACGCAGGTATATCTAAAACTACTCAACACTTTTACAAAAACGAAAATTAGTCTGTTTTGTATAAATTCTTGTTTCCTGGCAAGTTTCATGTAATTCTGTTCAGCAGGTTTTGTTGTATTGGTTAGCAAAAACTCCAATGTGAGCTAACATGGCAAACACTTCTTTCGAAATATCCCTTCACTTTCAGTCAAGCACTGGGAACCCCCTCTCTCCCAATGCCTCGAGCTCTGCACATTGGGGTCGGGCACTGGGGTCTGGCTAAATTGCACAATGTGGCCTTAACCCACTGAAACTTGGATTCCGGATGTGTTCAGCAGGGATTCATCCCAGGGCTTTGCTGAAGACCACCCTTGCATCCTTAAGTGTCTCAGAGCTTTACAGCCGCTTTAAGATGGCAGACATTTGTAGCCATTTTATGTGTAACTGGCATCTCAGCCACAACCCTCCACATATCTGCTTAAGTTATCATGTGAGCGGATGTGGAAGGTAAACCAGAAGAAGGATTTCCAAAACATCAGAACTGCATCATGGTTAAAAGCATCCTGTGTGTTTTAACCCAACCAGTGCTATGCATGGGGCCAGTCCTCTTGTGTTAGATGTGATACTTGTGTAGGACATGGCAGATAGAGAGTATTGCCTTATTGCTTACAGCAACAGGCCACGTTTATCGTAGTTGAGCACGTTTTTTATAGATGTGAACACAAAACGTTCTCAATCCTTACACTGTGCATACACTTTCATCCGTACTTCTATGCGGAACATTCATACTAATTATGATTCAAAACTGTGAATTACGATATTTAATGTATCTGTGTCACACTACCCACAACACATAGAACAAGCATTTGCAATGCAATGGGTCTCGTGTTTGCTCCAGTTAGAGGTATTAGCCTTGTAAACTCCTAACCCGGCTTTTCTGCCACATACTTTGAAAATGAAAAGTAAAACAGTTTCACATAACTAACCAGATTTTTCTTGCCATATAAATTGAAAAGTAAAAGTTTCACATAAACGAGCCAACGGCCGCCATTAGCAAACACACAAAGGGAAATAAATGTTTACTCGCAGTGAAACCTATCAGCAAAAGTGCAATTATTTATGTAACCGGCAAAAGTGCAGTTACCTATGTAATAGGATCGATGTCATGCAAAGCGCTCAACTACTGCCCTGCGAGATCACGCTGCGAAATGGAGGGAAAAAAACATCGAGCCTCGTATGTTTTTAGTAGTTGGTCGGTGCGCTCGAGGAGGGCTAAACACCAGAAAAGGCATGAGGTGTGCATGCCTTTCACTAATGAAAGCAAGCGGATTTTAAAAGGCAAGTCTATGAACCAGTGAAAGTGACTGACATGACATGGGTGTGGTTAGAAGCCCAAAGAGAGATTACAGCTGGGAACGGAGCGCTTTGCGCTCTCCCCTAAAAATGACCACAGAAATTAGCATTATACATTTCTGTTAATGTCTTTTGTGAATTTATGTAATGTTTTTACAAATTTTGTGACTGTGCACTTCCAAATGCATGATGATGAATAAATATGTGCAAGGTTTTTGAACAAAACTATATGGTGATCTTTATTCATTGTTTCGATTGAGTTTTAGATTAGTGTCAGACTGTAAACAAATGAGTTTATGCTTTTGATAATTCTTACAGCAACATTACTGTTCATGTCAAAGGAAACTTTGATATGATCCAACATGTTTACACTTATTGCGCTGTATGGAGAAAAGACAGATATAGTACAACCAGTCCTACGTTTCATTCATTCTGCTTTGGGATAATGTTTCCAGTTTATTCAGAAATTATACCTTTAGTTTAATGTTATTTTCTTTATTTTTTCCTCATGATCGATAGCTAGAAATTGTGTTTGTTATATTGTAATTGTTGTCAGAATATTTCCCTTCTGGTGGCTTACAGTTCTGCATTCTTATATTAAATATGTGTTCATTTAAAAACTTTCATGAACGGTAATTGAGTAGCCATTAACTAAACATGAAATCAATATTGAATACCGATTGAAACATGGGGACAAATACAAATATGTGTGGTAACACCGAGAGAATGATTGCTCTTAAGTGCCTGAACGAACACTGGATTCTGACATCATAGAACAGTTTTTCAGAATGTCTCATAATGTAAGTTTACATAAATTAATTTAAATGGAACTCGGGTACATTGTCAAGGTAATCCCAGAACTCTGGCATGGAGATAGCAAACCGTAACATACAGTAGACACCCCTGGCTGAGCAGTAGTAGAGGTGAGATGATTGCTGACGTAAGGAGTGGGGTGTCTGTCAGGAGACTTAATTGCAAGAACGAAAAGTGTAATCCTCTTACTGGAATGTAGAATGTAGGAATAACCCAGCTGACTTGTTAGTGTGGGAATCAACAATGTTGCATTGGGCGTGGGGGAGATGAAGGTTGGTTGTTGAAATCGAGAAATTAGTATTCCACAGAGTACTAAATAGGTTGGGGGAGATAATTGGGGAGTAGGTAGCCTTTGGGCGGAATGAGGCCTATAAGGTCTATCTGCTGTACAAGAATTAAGTATTGGAGATAGAAAAGCCAGGCAGTGTTGGACAGTAGTAAGGCTGACAGAGATCTCGCATTGATTTCGCATGGCTCATGTGTACCTAAATTGGTTCTGGGTTTTCCAGGTGACTTGCATATACTTGTAAAATGTCAATAAGCTGTCATTGTCGTGATTAATGCTTCACACAAGAAATGACACCATATTATAAAGCATTTTTGCATGTACCTTTTGAACTAACGTGTGCGCAGCGCAGTTTCCAAATGCGGGTCTTCAACCACTTTGGATTAGAGTCAGGACTGTTTAGCCTAGTTTGTGGGCAAAGGGTGTCTTCTGATAAATTTGAGTTTCATTATTCTCTCAAGTAGGTTGATGCTCGTTTTGGCTGCCTAAAGCCGATCTTGCACAGTGCCGGAAGTGCTTACGTTGTTTCACTTGTACAAAGGCTCTGACCGTTCGGATGCCCGTCTCGGATTTATAGCTGCTCCCCGTTGGCACTAGTGGCCTGAGACGACCGTGCCTGAGTGGATTTTAAGTGTAAAGGGGCCGTGTGCTCTCTGCGCCAGACGCGGTGCACTGTAACACAAGCATTTACAATGCAACGTGTCTCGCGTTTGCTCATGTTAGAGCTAATCGCGTTGTAAACTCCTAACTCGACTTTTCACCTATGGGGCAAAAGTGCATTTATGTACATAACCCGAAAAAGTGAAATTAACTATGTAAAGCGCTCGACTTTTGCCAAGCGAGATCACGCTCGTAAATTAGAGAAAAAGAAGTGCACAAGCCCGATGGAAAACAGCGAGCCTCGCTTGTTTTCTGTACTTGGTCGCTGCGCGGGCTAGCCACCGGAAAAGGCATGACGTGTGCGTGCCTTCGACTAATGAAAGTAAGCAGATTTTATTAGGCAAGCCCACGAACCAATAAAAAACACTGACGTGAAGTTGACAGGGCTCCGAGCCCTTTGCTAAATACAAAAGAGTCTCACTGTGATACGCATGCGCGAGCGCATGCAACGCAGGCTCGACCCAAAAAATTAGTTGATTCAGTTTGGGTTTGTAAACTTTATTCGGCTAATACAGAATAGCCATAAAAGTACATAAATAAATCATTATCCACAAGCCTAGTCGCAATATCAACATTCATAAATAATTAAAAACAAATAAAAACAAACTGCAGGACACGCGATTGCTCATATCAGGACTATACATATCTAAAAAATACAGCTTTTCCTTATATAAATAGCAATTAAAATATATAGCGCCACGTTATAACACAGGTGAGGATTATTTAAATTAGGTAAAAATATAATTGCAGCCTGATGTGTTCTTATATTCTGGGCAATAAGAAAAGGTTAAAGATAAGTGATCCTAAGTTGTACATAAAATGTACAGAACAGCATAAAGTGCAAGGTGCTCTGTTTACTAGACCCATCACAAGGGCAACAAACTGTTTCAATTGGACAAGTCCTCAATTTGGGAAATGCTACTAGGTGATGCACCATTCCCAGTCTAAATGTTATCAAGACAATTCGGTGCTGCATATTAGTGACATTAGATAAATAACATTTACAGCTTTCCTTGAGAGAAAGGGACATATATACACCAACTGTAGATTTAATCATTTCAGTGGCTTTCCTGCTGTCCAGCCTATGTTGCAGGAACGTATGCTTAATTATTTTTTTTGAAAGTGTCAAAATTCGTTCAGGGTCCAATTTTATAGATATGTTGAATGTGGTATTGAAGGAACAATCAATGTAAGCAAGCGGGGGGTACAAGCGACAATATCCAATTTTAAACAATCTAAAATAAGTTGTTTAGTAAAGGCAGTTTCATCTTTGGCCCAGATGCTGTACCACAGTAACAGGAGGCTCATCTGCAGCACATCCTCCAAATACTGTAGTCCCACCTCCTGATGTGTAATCCAATTAGATGCTGAGGTGGGTAAACATAGCAAACATTTAAAAAAAACTATTTCCCTCAGTTTGCAGAGGAGAGCTCTTAGTGTAATCCCATACCACAACCCCATAGGGGGCCATAGTAAGACTCTGGCCCTATAGTTGTCCACCATTACTCTTATAGGATGACTACCTAGTTTGCTAGCAAATCTAAAGATGCCACACAAGCTTGTACACATTTTGTTTTTGCTTGTGGAACTATGCTGTTCGCAGAACCCTTTACTTGAAAATAGGACCCTCAGGTAACTAAAAGAGATTAACGGTGGTAAATGGCGTGTTCTGTATAAAAAAGCTTCTATATTTCTGGACCTTTTGGCCACAAACCATCGTAAACGTGTTTGATTTATTAATCACCATACCCTTTAAAGTCATGAATTCCTCAAAGCCATTCATTAGTTTCTTTAGTCCCAGCGGAATCCTGGAAATCAGAATGGCATCATCTGCATATAATAACACAGGGGCGCCCTGCCACAAGTGGTAGATCTGCTTCAATAGTCTGCAAGGAGTTATCCACCCCATTAATAAATAAAGAAAATAGCAACGGGGCAAATACCTCTCCCAACTTTAAAAGGAGGAGTACATTTTTCCCTTAGACTGAAACAGACTTTGCATGTTAGATTTTCAAACAGGCAGGCCAGAAAAACAATAATTTACCTCAGAGCACCAAATTTCAGCAATGTATGCAACAAAATAACATGCTCTACTAGGTCGAAGCCACTACTGAGATCAACAAAGCCCCTGATTTAGCCCTTGTATATTTCCCAATCAGCAAGTCTAGGTTTACACATTGCTCAATGGTTCCTAGTCCTTTTCTGAAGCCAAGTTGGACAGGTGATAGAATATTGTGTCTAGTATGCACTCATCAAGCCTTGCCAATAAAATCCTGCTCAATATTAGAGGAGGTCCATGACAATGGAATCTCTCCGGCCACTATTGTATTAAACACCCTGGTAAAGACTGGACCCTAGAGTTTAATAGTAGATTTAAAAACATCCACAGGTATCCCATCAAGAGCATGAGCCCTACCCCCAGCGCTAGCATACAGTGCCAGGAGAACCTCATCAATGATAATATTCAGATAAATGGGGTTCCCTTACCTCAGCTCCTCATACCCAGCTAAGTGCTCCCTAATATGTTTAAAAACTTCGGAGAAATGAGCCACCCAAGCCGAGCATGGAACACTGGACCCTATCCCAGGAGACGGCTCATTGGACAAAAAGGGTTCATTCACTGTGTCCCAGAACCGTTTATTATCATTAGTTTCTGCAGCCAAGGCTAATTTTGACCATGTTTCCTACTGCAATGATTTCTTCCTTCTCTCCAGGGCTTCTCTATATTTACTGCTTAATGCCCTAGTAGCTGCAGAGTCTCTGGGAGAGTTATGGAGAGCTGACTTAAGGTCCCCCAGAGCTTTTGTACATGCATGAACAAACCATCCTCTTTTCCTCTCAGGCTTCCTGACTTTTGATTGCCGTGTCAAAAGAGCCTTAATACAGGAAACAACATGTTCAAAACAGCTAAGCAACCTTTTAGGGTCAATTTCATCTTGTAAACAATAATTAAGCTCATACAGACTCCCCTGCACAATGTTCTGTAATAGGCCATCCTGGTCAATATCTCTCCATTTTAATCTCACCCCATTAGCCCTATATGCATCAACCTGATTCATTGCAGTATAAGACTCTCGCTTTAGGCCCCGGAGGAAGGAAGGGAGGATAATGGAGTCATGGTCACTCAATGCAGATTGTACAATATAAGGGGTATCACACATTACTGGGGGCTGAAAACACTAGGGCGGTGGCACAAAAAAAAGACAACTTCACAAATATATATTTTTTTAAACTTAACTGACTCCCCGACTCCGCACAGCTCCTCTGTCTCCACTCACTGCAGGCGCAGGCTCCCACCCTGCCTTGCAGTCAAATCTAGTGCAGCTCTCATGCTGCTGGCAGTATGATAGCAGCATTAGGATTGGCCTGAGAGCCCTGGCTTGGCACTTCCAGGCAGACTGGGAGCCTTTGTATGCTCTCTCCAACCTGGCAACACAGTGCTGGATTGGAGAAAGCTCAGTGTGCATGTGTGTTTGGCCGCCTGAGACGGACAGCCAAACACATATGCACACTGAGGAAAGTGTACACCACTCCCCCTCTGTGCTCATCCTCCCCTATTTCCCCACCCCTTTAAAAATAAAAACGATAATAAACAATGTTTATTATCATTTTTATTTTTCAATTTGCAACTGCTGCTGCTGGCTGGATGGTGATGCTCCTCCGCCAAAGCAGAGGAGCCACTGCTGATATTGTAGGTAACAGTCTTGCTCTTATTAACTGGTGGTAGAGTATATTTGCTTTTTTGAAGGGCATAATATGAAATTAAACTAACTTGCTGCTACCGTCTATAATCATGAATGGTATAAACAGGGGATTCAACAGATATATCAAGACCTTGTATGAACAAATATAGCTATAGTGTCAGAAAGTCCTAACCTAGTACTCTGGATCCAATGGGACTGATACACTCCTCTGCCACCCAACACACCAATTACTTGCTCAAATATGTTGGAAAACAGCAGAAATAAGAAATTGAGATAAGGTATAAAATAGAAACACTGGATTCTGTTGTGACACTAAAAGGCACTAACATCAGCAGGCCGAAAAGTGTACCTAAAGGCAATAAAAGATATCTTAATAATCTCTCTTGACTGTTTTGCACATAACTCAGAAAGTGAAATACACCTTATAGATATCTCTGTTTAACCAACTCTTCCTTCTTGTATGAAACTGACATTGTGAAACTGGAGTGTGTCAAAGCCACCTGGGCAAACTGCATTTTGCTGTAAAATCATAACTTCAATTACCTTGTAAGAGAATTTGCAAAGTTGTGCTTGAAAAAACGTGACCAACTCAGAAGTCAGGGCAACCTAGCCCAGATAGCTCTCTTACATCTCCAGGCCAGGAGATGGAATTGGGGCTTTCCTGGGATTCTGAATAAGATCAAGAGGCACACTTAGATTTCCTTGCTGAACTTGTGGGAATAGAGTTACAGGGCGGAATCCCTCAAACATGATGCAAGAAACAGTCCTTTCCCTGTGCCCCAGGCAATGCTGATAGTTGTTGTTTTCTACCTTCTTCATAGGAGCTGGGTGACCTCTAGTCCTAAGGTGCCACAGGCTCCACAATGAAGGCACAGAGGATCTCAAGAAGCTGGGCTTGTGAACTCCTTCCATGTAGGCTCTTTCCTGAAGGGTGGAGTACGGCAACCCCTCTCAGCAGACAGGAAGTTTCTTCTTGCAAGGAAGTGTAGCATGGATTATGGCAAGATACCTGACCCAGAAGTAGAAAACTATTTTGCATTTAGCAGATGGGGGACACCTCCCAAAAAGTGGTAGCTGTCCTGAGGCAGCTGTCCTGTCCACTCTTTTTACAGTGCATAGAGCCCCAATATGATTTTTTATAGTGCAGACAGGACATTCCCCCTTTTGGCAGATGTTTCTCATCAGTCAAATTCTAAATAAATCCCTTAGATCGTAGACGGACAGGTTAGCACTCGGGCACACTCTTTCCCTTGAACTGAGTTTTTCCTCCCTTAACTGTTGCACAGCTCCTCCCTTGGTGATGAGGGATGCAGGAGAAACTGGAGGACTCCAATACAAGAGAAAAGCCACTGCACCAGGAAGGGGTTTTCACCCTGGCTACCTATATATAGGTGATCTCTGAACTGCTTAACTTCCTGGAAGGTTTATTCCTGAAAGCAACAAGCACATTTTGACACATGGTGGAGCTGGCAAATGGGTTGTGGTTGGCTGGGATATATTTTCTTTTGCTATACTGTTGGTACCAAGAAAGGCCTAAATCTATAGGTAGTTTGGAGTGAGGCAATTTAGAATTGCTTGAAATAAAAAGAGAAAATGGCATTACATTTGTAAAGGAATTTCACATGCATATCATTACTGCAGCATGATGTGGATGTTATGCATCAGTAAATCCTCTCTCATACACTGAAGAAATATGGAAGAAGGTATATGTTGCCGTGACAGCCAATACAAACATTAAAATGTGTATAACTACTGCCCACTGGAGCATCACGACATTGATTAAAGATTGGAAGAGTCCATTCTAACTAGCTTTAAAGCCAGAATTGACTGCATGCAAGCAGTTTTGTTCTGTGAGTAGAGATGAGCAATCCACAGACGACTTGAGCCAAGTTTGAGCCAGATGCCTGTCTTTGGCTCAGCTTGAGATCTTTCAGGTAATTACGTTAAACCAGGTGAGCCATCTGGGCCTGCATTTCATTGTCAAAGCCCACCCCCTCCACCTGTGCAGCAAATGATGTGACTCAAGCAGCACTATGTCAAAGTCCTTCTGCATTTTTTATTACAGCCTAGTGGGTTTGGATGGGTTGTTCATGAAGATAGAAACATAAAGATTTTTCTTTGTCCCACACTGACAATATGATTAGCTGAAGTATTTGGGCCTGGGCCCGGCCACAATACAGAAAAAGCTGCCAGACATTACTGAAAACTAGACAGACGGGTAAGTCCAGGGTGCTTTAACCAGCATAGAGCCCACTATGTTTTTGTGCCTGGAATACCCTGCAAATGCCCACCTTTGGATTAAATCAAGGATTTTAATCACATTCATATGAAGAAAAATTCTCAAATCTGCAGTGATACTCAATTTCTACCACCTAGCATTCCTCCACTGTACCCAATGAAAACACTATGTGGCTGGGCTTTTAACCTGAGTCAAGAAAGACCCAAAGCACAACGAGAACACAGGAAGGTTTCACATTGCAAATTGGCCCATTCTGGTGATGTGAGCACTCAAAGAAATCTACCAAATCTTAGTGTTCCTGAAAACTAAAAACCCACGGAGTCCAATTTGGTATACCTGTGTGGTTAATTTTACACTTTCTTATCGAGAAGGTCAAATTTTAACTAAACTCACATATTTTCCTCACATTTCTTTGAGGGAAAGTTCTGAAATCGACAGAGATCCACAAAACTCCTACCACCCTGCATTTCCACAATACTCCATGGCAAAGAGTTGCCCTACTTGCCAGGCTGCACCTATTATCTGCCAAAGGAAAGGCACAAAAGTACAATATGGAAATATTGAGGATTTGCATTGCAAATTGACTCTTTCTTGTGATGTGAGTGGCTGTGGTATTTAGGCCTGGGCTCGGCTGCCACCAAGGGAAATCAACCAAAGCAAGAGATTTCTAAATACTAGTTATCCAGGAATCCATGGTAATGAAACATGTGTGGATTCCACTACATTTACTTTCCCAGAATGCACTGCAAACAACAAATGGTTAAAATCACAGATTTTCGTCAGATTTCTGTGTGGGAAAGATCTGGAATCTGTAGAGTTCCACAATCCTACTCCCACAAACTGCTCCCATACTTCTCTTCTGTAACTGGGCCTATCCCCTGTGACATGAATCTGTCACAACTTGGACCATGTGAAGTCAACGTGGTATTGTAGAGGTCTTAATATGGTTATAGTTTGGGTCCATTTCAATAATGTGTATTAGGTCCCTCCATACATAAGAGGCAACAATTCAATCAGGAGATGTGTGGGTGTGGGTGGAGGTACGACTTTAGTTATTGGCTGTAAGTGTCCAATTTTTCTGTTACATGAATATAGAAAATAAAGTATTTTTTTACCCATACTTTGGCATTTGCACAGCAGTCTAGGTAAATAAACATCCTGCAATCCACACAGCCTCCATTAGGAAGTTGGGATTTCTTTGTGCATAGGTTTTTGACATATGCGCTGCCATAGATGGGGTAAACCCACATTCTCTCTCTCCTTGGGGGCAGAAATATTTTCTAGTTCTAGGGTAATTGGGGGACTGATGCCAAGATGGTCCTGCATCACACCCCATTAATTTTCTCACTTCTTTTTCCTCATAGTCCCGTGGGATTTCAGCTCCTCTAAGCTGATTGAGCTGTTTACCACCTATCCTCCTGCCCAAGTGGAGGACAGGGCAGGGACCAAAGGCCCACATGACCATCAGAAAAAAAATGTGAGAAACAGAATGTGGCTCAGGGTTGTCCATCCTTGAACAGCAGTTCATCCCCGGCTCCTGGACTTCAGACATTTTTTCTGACACCCAGGGAAGGCAGAATGGAGGGTTAACCCCCTCTCTGTTGGCTAGTAGGTCAAAACTATAACCTGTCAACTCACACTGTGGCACAGTGTATCACACTATATATCGGCTCACTTCACACGTCTCCCGGTGAAGAGCCAAAATCACACGGAAATTCCATGCCCCAGATTCAGTGTTGCCAGATTGGGCAATTTCCCAAACAAATGTGTGTGAAAAAGCACCACTGGTGGCATTGGGTCACTGATTGGACTAGATTATAGTGTGTAACACTTAGGGGGTCATTACGACCCTGGCGGTTGGAGACCGCGAGGGGTAATGTGGCGTCCGTACCGCCAACAGGCTGGCGGTACGGAGACCCGTATTAAGCCGCGGTCGCACCGCCGGGGCCGGCGGTTTCCCACCGTTTTAGCCCCAGCGGTGATAATCCGCCAGAGCAGCGCTGCAAGCAGCGCTGCCCTGGGGATTATGACTCCCCTACCGCCAGCCTGTTTCTGGCCGTTTGCACCGCCAGAAAGAGGCTAGCAGTAAGGGGAGTCCTGGGCCCCTGGGGGCCCCTGCAATGCCCATGCCACTGGCATGGGCAGTGCAGGAGCCCCCTAACAGGGCCCCGTGCAGCTTTTCACTGTCTGCATAGCAGACAGTGAAAATCGCGACGGGTGCTACTGCACCCGTTGCATGGCCGCAACACCGCCGGCTCCATTAGGAGCCGGCTCCTATGTTGCGGCCGCATCCCCGCTGGGCCGGTGGGCGTAAACTAGGTTTGAGCCCGCCGGCCCAGCTGGGATGTTGTAATGGGGTCCGCGGGAGTGCGGCTGCATTGGCGGCCGCACGGCGGTTACCGCTTGGCAGGCGGCGGCAGCCGCCCGCCAAGCTTGTAATGACCCTCTTAATTTGGTGCCCGCCATCCACCTTATTAGAGGGCACATTGCACCAGAAACAGTCTGGACGGGTCCCTGCCTCAGTGTAAAGTCCACTAGGCAGCGCTACAATTGACAGTGTGAATAGGGCTTTGAAATAAATGTGCCCGTCACCCTTTAGCACATTGAATTATCATGTGTCCCAAGTCAGACCAATAGATCTGCATCCTCTCCAGGTTTTTGCCTGCCCCAGCATAGTGTGTAGTGCGCCTCTGGTAGGACAGAGACTGAAAGAAGAAGCAAGCAGCAGGGTGTTGTGCACTGCAGCAGCCCTGCACAGTTCTCAGTGAGTGAAAGTAGTAAGCCATATGATTTAAATCATACCAGCAATGAACTTGAAATGTTCATCTAAATTGGGCAAACTTATATCACCAATGGAGCTACAAACAATGGGCAAATCAGCTGGTAGATTTTCTAACACTGTTCAACACCACTGGCAAATTTTCCTCCAATATGTACAGGGACTGGCAATTTAACCTCAATTAAGAGGTGCATTATATTTACTCGTATCCCAAAGTCATGCTGTGAGGATTCACTAGCATGATAAAATTCTGTTAATCAGCTGATGGAGGTTAATCTGCAGATGTTGTGCCAGAAGTCCTGCTCCAGATGTCACAGATTCATCTACATCTCTTTCATACTATTTACCTTCACTTATTGGTGGTAGAGATAACAGATCTGCCAGAATCAGCACAGCAAAATTTCAGTTGATTGCTACAACTCAAAATCAACATTTTAGTCAACATACGCTGGATTTACTTTTTTAAAATGTATTGCCTTCTGTTAATTTCAGTCACCAAGCTCCTCTAAAATGAGCCCTTAATTTCTCCTGTTGTGGTGGCCTGGGATGGAAGATGGCAGCACAAAACGTGATGAGCTCTGATGAGTCTTTCTTTTCTGCCTTTCTTCCTCTGAGTCACAACCTAATGATGAACATGTCCCAGTCCACCTGCAAGCTCCTTTCCCAACTAAGTGCTGACCCCAATATTCACCAGTGATACATTATCACAAGCAACTTGTGACGTAAATAAAGTACTTAAATGTTTACACAAATGTTATGATTTAAAGCACAGTTAATACACATGCAACAATTAATAAACTACCTGATAATTTCAGAATAAGCATGTCCTGTTTCATGTTTTAACCCCGTGGAATGCTATACCCTCTCACATGGCCCGCCTCCTAGTCCCCATTCTTTAAAAAAAATCTATCACTGCCATCTAATGGATATTCGGATTGGGGTTAATCTCCAAATGTACCCCCTGGCCGTGCAGAGCAGAAGACTGTTGGTGACATTAGGGAGTGGCCTGATTTCTTTGCAACCCATAATCCACCAGGGTCAACCCCAGTCCATTTTTATATACACACAATTATCTGATTGTAGTCGGCTTTCTGACCCCAAGTGGGGAAGATAGAAATAAAACACTCAATCACACTCCCCAGGGAGCTGAAAGGGTGCATTGCATTTTTTGAGGGAGCTCTCACCCATACTTGGGGGATGCTGATCCTTCCCTGGTGTCTAGTGGGTGGATCCCTGCTTGGTGATCTCCATCCTGTGCCAATCCTCATTGAAGGATACATTAAAGTAAGGTACCACTGGGAAAGGGTTATTGTCTACTTTCCAACAGTACCTCTCGCACTTTAATCAGTGTTCAGGGGCAATTCTGAGCCTCTGAGCACGAAAGGGAATGCAGATGCACCTAATAGCACCTAATGTTTTCACTTTAATTCTGTGTGCTTGTGACAGAGCGTGAAAATGTAATCTCAGGACATGAGAGACTGTCTTCTATCACATTCCTGAGAGTTATTTAAAAAAAGAAAATCCTTCTGGTGCGATTCACCACAGATGTAGATGACAAGACATCTTCCACACTGCAAAGTAACAATTACAAGGCATGATATCGAATTCAACCAGTCAACATGTAAACTACCTCATGTATACAAAGCAAGCCTTTTGCCATAAATGTCCCCATGTCATTATTGTCCTCTCCTATGGGGTCCTCTCCTATGCCAAGAATTATCTATAATATGTCAGCAACAACATTTTACCTTAGACAACTCTCAAAGGATAAATATTACCGCCAGTGTTAGAAATTGGGTTTCTGATTGGCTAGGGTAGGCTCTTCAGTCAGGCAGAAACCCCATTTCTAACATTGGTGATCAGCGGTAAGGATATGACTTACGCTTGCACAATACCATAGTGACTCATTATTGCACTACAAATTGCTCTTAGACCCTTATGTTTTCTATTTTTTGATTCTCATGTTCTCTCACATCAGTCATTTTTATTTACTATCAATATTTCATAATCTTACACCTGGGACTTTGTTGTTTCACACTTGTATTTGTAGCATTCACCTGGCCAAAATGAAGTCAACCTTTAGTCGTGAGGAACTGGCGTATTACACAGTGGAAGAGTTAAAGGGCTTTTACAGGGATACGGTTAGCAGTGAGTGAGGAAAACACACAATTGGACCTCTGGAAAGCCCTGCTTTCTTTTGAGTGTGGGGAGGCATTAGCAAGAGAGAACCAGGGGGTTGGTGGTTCTGAGGGTGACCCTGAGAAGGACCCCAAGATTAGTGAGGTCTCTGAGTGGGAAGGTTCCCAGGCCATCCCAGGGGGACAGTGTCCCCAGAGAGTGTGAAGCAGAGGGAGAAGGTGACTGGCCAGGGACGCCAGTAGAGAGGAAGGACCCCATAGATAGGGAGTTCTTTACTAGGTCCAGTCCTAGGATCAGTGTCACCTCCCATTCTTTGTCACCCGAGGAGCTCAGAGATAGGCGAGAAGAGAGGGACCTGAAGTTGCAGCAAGTGCGGCTGGTTGTGGAGGAGAGGAGGGCTGAAGTAGAGAAAGCCTTAGTCCAGGAGAGGATGGAAGAGGCTGAAAGGGTCTTTGCCAGAGAAAGACTCACCCTTGAGCGCAGTCTGAAAGGTCTGGAGTCACCAGCACTGCAGGTGGGGTCCAGTGATGGCAGCAATTTTTTATGTAGTGTCAGGGACTATCCCCACATGCCCATGGACTTGGTGCCTGGTCTCAAAAAGGGGAAGGACATACATCAGTGGCTGAAGGAATATGAGGAGGATCTGGTACCATGCAGGATCCCTGAGAAGGATTGGGGGACTGGCCTGGGGAGCTTTATTCCTGAGGAGAGGAGGGATGCCCTACTGGCCCTGAAAAGGAGTGACAGGCAGGGGTATCTACCACGAAGGAGGCACTGATAAGTAAGTATAGTTTCACCTCTAAAGACCATAGGTTGAGGTTCTGGGGCAGCAGAAATATGTCCCACCAGTCTTGGAGGGAGTTAGTGGAGAATTGCTGCAAGGCACTGGAGAAGTGGGTGAAGGGTAGCACAGCAAAAATTTTTGAAGGGCAGTTCAATCTGATTGTCTGAGAGCACATGTTCTGTTGTTGTTTTCCAGGGCTATGCCGACACCTGTTGGAGTGTAAGTTCTCTGACCCCAGGAAGCCTGTGAAGGAAGCAGGCCTCTGGGTGAGTGCCAGATGGTTTGGTAAGGCACATGGGCTTTATCCTAAAGAGGTAGTCTCAGGTTCCCCCCAAACAAGGGCGGGGGGTTCAGGGTAGCCCAGACAGGTCTCCTTGTAGTGGGGGGGGGGGGGTGCAGGTTCTAAATTGTCCAATCCCGAACCCCAGAGAATGAAGAGTACCCTGAGGGGGCTCTAAAGAGGGAACTTAGTCCGTACCGAGAGACCTTCCACTAAGGGGGACCCTATTCTATCAGGACAACATGGGGGGGTGACAGAAATCAACGTTCAACCAGTTCTGGTGTCAGAGAGTACCACTCTCCAGAGGGGGGAGAAAGCCCAGATTGAGGGGGTTTGAGGAGAGGGAGGACTCCACTAACTCTGGCCCAGCCTGTAGGTACAGACTCAAGATTGGGGAACCAGGTCTATGGGATCCCCCTTGAGCTGAAGGTAGAGATAGCTATCACCAGCGTCCATACCATTTTGTCTTCTAGGGGTACCACTCCTGGTGGGAGGGTGCAGAACTCTAGAAGGAGGGGCAGGGGGAGAAATTACTCTCTCCTGACCCCAGTTCAGCCCAAGGGTGCAGACCCTGGGTTGGGAGACCAGTTGCAGGGTAGCTCCCCTGAGCTGGTAAGAGAGCTGAGCAGGACGACTGACACCAGTACCCTCACAGTTCAGGATTCTGGGGGTACCACTCCCAAAAGGAGGTGCAGTGGGGGGGAAAGTCCCGCTTGTGACCCCTGTTCAGTCTATAGGTGCAGACACTAGACTGGGGGACCAGTGGTAGGGTAGAACCCCTGAACTGGTGGGAAATGGAGTGGAGAGAGGATGTTATCCAACTAGGGCTACTACCCCCTACTCAGAGAGATTTCAGAGACCAGAGGCCCCTGGATGGCCTGGAGCCTGGCTCTGGCCAGGAAAGCTATTAAGACCCCAAGGGTTAGCTTAGATTGTTTGGGAAGTACAGGCAGAGGGATCCAACTGGGTTCAGATAAGTGTAGAACTGGACTGTGCCCCTACATTTGCTGGCCAGGGTCCATGTTCTATCTCCCCAAGCAGGGAAGCCTATCAATGTATTGATTGGGCTCTCCTGGCTTTAGGGTGTTGGAGGGTTGTGTTGGAACGTGCCCTTTTTGCATGGTCATTCTAAAACTTTTTTCCTTCCTCCTCCTATTTTTCTGATCTCTTTTTGTTGGCTCAAGGACTCTTGGCACTTTATCACTTCTGATCAGTACTAAAGTGCATGTGCTCTTTCTTTTAAACAGGGTATGTGTGGCTTACACCTGATTGCCATATTTAATTTGTCTGGAAATCCCTTGTACAGTGGTATCCCTTATACCCAGGGGCAGTAAATTAATTTCTACTAGTGTGCCTGCAGTGCAGCTTACGCCACCCACAGAAGTAGCCTTTCAAACCTGTCTTAGGCCTGCCACTGCAGAGCCTGCATGCACAGTTTGCAGCCACATTGACTTGACAAGTTAAACTACTTGCCAAAGTCTAAACTCCTTTTTCCTACACCTGCGTCACCCCTATGGTAGGCCCTAGGTAGCCCTTTGGGCAGGGTGCTGTGTATGTAAAAGATAGGACATATGTCTTTATGCAAAACATGTCCTTGTAGTGGCAAACAGCCTATTAAGTTTCTCACTACTGTGGGTGCTGACTCTCTCATAGGATTGCAATGGAAATGCCCTAACGTATGTCTGAGTGGTATGTCTGATCTATGAAGGGTGGTGTAGGCATGTTTTGGTTGGAATGGTAGTGAGAAATGCTGCCTACTGGTGTAGGTGGATTATTTATTACCATTGTAGAAATGCAACTTTTAGAAAGTGGGCATTCAGCTGTACTCATAAGTCTGGTGCTTTTGCAGCTTGACTCCAATGTACATCTGGGGCATAGTGACACCTGGGCTTTGTGCATACTTTTCAGACAGCCTGTACACAGGGAGGGTAGAGGTGTAACAAGACTACATCTGCATGCTGAAAAGTCTTGCTGGACTGAGAGAGGTAGAGGCTGGCACACATGCATCTGTAAAGGATGTGCCCTGGCCTCACACAAAGGGCTCATTTACCCTCTACTAATGTCTGGAGCCACTGCTGGAGGAGAAAGAGGACATTCCTGGAACTGGTTGGTGCTGGTTGGAATCCCCTCTCCCCATTTTATGGAAGCTGCGCAAATTGAGTATAAATACAGGGGTTGTCCCCCACATTTTTAGACAGTCATGGACTAATGAAATGGACACTGGATGCTGCGGAAAGTAGTCACCAGGATCCTTCTTGGGAATGCTCTGCTGTTGTGCTTACTTGTGACCTGATAGGTCCCTGAGAGGGACTGCCTTTTGAAGTTTTGTGTTGGCCTGCTTGCATGGGCCCTGCAACCCTGTTCCCTCATTGCTGTCTCCAGGGGCTGGGTGGTGTGCCCCCTTTCCCTCTGTATTTCCTCTTTCTCAAGCACAGGAAGGGTGCTTTATGATTCATTACTTCAGTGTGGGGAGCGCTGTACTCATCGGATCAGGAGCAGGGAAAGCGCTCCTTTCTTTCATCACAGTGCATGAAGAGCACTGGGTGTGTGAGCCTGAAGCAGTGCATGAAGAGCTCTTCATTCTATTTTTTTTCTTTTCTTTTGTGCATCCACTCTGCGCATAGGAAAGTGTCCCATGCCTCGTGGCTGTAAGCTCCCCCACTGGTGATGCCGGAGAAACAGAGAGCCGCCAGCAACCTCTGGACCCAGAGCAGGTGAGCGTGCTTTCCTAGGTGCCCCTGGGGCACGATAGGCCCCTGTCTGAGTGAGATCACCGCTGCGATCCGAGCGATGCTGAGGATGTGAGCCTCCCCCTGCTTAGGTGAGGAGAAGATAGAGCCCCTCAAAGTGCCTGGGGTCGGCAGCCCCCCTCACCGAGGAGGAAAACCACTATTCGAGTGCATACCACTGCCTCACCTGCTCAAAGGCAGTGGACCCCTGGAATTCCAAAATAGTGGTCCAGGAGGCCCTGGGGGACTCCAGACACGCTATCTGCACCAAGGCGGCTTAGAAAGAAGCTGCTGAAGTGAGCAGCCGCCCCGCGCTGATGCGGGCGGCTGCCTGGCAAAAGTGTTGCAATACGCTGGACCCTAAGGTTGCCCAGCCACAGGGGGATGTGGGGTGCTTTGTACCTATCCCTCGCTGGACGGGCAGGAACCCTTAATGGAGGTCCTGTCCTACTAGGGATTACTTTCCCCGAGGTACCCCTGGGAGAGGAGTGGGATTGCCTCATTTTGGAATATGTGACACGCCATTGCTGCAAATACTGTACGAGGAGCATAGAGGCTCCTGAGTCTGACGGTTGTGTTTTGCACTAACTGGATACTCTGAAAAGGAAGTGCAGATGCACCAAAACCTTCATGTAGAAAGTGCTTTGGGTAGGATTATAATTTGGCTTTTGTCTCTCACCAGGATATGGTTTGCCCTCAGTGTTACAGGCCCTCATGTCTGGTTATATGTTTTGGTCATCTTGTTGGGATAGCAAATATATTTCAGGGTCTGCCTACGGTACACTGGAAGAGTGATGTTTTAAAACATATGTTGTATGGGGGGGGTTTATAGTGCCTGTGCTTGCTCCCTTTCACAGACACACCTGATAATGTTTTATATAAAGTATGCCGCGGTGAAATGTTTCTCTTCTATGAACATTCCTGATAATGTCTTGGCATTCATGCTAATGTGTTTACTACGGCATGTGCATTCGCAGTAATAATGACGACCTTGACTACTGCTTGTGTTGCAGAATAGTAGTCACCTATGTGTTCACCTAACTACTGCTTGCTTTCGGAGAGTACTACTCAACTGTGTGATGTTCTGATACTGCTTGTGTAGCAGGGTATTACTGATACATGTAGTGTTTGGTCTAATGATTTATGTGCAATAAAATGTATTTTTATATAGCTTGTTGAAGCGTTCCGTTTGTGGTGTATTTATTGTGCCATGTCTGTTGTGTGTGTTGTGCAAAAGCTTTACACATTGCCTCTGGAATAAGTCTGACTGCTTGTGCCAAGCTACCAAGGGGGTGAGCAGAGGTTATCTTCGGTGTGTAGCTCCCTTGCCCTGACTAGAGTGGTGGTCCCGACTTTGTTGAGGTGCCTACCTTAGCCAACCAGCAACCCCATGTCTAACAGCCAGTATTTCAGGGCCTGCCTTTTGCCATGGCCAAAGCCCTTAACCCATACAGGGGAGGGCAGAATTATTAGGCAAATGAGTATTTTGACCACATCATCCTCTTTATGCATGTTGTCTTACTCCAAGCTGTATAGGCTCGAAAGCCTACTACCAATTAAGCATATTAGGTGATGTGCATCTCTGTAATGAGAAGGGGTGTGGTCTAATGACATCAACACCCTATATCAGGTGTGCATAATTATTAGGCAACTTCCTTTCCTTTGGCAAAATGGGTCAAAAGAAGGACTTGACAGGCTCAGAAAAGTCAAAAATAGTGAGATATCTTGTAGAGGGATGCAGCACTCTTAAAATTGCAAAGCTTCTGAAGCGTGATCATCGAACAATCAAGCGTTTCATTCAAAATAGTCAACAGGGTCGCAAGAAGCGTGTGGAAAAACCAAGGCACAAAATAACTGCCCATGAACTGAGAAAAGTCAAGCGTGCAGCTGCCACGATGCCACTTGCCACCAGTTTGGCCATATTTCAGAGCTGCAACATCACTGGAGTGCCCAAAAGCACAAGGTGTGCAATACTCAGAGACATGGCCAAGGTAAGAAAGGCTGAAAGACGACCACCACTGAACAAGACACACAAGCTGAAACGTCAAGACTGGGCCAAGAAATATCTCAAGACTGATTTTCTAAGGTTTTATGGACTGATGAAATGAGAGTGAGTCTTGATGGGCCAGATGGATGGGCCCGTGGCTGGATTGGTAAAGGGCAGAGAGCTCCAGTCCGACTCAGACGCCAGCAAGGTGGAGGTGGAGTACTGGTTTGGGCTGGTATCATCAAAGATGAGCTTGTGGGGCCTTTTCGGGTTGAGGATGGAGTCAAGCTCAACTCCCAGTCCTACTGCCAGTTCCTGGTAGACACCTTCTTCAAGCAGTGGTACAGGAAGAAGTCTGCATCCTTCAAGAAAAACATGATTTTCATGCAGGACAATGCTCCATCACACGCGTCCAAGTACTCCACAGCGTGGCTGGCAAGAAAGGGTATAAAAGAAGGAAATCTAAAGACATGGCCTCCTTGTTCACCTGATCTGAACCCCATTGAGAACCTGTGGTCCATCATCAAATGTGAGATTTACAAGGAGGGAAAACAGTACACCTCTCTGAACAGTGTCTGGGAGGCTGTGGTTGCTGCTGCACGCAATGTTGATGGTGAACAGATCAAAACACTGACAGAATCCATGGATGGCAGGCTTTTGAGTGTCCTTGCAAAGAAAGGTGGCTATATTGGTCACTGATTTGTTTTTGTTTTGTTTTTGAATGTCAGAAATGTATATTTGTGAATGTTGAGATGTTATATTGGTTTCACTGGTAATAATAAATAATTGAAATGGGTATATATTTGTTTTTTGTTAAGTTGCCTAATAATTATGCACAGTAATAGTCACCTGCACACACAGATATCCCCCTAACATAGCTAAAACTAAAAACAAACTAAAAACTACTTCCAAAAATATTCAGCTTTGATATTAATGAGTTTTTTGGGTTCATTGAGAACATGGTTGTTGTTCAATAATAAAATTAATCCTCAAAAATACAACTTGCCTAATAATTCTGCACTCCCTGTATGCCAATGGTGCCATCCACCATAAACCAAGAATTACCTCCTGTATGCCAGGGTGAGCAGCACTCTCAAAACATAATGCACACACTGAAGTGCACCCACACACTCTCACAATCTATAAACACTCAAACTCTATCTTATACCATCTTTCACACATTTGCGTACCCTCATTCACACTCATACACTCATTTTCACATGCATTCATTCTCACACATTTGGTTTCACATTTCCTCTCAGCCTCTCACAATTGCTCACAGTTTCAAACACAACTTTACACACTCTCTCTCATAAATGCACACACACTCACGCACACTTTCACACTCACACAGTTACAAACACTGTCACGTACACTCCTATTTTAGCTTGCACTGCAACTGCTTCTTTAATACCTTTCTTGCCTACTAGTGAAGCTTGGTAAACATGTTTTGTAAAGCACTATACAAAAGTGAAGAAACAACATGATGGGACTGAAATAGCACACTTCTGTGTCATAACTCATCAGGGCTAAAATGTATTTTCACAAGCGGATGAAGTAGTAATGGTATTGGGTATAGACCACATTGTAAACGTGGTCTATACCCAGGTTTACAGTTTGGTAGAGAGTATGCTCGTCACACACATGGTGAATGCCCCATCTGCGGTATTACAGGTGGCTTTTGTAATACTGCGGACAGGATTTCTGTTATGGTTTGAATGAATATTTAATTCGCCAGACTCTAAAAAACGCTGATAGTGTTGAAGTCTTCCTAGATCATGAATGACTCTTTCAGCAGTACGTGGAGACTTTTGCAAGCAACACTTGGCAGACTGGGTTTTCAGCTCCTGTGTACAACATTTAAAAAAAAAAAAAACCTCCAAGTCCTGGAAAGCAGCATCGTGAGGTCTGAAAACCAGGACTGGTGGAAGGCAAGCACAATAAAATGAGCCACTTAGCAACTGTAAAACATGTAAAAATGTAAGTTTCAGTTGGTAATTTTGCTATTGGTAACAGTCTAAAGTTAATCAATTGAATTGAGTTGTGAAAGGTCAGGGAATCTATCATTTGCAGTGAAACAATGCGCTTACTAAAACCTTTACTGCCCACCGCAGTGACAGCCTCCATTGGGTGTGGGCTCCTCTTGCTACCCCACCGCTCCTGTGGCCAGGCTGCGTAGCAGCCCAAGCTACGACTGAACATGTCTGAATTTAAAAGATGAAAAGAAAGCATCACTTCTGTTGCCTTAGTTTCCATGCAGAGGCAAAGGTTTGGTGACCTTTCGCGGGTTCAGGATTGAGATATTGCTCGGGTTCGAGCTCCAGTGCCCTATAGATGTTGTCGTCTTACTAATAGTAAAGGACACGGCAGCTGGAAATGCGCAACCACAACGTCAAGGAGTCCGACTTCTAGGTCGCCGTGTGCTAAATGCAACACCTGACCTATGGGCAAGGGTCCGGAAGCCCTGTAGAGTTCTAATGAAAGTGTGTGTGTGGGCCATGGTATAATACATATTTATTTGGTGGCTTAAATGGTCAGAGATTGTCACGAAAAATATTACTGTAGCTTGTAAAAATATTTTTCCTAAACATCTACTTTCTTCTCATCACTCCTAATTTTAGAAAAACATCATCACGATTAAACACAAGTTCACGATGTCTAACCGAAGTTAGGTCATGAGGCTTCATGACCTAACTTTCACGTTGGCTGCCGGCAGCGGGCATTAGGATGTCACAACTTGGCTCTAATTACAATTGAGCAGTTACGCATTTGACAGGAGATTACGAGTATTTTTCGATTATATTCTTTTACTAGTCCTTGAACTGGGTAATGGACATCCATTAGTGACTGTATATTTCAATTTGCAAGTAGATGCTTCCAATGATAAAAGTTACTTTGTGTTGTATACATTTCATATTTGTATACAATGCAGTGGAGACTATAACCAAAAGAACACACAACACTAAGGGGGTTATTCTGACCCTGGCGGTCATGGACCGCCAGGGCCAACGACCGCGGAAGCACCGGCAACAGGCTGGCGGTGCTTCCGGGGGCATTCTGACCGCAGCGGTAAAGCCGCGGTCAGAAAAGGGAAGCCGGCGGTTTCCCGCCGGCTTCCCGCTGCCCCAGGGAATCCTCCACAGCAGCGCTGCAAGCAGCGCCGCCATGGGGAATCCGACCCCCTTCCCGCCATCCTGTTTCTGGCGGTTTTCACCGCAAGAAACAGGATGGCGGTAATGGGTGTCGTGGGGCCCCTGGGGGCCCCTGCAGTGCCCATGCCACTGGCATGGGCACTGCAGGGGCCCCCTAACAGGGCCCCATTGAGATTTTCAGTGTCTGCTTGGCAGACACTGAAAATCGTGACGGGTGCAACTGCACCCGTCGCACACCAGCCACTCCGCCGGCTCCATTCGGAGCCGGCATCCTCGTTGCTGGTGCTTTCCCGCTGGGCGGGCGGGCGGCCTTTTGGCGGTTGCCCGCCAGCCCAGCGGGAAAGTCAGAATGACCGCCGCGGTCTTTTGACCGCGGTACGGTCTTCTGGCGGTTCCCGCCATGCCGGGTCAGAATGACCCCCTAAATCACTCCAACTGATCTGTCTAGTCCACTCTACAATGAAAGGTGAGAATGCCACATTCATCGGATGCTGGGAACCGTAGTGAATGATTCAGAGTCCATTTTGAAGAGAAAGAGGGATAAACCAAAGGAATGAACAGGCAAAAACACATCCTTAGTAGATGTTTTTTTACAGACTACCCAGGAATGACAAAAGAGCAACCCTCAGGCATACTCTCATTAAGGCCAGGGCCACAAGGGCCAATATTGGACAATTGGTTGAATGTTTTTATGTATTAGGATTGATTGTGTTGGAGTGTGTCTTTTAAAATAGTATTAACATGAAAAGCTTGCAATATGTACTGTGATGAAGCTGCATAGAAAATGTGTTAAAATAGAAAATAATGCACACATTTGAAATGTGCCCACGGGAGTGGCTACCAATGTATACGAAGACTAACGAAAAGCTTGTTAATTCGGAATTGTATGCAGTAATTGTTGTGAATTTGTATTAGTATATCATGATTAGAGATATGGGTTGAGAGTTTGCTTAATTGAATTAGAGGCCCTTAGCTTGGCGAGGGTCTGGGCCTAGCTTCCCAGCCTCATATTAAACTGCATTTTCTAACTTGTAATGTGCTGTTTTTCTGAAGGACACGAAGCTGTACTTTTCAGAAGCTTTGTGTGTGTGTAGCCGTAGTAAGTTCTTTCTCATGAGAACCGACTTGCTCAAGGCGACTTCTTGCTAAATGCAACAGTGTAATTCGTAACAGGTGCAAGGTTAACTGTAGTAGGAGAAAACAATGGAGACACTGACTGGAGCGCAAAGTGTAACTTTTCCTACCTGACATTCCAACGAAGACGTCAACAACATGGACCAATCTGCGACATGAGAACTGTGGTTTGTGGAAAATTCTGACGAGATGCTTGAAAAATTATTGGACAGAGATAACAATGCACCAATTATTATCCAATGAGGAGTTAGGGGCTAATTAGACAAGTTTTGATTTAGATGGTAACCAATAGGGAAATAAATATCTTAACTTTGACTAAACTGGTGTGGTTATTTGTGACAGAGGAATTAAAGGTGTGTTCAATTATTGATTTTATCAAATGTTTATGGACTAATGATTGTAATTACTGATTGGCTTATTGATCCATTGATTTGGTAATGCCAAGAAGACATCTCGTACTGGGAAGTCCTTGAACATGGTCCAAAGGTTTATCGACCTAAATGTGTCTACTTGTAAGTTTACTTATTAAGGCTCTTACGCGCTAACAATTGTTGATGGATTACTGGCACCCATCAACCAAATAATAAGTATTGTACAAACAGGTCCTCTAAATAAGACTAGGTTAACTGCAATGGACAGATACAAAGAAATGTGGTAAGCCACAAAGCATTAGTGCCATGACCTGGCGCTTAGTTCAAATAAACTACATTTAACTCTTTATATTCAGTAGTTAAAAGTACTGATCATAACTCCTTGTTTGATTGCTAGGATAGGTGTTTTACAGATTCCAGCCAAGCAAGACAGAGTTAAAACTCACAGCCATGCACTAGATACAGGCATCCACAGTGACACTTCTATTGCAATTTATCTGTAGAATTAAAATTATTACCAAAACAGGAACAACTCACATGCGTGATCCGATTCATATTCAACATGGCGCCCATTTAGTACGCCGCAACATCGATTTCAGGATTATTCCTAGGACTCCTGTACCTCGAATCAGATCATCTGCATATAAAAATGAACTTTGTCTGATGAATAAGATAATGCCTTGAAAAAGCCCTAGGTGAACACACCACAAGGGGCAAAACACGTGTTGGCTGCCTCGCCTTGTAATCTTCAGAATAATCTTCATGCCTGGAATTAATAAATGCACCTGAACCAAATACATGGATCTGATGTATCATTGTCTGCATGCAATCTGAAAGTCCACTATAACTCTTAAAATGATCTAAGTGGGTTCTCAAATCTTGTGCATTTTTGCTCTGAGCAGCATAAGGATTGGCGCAGGGCAGGCTGGGAGCCTGCGCCTGCAGGGAGAGGAGCAACGTGACGGTGAGGGCGGCGGCGGCACAGGTAAGTGCTTTTAATTTATTTTATGTTTAATTTAGTCCCCCCACCGTCCCCCTGTTAATCCCGCCCGCACGCCTCCCCACCCCTTCAGTGTCGCGCGAGCCGCAACTGGTCACATAGCTCAGGAGGTGGTTCCCCCATGACTATGAAAATTTATTTTTCAAAGAAAAAAAATCATAAATCAGAATCAGCTTACATATTTTAAGATGGGAAAACAATTGAGAACCTTCTTCCAGGTAATTATGTTAGTCAAAAAATTCAAAATGTGATTGACAAGAGTGTCAAATCATGATTTCAAATGTCACAGGAATAAACGTTTTAACCATTTCAATCAATCAATCAATCAATCAAGGATTTATAAAGCACACTAATCACCTGTTAGGGTCTCAAGGCGCTGGGGGGGGAGCTACTGGTCGTAGAGCCATGTCTTGAGGCGTTTCCTGAATGTCAAGAGGTCTTGGGTCTGGCGAAGGTGGAGCGGTAGGGAGTTCCAGGCCTTGGGGGCTAGGTGAGAGAAGGATCTTCCTCCGATGGTGGTGCAGCAGATGCGGGGGGATAGAGGCGAGGGCGAGGCTGGTGGAGCGAAGATTGCGGGTGGGGGTGTGGAAGGTGAGTCTGTCGTTGTGGTAGGCTGGGCCTGTGTCGTGGAGGGCCTTGTGTGCGTGGATGTGGAGTTTGAAGGTGATCCTCTTTGATACTGGTAGCCAGTGAAGGTCTCTGAGGTGGGGGGGAAATGTGGTCGCGGCGTGGGATGTCCAGAATGAGGCGGGCGGATGCGTTCTGGATTCCTTGCAGCTTCTTTAGGAGTTTGGTTGTTATTCCTGTATATAGGGCATTTCCGTAGTCCAATTGGCTGCTGACCAGGGCGTGGGTGACAGTTTTCTTGGTTTTGATGGGAATCCACTTGAAGATTTTGCGGAGCATGTGGAGAGTGTTGTAGCAGGAAGAGGAAAGAGCATTGACCTGCTTAGTCATACTGAGTGTGGAGTCCAAGATGAAGCCTAGGTTGCGTGCGTAGGTGGTGGGTGAGGGCGCGGTTCCTAGGGAGGTGGGCCACAAGGAGTCATTTCAAGTTGGGTTGGTGCCAAAGATGAGGATTTCTGTATTGTCTGTGTTTAACTTGAGGTGGCTTGATTCCATCCAGCTGGCGATGGCGTGAAGTCCGTTGTGGAGGTTGTTCTTTGCAGTTGTAGGGTCTTTTGTGAGGGAGAGGATGAGCTGAGTGTCATCTGCGTAGGAAACTATGTTGATATGGTAGGTTATGCGATGTTGACGAGGGGGGCCATGTAAACATTGAAGAGCGTGGGGCTGAGCGAAGATCCTTGGGGAACGCCACAGATGATTCTGGAGGCTTCTGACAGGAACGGTGGGAGGCGGACTCTCTGGGTTCTGCCTGAGAGAAATGACGAGATCCAGTCGAGTGCCTTGTCGCGGATTCCAGCGTTGTGGATGCGTGTGCGGAGAGTGTGATGACATACCATGTCCAAAGCTGCGGAAATGTCCAGGAGGATGAGTGCTGCTGTTTCTCCTTTGTCGAGCATGGTCCTAATGTCGTCTATGGCAGCAATGAGTGTAGTCTTGGTGCTGTGGTTTCTGCGGAATCCGGATTGGGAGGTGTCAAGTACCTTGCTGTCTTCCAGGGACCGGGATAGTTGGCTGTTTACGATTTTTTCGATGACCTTAGCTGGGAAGGGGAGGAGGGAGATCGGCCGGTAGTTCTTGGGGTCATCTGGGTCTGCCTTTGGTTTCTTCAGCAGGGCGTTGATTTCTGCGTGCTTCCATCTTTCTGGGAAGGTAGCTGACTCGAAGGAACTGTTGACGGTTTTGCAGAGGTGGGGGGCGATGATGATGTTTGCCTTATTGAAGATATGGTGTGGGCAGGGGTCCGATGGTGATCCGGAGTGGATGGAGGCCATGGTGCTGGCAGTGTCCTCTATGTTGACGGGGATCCAGGTGTGGAAGAGGTGGGTGTTGTTTGGAGCGTTGGGCTCTTGGGTGTTTGTAGTCAGCTGGTGGGTCTGGGGTTTGAAGCTATTGTGGATTTCTTCTATCTTTCGACAGAAGTGGGTTGCCAGTGAGTTGCAGAACTCCTGTGATGGCGGGGGTTCATTAGAGCAGGTCTTGGGGGTGGAGAGCTCATTAATGATGCCAAAGAGCTCTTTACTGTTGTGAGCGTTGGCGTCAATGCGTTTTTTGAAGTGGGTCCTTTTGGTGGTGCGGATCAGTTGGTGATGTTTGCGTAGGGCATCCTTGAAAGCGATGTGGTTGGAGTTGGTAGGGTCAAGGTGCCAGGCTTTTTCCATTCTGCTACATAGCCGTTTGGATTCCTGTAGTTCTGGGGTGAACCAGCTGGCCTTGATTCTGTGGGAGGTGTTTGGGGTATTTTAGAGCGGTGCGAGGGTGTTGGCGCAATCTTCTATCCAGCTATGCAGGTTGGTGGTGGCTGTGTTGGGGTTTGGGGTGCCAGGGGGTGGGGCCCGGGCTAGAGTGGAGATCAGTTGATCCGTTGATATTTTGCTCCAGTTGCGTCAGGGGGGTTGTGTGCGGTGGTGGTGAGTGACTGGTTTCTGGTAGGAGAAGTGGATGTAGTGGTGGTCTGTTCAGCTGAGTTCGGTGGTGTCGCTGAAAGAGATGTGGTTGCTGGCTGAGAAGATGGGGTCGAGTGTGTGGCCTGCGGAGTGGGTAGGTGTAGTGACGAGTTGCTTGAGGCCGAGGTTGGCGAGGTTGTCGATTAGGTTGGTGGTGTTGATATCGTTGTTATTTTCTAGGTGGAAGTTTAGGTCACCGAGGAGGATGTAGTCTGATGAGGCGAGGGCTTGGGAGCTGATGGCGTCGGCGATGTCATCGCAGAACTGCGGTCTGGGTCCAGGGGGTCTATAGACCAGTGTTCCTCTGAGTGTGTTGTTGGTGTTGATGTGGATTTTGAAGTGGAGGTGCTCGGCAGAGTTGATGGTGTCGTGGGAGTTGGTGGAGACTTTTATGGTGTTTTTGTGGACTATGGCGATTCCTCCTCCTGGTCTGTTGATTCGGTCTCTTCTGGTGATCTTGTAGTTTTCTGGTATGGCTATGGCTACGTCTGGTTCCGAGGCCGAATTCGTCCAGGTTTCGGTGAGGAATGTGACGTTGGGCGAATATGTGGTCAGGAGGTCCCAGAGTTCAATTGCATGTTTGTGGACGGAGCGGGTGTTAAGTAGGATGCATCTTAGGCGGTTGTCTGTTTTGATTTGGAGTTTCGAGGTTAGGTTGCAGGTGAAATTGCAGGCTTTGCAGGAGAAGGGTCCTTTGGTGTGCGTTGGTGTGGACTGGAAGCAGATGGAGGAGCGTCCTGGATTAAGGGCATGGAGTTCTTCGGCAGTGTAAAGGTGTTCAGTGGCACGGGAGGCGTGTTGGCCAGGGGGTTTGGCGCTGGGCGCGGTCTTGGTGCAGACGGGTGCAGATGGGCTTGCCTTTGGAGAGCCTTCGGCGTGCCAGCGTCTCGTCTGCGCTGCAGCTGGCATAAGAGGGGAGGTGGGAGGGAGTGGCAGCTGGGAGGAGGGAGGGAAACCTCCAATGGGAGTGCGGGGGCAGGGGCAGCAGGAGTCAGGAGCGGAAAGAGCTCTGAGGAGGAGGGAGGGGGGCAGGGCCTGCGGGGAAGCAGTGGCGCGAACCTTCTGGGAAAGAAGAAACCAAGAAGCCCAAACAAGCCCAGACAAGCCCAGGCAAGCCCAAAAAAGCCCAAAACAATGGCAGCACTTACCGGAGCAGTGGTGAGGAGGAAGCGACCTGCCTGCAAGGATGCAGGGTCAGAGGTCGCTTCTAACCTTGCGCTATGGCCGGCATAAGAGAGGAGGTGGGAGGGAGTGGCAGCTAGGAGGAGGGAGGGAAACCTCCAATGGGAGTGCGGGGGCGGGGGCAGCAGGAGTCAGGAGAGCAGGAAGAGCTCAGAGGAGGAGGAAGGGGGGTGGGGCCGCGGGGAAGCAGCGGTGCAAACCTTCCGGGAGAGGAGAAGCCAAGAAGCCCAAACAAGCACAAACAAGCCCAGACAAGCCCAAACAAACCCAAAACAATGGCAGCACTTACCGGAGCAGTGGTGAGGAGGAAACAACCTGCCTGCAAGGCAAATCAGCAACATTTTAAGTGCTAACATTTGAAAAACTACTGAAGGGATTTACACCAAACCAACAAAAGCATGTTCTCTGAGTAAAGTCTAGTTTCATGCCATATGCTGTGGAAACTCTCTCAGTGGTTTGGGCTGTAGGCACAAGCAAAGTTTTCTATGAGAGCTGAAATGGGAAAACATATCTTTTTTCACATCCCCTTATATTTTTTCCCTAAATGAAAATTGGAATGCTGAACCTTTGCTGACTATGCCAAGTGATTGCCAAATTTGGGCCACATGACTAAAAGTTACAGTTAAATCAATAAAATACCTTCTGAATGGAAAATGCAGCTATAGCATAACTACACATTTGTGACTGTGAAAATTGATATTCAGCCACTATCTTTTCACCAACAGTGAATTTTCTCCAAAAAAAAAAAAGAAAAATATAGAAAAATAATGTTCCCATGAATTAAACAAAAGCTACTGTCATCAACCAACAAAATATTTGTGCAGCAGGACTGGCCACCTGCAGCAGGAGATAGACTGGGTCAGTCCAGAAGCTGTACTCAATATGATAGGATGTTCCTTCATATAGGTTGAATGCAGAATATGATTTAAAAAAAATGCAGCAATTGCCTGAAAAAGGTTAAAATGAGGTTATGGTGTGCTTTGGTTATAACGCTGTTACCTTTGTTTAAGAAACCTTAGGAATTCACTCAAAAACAAGGTTGAAGTGCATTAATCTTTATGAATTAAAACTATAAACATGGAAATGTGTAAGTTACAGTTAGTTCTACAATCCACAAGTTGCACAACAGCCATGCAAACCATAACTTACACTCCAGATGCAATGCATATCATCTCACGATAATAATACTAATAAGAAACAACACCTAAAAGCACAATGTAATTAAACAACACATGCTTAAATAATGGTGTATTGTGCTAATGGTAATCCGAAATGTAATCTCATCTGTAAGTATTTATAACATTTGCAATTGCATCTGTCACATAAAGGGTAAGGTAATGAGCATTGCATTTGGTGTGTGAGTTGTCCAAACCTAGCGGTCCCCTTTATGGAGACGATTGACTAGAAAACTTGGTGTATATATACAGACTTGCTGGCACTGAGCACCTGGCAAAAATGGGCAGATGCCCATTCTGACAACCCTTTGAGACTGCTAATTTACATAGAGGATGAAGTGCTGAGTCATTACCAGTGGAGTATCAGCTGCCTGACACATTTGTAATCCTTTAGCTAGCAACCCATCTGCCACAATGGCTATAAGTTATATTGCATCTGAAAGACTGCTCTACCTATTCGGTATTCTGATGAATATGTTTCAGCCATGAATATGTAAAATGCAGATATGCCCCCTCTGCGCCAGGAGAAAACTCAAAGCAAGTCTGATACATTTTCTTTTGTTTATCAGAAACAACCAGCATTACATTTTTGCTGGGAGTGCCTTCACAGTTGTGACTAAATTCAAAATGTGGCAGGAAATTTTTCAACAACAGTAGTGGAAGAGGGCCACTACCACCCCTGTAGACCAGGGATCATCCACCATGTTCTAAATGACCTCCTTACATCCCTGATTTAGCATTTGGCAGCAACTGAAAATCTTCCAATTTCGGGAGGAAAGAAAACTCCTAACTATGGAGCAAGCAACTCAATTTCCTCCACCATAGACATAAGTGAAAAAGTGTTGCTTTTTGCTTGCCCAACCTTTTTTTCTGAATTTTATTGCTGGTTTTTAGACTGTGTACACTGGGGCACTTTAGTGCAAGTGCTCTGACCCCTAAAATGTAGAAATTGGCTAACTCCTGATTGTTCATTTAACTGTTGTATGAGGCCATAGTATATTTTCACTGTGGCAATCCTAGCTGCCCTATGTTGAAAACTAGAGTACTGATTAAAATACTAATCCTGCTATCTTGGGAATGGGGACGTCTAGAAAACTAATTAAATTACTACTTTTAATAGTTGTTAAAAAACACAATTCAATTGTGAAGTCAGATTTTTAAAAAAATATTAAGGAAAAGTAACTTTTAGAAAGTTATACTTTACTTACCTGAACTGTTAGAAGGCTAACCAGCATACACGTCTGCCAGCTCACAGCCTGTGTTCAAGCCTTGGTGTGAAAGAGGTGTAAAATGCCTCCCAGGAACAAACAATAGGCTAACCTGAAAGGGCAGAGTTGACCCCTGTGAACTTCACAGAATATTCATATTTGGTGCTGTGGGTTTCCTATTGACATTACACTGTCAAATCCTGCTTGATAGATTGATTAGAAGGCAACCCTGTTGCACCATAGAAAGTTGCCATCAGGGTAAGGTTCTGCTTTATCCTGTTCAAGATTTTACACAGGGTATAGCTTGATAAGGCCACATGGCACAAAATGGGGAAGTGTCTGACACCTACCTCCTGAAAATGGGACTCAGCAGAGGATACCTTCTACTATTCCATGTGGGTATACCCAAAACTCCAGGAATTGTACAGTGATTCTGAGTGAGTTGAGTGGCATTCTGGAAAACAAGATCCCCATCCATCCCGGGTTTGTGCTCCTTGGTTTCGCATGCGATACAAGCAATTTTAATTCCCTCAGCTGGCCTTGGTGGTGGCAAAGAAAGATGCAGCAAGGCTATGGGGCCCCCCACAGTTGCCGACCAGGGATAAATAATTAATAGAGACAGGCTGTGAAAAAGTTGTATACCTTAGCAGAGGCTGTCCTAAAAAATGTGGGCAAATTGTGGGGTCAAAAAGTGAGTTTTATGGACTTGGAACCACAGATCTTGCCACCCTTAGACACCAGATGCACAGAATGAAAGAACACTGGTGCCACTGTCCATTGAGACAAATGGAAATGATCAGCGAATTATGGTGTGGACACGTTCACTGCTGCGAATGCAACAAGATGGAATTTGTTCAGTATCTTAAAAGAACTAACCATAACTTTGACAAGAAACTGTATGGTTATGAATTTTGCAGTAACCCAACACCATCTAGCATTGATCTTGGATATGATTTGTAATATGCTTGTGGTTTGATCCACAAGTTCAAATAATAAAGATAAAAAGTATTTAAAAATCTTGCTTGACAGGACTGTTGAGATGTGTAACACTTGGGGTACACTTGAAAGGAAGAGAACAGGATGTCAACAAAATCTTGTGTAGCCCCTGTCTGGTTGCAGAATGGCCCTGCTTTTGTCCAATAAGGTTTCTCTCTCTGGGTGCATGTTTCAAACTGGCTTTTAGTGTTAGGTGTGGGAGGACAATACTGATTTCCCTAATATCCCCATAGAGACCCTCAGCCCTCAGAGCCCAAGTTTTTTGTGGCAAAGACTTTTGTCATCTTGAATATGGCACATAGCGTGTTGGGTCTGTTTGCAGTAAGGCAAACAGGAACTACTGAAAAAGTTGGCAGGGTTGCCCCCAGGAGCATTTACCCCATTGGTGAGGAGGTGCCAAGGAGTGACCCACATCCAGTAGCTGGCGCTAAGCATTAATATGGCACCCCAAGGCACCTTCATTGAAATACTTGTGAATGGATACCAGACAAACTGAGCGTGTTGCACTTCACATTTGTGTCCTGTGAAAATGGCCTGAGAAGCGCTTACATTAGCAATTCAAGAACAGAAAGATCTGTAAGTATCAAAAGGCTGATCTACTGAGTGTCTTCAGGAACAAAAAAAGCCAAAGAGGAGATTTCTGTGAGAATATAAGATGGCCAGTGGCAACCAGACCAGGGCTAGACTTTGTTGTTGTCCTCTGACTGAGACCCTGAGAGTCTCTGAGTGATCTCTCTGAGGTCCTGGGAGCCTCACAAGTGTACTCCTGTGATTGTTTGAGCACCAAAAGAAGTGTGGGAACATTTTCAAACATTGTGCTCCACCAGCAGCCCAGTCCATGGCATCAGATTGAATTTCAGATTTGTCCTGCAAGACATTTTCCTCAGAAAACAACAAAGTAATTTTTCTGATTATGACTTGGAGACTTTTTCAAGCTTCTATATTTACAGACCATAATGGGGCCAATTTACTTCTTGTATCCACCATGGGCTCCACGTTAGCCAGCCTCAAACTGGGCTAAGGTCTGGGTCTACTGCCACCATTGACTACCATTGGCATACTGCACTATCTGGTGCTATTTTCACTTAAATATTTAAAACCTTATGTTCGCCTTGTTCAATATTTATCATTTCATTGTCATTGTGTCAATTACATTTTTCTACCTTATAAGTTGGAGTGGGATTTTTCTTATGTTGTGTTTTTGATATCTTAGCTGTTTTGGTAATTTTAAATGTCATACATATTTTCCTTAATTTAAGCCAAGGTTTACAATACTGAAACCTTTGAGTGGACTTAACAAGTTAATGACTTTATTACTTGTGGTGGATTCCATTGCACCACAATTAATTATTAATTTTCTCATGTGTAGTACATGGGAGAAATCAATGCTAGGTTGTTGGACTTAACCCTCTCTGCAGAGTCACCTCCAACCTTTTTGCCTTCACCCTTCCTGTTTTATGACTCATTTTTGTTGACCTTTAGACCTCTACACACTTCATCACCTCTGCCCAGTACTCCAGTGCTTGTGCTCCCTCCTTTAAACATGGTAACATTGGTTTACACCCAATTGCCACATTCATTTAATTTACTTGTAAGTCCCTAGTAAAGTGGTTCCTGGGGCCTACAAATCGAATGCTACTAGTGGACCTGCAGCACTTACTGTGCCACCCTAATATGTTGGTTTAAAAACATGTCCCAGGCCTGCCATTGAATTCTGTTTGTGCAGTTTTAAACTTCCATTTTCACCTAGCAAAATAAACCTTTTCCATGCCTAAACTCTCTTTTTTGCAACATGTAAGTCAACATTATGTAGGCCTTCTACAGCCCACATGGCGTACTGCATTGTATTTAAAAAGTTGGACATGTACTTTTAAGTTTTATTTACCCTGCTAAGGAGAAACTCCAACATTTGTTTTTCAATACTGCAAGGCCTACCTCACCCATAACATTTGGTTACCTTATTACACATAAGAAGTGATAGCTTTTGTGTGGGAGCAGGTACAAATCCCATATTTGGTGCCTGAGGAACTGTAATTTAAAAAACTGCTAGGTGCAGTAGGCCCCTGTGTATTCCTCCCAGACAGCATCACAGTACACGATCTGGGTATTGACAGGATGGGCCAGCTCAATCCCAATTGACTTCACACAGGCCCAGTGTGCCCTCAGGCAGACAGGGACCAGGGAGGCAGCAAATTCCAGGCACCGCTGCAGGGGGAAACTCCAAAAGCGTCTCCCACTTCAAGGTGGCCACCATATATTAAAAGATGACTCTAAGACCCACTCTTCAGTACACACTTGTACCTGTGGATACTAGACAAAAAAGGATGCCCTCTTGCCCTTCTGCTTGATTTTTTAGTCCCAGTGTACTGATATGCTGAGAGATCTGGCTTTTCTGTGGGCTGAAGTCAACCTGCTGGAGTGATGTCGCATAGCGGCTGAGACGCCGGTATGCCATTGTGCCATCACGCTGAGAGGACGCTGCGGGAGGCGGAGTCGCGGAGCTCGCCAGAGCATAGCAGCTGCGGCGGGGTTGCGAAAACCCGTGTGAGGGGGCCATCCAGGTCTCCCGGCCCCCTTGGTCTTCTTTTGGTCTCTGTCCAGCTTTGGCCCTCGTTGAGCAGCTGTGGTAAAGGCGGCTGCGGCTGGGAGGCTGAGCTGCTGTGGTACCCGGTGGTGCTTGGCAGGTTTGGGGGGGCTGAACCTCCTGCCTGCTTCCCCACCTGTTCCTGGGACATCCGGCCTCCGGCCCCTTGACCTCTTGGCCACTAGGTGCCTGGTCTGCCTCTGGCTCTCCCCTGGTTCCTGTGGGTCCAGCTCCTATCACCCTCTGTTGCTGCTGTTGAAGGCCCCAGCCACAGGTGGCCCCAGGTGGCTCTCGGCAGGCCCTGGTGGGGCCATGTGGATAACTCCCTCTCCGGTTGGCCACTTTGCGACGGACGGCCGGCCCCTGGAGGGGACTCCTGGACCAGTGCTTGGTCTAGTGTCAGCTATTGTCAACAGCTCTCCATACAGGGCCCTCTGGCCTGGTATTTATGATCCTCCAAGGACCATTCATGACTAGGGCAATACAGAAGGTGTCCTGTTGTGCGTAGTTAGCGCTGCAGCTCCTCCAGGTGGGGGGCGGAGGCGGCTGGTATAAGATCAGTGCGGCTTGTTCCTGTGTGTTCGTTAAAGGACTTGGGAATCCTCTACAGTTGGATTTCGGAGTGGTCTGAAGTGCACTGGCGTGTACTGAAGTGTACTAGGATTCCACTAAGGAGTAGAAGAACTAAATAGCATCTTCATCAAGGACCCCTGAAAGTTCACCCAGGAATTAATTAGCCAATTAGATTGGATCTCAGAGGGTGTGTCTATTGCAGGGGTGTCACCCTAGGAGTGAGACTTACGATATTTATATACAATACCTAGATTATATAATACAGAAACAGCATAGTCTTCAGCATGCTGGTGAGCAAGGTGCGATCATGTGGTGGTGCGAAAAAGGGATAAAAAAATATGCCGTAAGGCAAAAGAGTCTTTGAGTGAGCGTCAGTCTTTAAGGCTATCGTTTGGAAATCAAGAAGAAGAAGAAGAAGAAGGAGGTGGAGGAAAAGTACTCCAGCTGTTGGGACAGGAAGACACTCAGAGAGATAACAGAGACAATAGGGACAACTGCGAGAGACCCTCAGGTACCCCCCTTGGTGCATCAATTAGTGAATTTGTGGGTAAATACTTTAAGAAGTCTCATCACATGTCACAGATGTTAGAGGGGAACAACATGTTTGACACTAACCAGAGCAGGACTGATCGTTCTACAACGATTGAGTCCCTGACTTCAGACTCACTACAGATGGACGACTTGCTCCTGGGGAGGGAGTCAGAGGGGTGTACTGGACGTAAGGGTTTGCTGGAGCCTAGACAATCTTCATCCCCTTGCCCCCGCCTCAAGTAAGGGATAGTATAAGATCTGAGGAAAGGATTCCATCGGACTCGGAAGGAGGATGGGTTTTGTAAGGGGGCTGGATGGGAGTGTCACAGAGGGTATAGATCCAGACACACTTTTGCCGTCTTCCCTTTTGGATAGACAATCTGCATTTGCTTTGGATACTACTGCCGTACCTGCTACTTGATGTAATGTTCTTAATGCAAAAAACTCTGCAGGCAATTTTAGAAGTGCTGACAGCAAATAATAGTTTAGGGAAGGTACATAAAAAACAATTACAAGGGATCACAGAGGAGCTGAAATGTATTAATTGTAGTATGCCAGCACTAGTACGACCTGTATCGGGAAAAAAGGATCAAGAAACAGATACCCTCGAACAAAATAGAGAAGGAGGGGAAACAGCCTTAATACAGACATCAAGTCAACTCTCAGTTTCTGTTTCCAAACAACCAATGCTGGTGATAAAGAGGAATCGCAGATGGAGAAGAAGGGGATACGGATCCCATAGACCCAACAACAAACCCCAATGTAGGAAGCGAAGTAAGTTAGGAAACGTTAGGAGTAGAACATCAGTAGTGAGCGAGGGAGACACAGAGCAGGCAGTTAAGGCTAACAACTTAAGGACTGACCAAGGCCAAAGGTGGGAAGTAGTAGCCCCAGAGCAAGGGGCCATGTCACAAAAAGTTCCTAGCATATCCTATGGAGAAGATAGTCAGAGAAGAGAATGAAAGAAGGGTAGAAAGAAGGGTAACCAAGGAGTGGTAACGGGAGAAAGGGAAGATAGAGGGGTAAGTAGTGGGCTAGAGGAAATGAAAAACACTAAGAGATTAGTAAGAAGTAAGGGAAGCAGGGAATTAGATAAACCAGCTTGCCCAGTGAAGAGCGGGGTTTTGTTTTCACCTAACGGCCCAGGGAAAAAGAGGGAGTGGGATACTCCCAGTGGAAGTAATTGTAGGTGGATATATTTGGAGCCCGGGGGAAGAGAGATTGGGAGGAAATGGCAAAGGAAGTTAAAACCCTTGAATCATACATGCCTTTGGAAGTTGTGGCATTGTGTCCAAGCTTATATGAGATTAAGTCAGAAGATTTAAAGCAAATAGGATTTATACTAAACTTGGAGGGAGAAGAGGTGACAAAAGCACGCTTCTATTCTGAATGTATCAGACGATTGGTACTGCAAGCAGAGGTGGAGTTAACAAAGGAGGGTATAAGACTAGTGCAACAAAGTGAGTTAGAGGGTGAGGAATGAAACAGTAGAGCCCCCAGGTGCCATGCTGGCCTGCGCCCAAATCAAGTGCAGTGTAATTTGTTATGTAATAAAAATGAAAGAAGGTGTGTGAATGGAAATACTGGCAGCCTAAGTGTAACTGTAGTTACTGAATATAATGAATCACAGTGGAGGAATCGTTCTGAGCCTCTTGATAATTACAGTGTGGGAGAATTGTATGATGTGGACTAAGAGTTAAGCCCTGCGCACAGCCATTCGATTTGTTCCTGGAATTTGGGAGGTTATAAAAACATTTAAAACAATACCTATTTAAAGGAGAGCTAGAAAAGTATGATATATTGTATTTCCAGGCAACTTGGCTGTGCGAGGAACCTGAACCAGTAGATGGTTTTCTGAGGCTTTTTAGGGAAGCAGCAAATCAAGAGTTAGGCCGCCCGTCAGGGTGCCTAATAACTTTAGCCTCAACTAGAATAGTGAACAAGTTCACAGAAATAAAAACCAAATATCACTGGTTACTGGCAGGGCATGTAGATCTTTACAATAAAATAGGAGGTTCGAAACAGCTTTTGATAATTAATGTGTATATACAACCGGGGTATATGCATGAATATGACATCCAGCAGGGGCTGTTTGAGGAAGACTTGGTATCACTATGTATTGATAAAGCAGAATATGTGACTTTAATGCTTGGAGATTTTAATCACAAACTTGATCCCAAAAGTAGTGATAAATTGTACAAGGAGCTACTGGTGGCTGCACAAATCCCAAAAAGCATTTTTCCTAATGTAGAATGTTCTGCCCGCGATTTGTCCTTATTAAGAATCTTCAGTTCGCTAGGTATGTTCTGTTTGATTGGACGTATGAATACGGATTGCCCGGCAAAACAGACCTTTCGTATAGGCAATCAGGCATGCCCCATTGACTATGCTTTCATAAATACCTGTTTTTTTGGAGAGGTGTTGGACTTCTGAGTTGAGTATGTAGAGGGTAGCTACCATCGGCCACTCCGTTTAACAATTCTGTCAGCGGATAAAAATCAAAAACAAAGACAAAAGGCGCTGATAGTGCAGGTCGAGTACCCTCGCAAGATAATGACCCGACTCACAGAAACTAGTTTGAAAGTGCTTAATGAACTTTCAGTAAACTATCCAAATCTTAGAATGGAAGAAGATCCAAAAGATATGTTCAAAGGCTATAGTAGGGATATTGTGCTAAAGGTTGACTGCTTGAAAACTAAATTAAAAATATCACAAAAGGAAAAGACGAAGGGAGAAGCATATAAGATTAATAATAGCAATAGTTGGTTTAATTGGGAGTGCAGGTGCAAAAAGCGAAAGGTGCAAAGATTAGAAAGGGAATATAAGAAAAGACCTTCTGTGGTTATTGAAGAGAAGCTTTGCCAGGCAAAACAAAGTTATAAACTAATCATAAGACGGAGGAAACGGGCATATATTAAGAAGAATTGGGATACAATGATTGAGGTGATAAGCACACAGAATATCAGGGGCTTTTAGCAGTTAGTAAGGGAGGGGAAAATGTCAGGAACTATGCGGAGTTTGATTGAAGAAGAGGATTGGTATAAATATTTGTCTACTATATATAAAGGTTCCGTCGCTGAGGAAGAATATGGAGCTACCAGAAAGATTGGTGAGGACATAAGATTAGCTTTCGTCCCACAAAAGATAAAATAAACTATTGTAGCACTTAAACTAAACAAAGCGGCAGGCCCAGACAATCTCCCAGAAATAATAATTAAAAAAAATCCATTTATTGGTGGGTAAAAAGTTTCATACTACATTTTGTAAAATTATTGATTACGGGTGTTTCCCAGAGAATTGGAAGGGTGCTATCATAAGACCGATCCACGAAAGGAGGACCCTACACAGTCAAAACATTACCGTCTCATAAGCTTATTAGATGTTGGAGAAAAGGTATTTACAAAGATACTGCTGGGATTGATTAAAGAATGGGCGAAGGAAAATGATCTGAACAAGGTGGGTTTACAGAAGGGCACTCGACAATTGACCGCTGCTTTAGTCTGTGTTCTTTAGCAAAAAAATCAATTGAAATGCGAGGAAGCCTGTTTTAATGTTTTGTTGATTTTCGTGCCGCATTAGATTTGGTAGACAGAAAACTATTGTGGGATATGCTAAAACAGTTAGGGGTCAGTTTGGATTTATTATTTCTCCTTCAGGGTCTGCATACACAAAACTGGGCCCAAGTAATTTTAAATATGAGCGGTTCACTCTCAAAAAAGATCCCTATAAAAAATGGTCTTCGTCAAGGCTGTGTGGTGGCCCCAATACTATTTACATTATTTTTGTCAGTGCATAGTTCCTGTTTACTATATGCTGACGATCTAGTGATAATGGATATGACGCAGCTAAGGCTACAAAGGAAATTAGAGGTGTTTTATTCCTATTGCCAAAGGAAAAAAATTGTAGTAAATATGGATAAAACGAAAATAATGTCAATAGGGAAAAAAAAGAGTGCATTTACTTAGCTTCTAGGAGGAGAAAAAATAGAGAAGGTAAAAAAATATAAATATTTAGGCATGTGGTTTGCCTCAGATTTGAGATAGAAAGATCATATTGAAGCCTAAAAAATAAAGCACTATTATCTGTTTGGGGATTGAGACAATTTAGTAGTAAATATGGGGGACCTTCCCTCCAGCCGGTTATCTCTGCTTTTACTACCATGGTATGTCTCCAGTTTCAATATGGGGTAGAAGTTTTACAATTTTTGGGGAAATTAAATTGGGAGACAGAAGAAGGCATCTGCATAAAGCGAATGCTATCGCTGCCTCCCTCAAGTATGCTACAAGCTATAAGAGCAGAATGTCAAATAACGGCATGGACTTAGCGGGGTCTGCAATCAGCGCTGAAGTTTTGGTTAATCATAAGAGATGAGGGGATTTGTAAGATTGCGAGATTGTGTAAAAAAGAAATAAGAACAAGTGAGTTACACTGGGCGTTACAAGTGAGAGGACGGTTAGAAAAGATTTCCGTCCTCTTAGGCTTACCCAGCAATCAGTGGTGTGGAGAACAAATTCCGAAACAGAACATACAAATAATGGTGAAGGAAAGGGCAAGAGAAATAGATCTGAAGTACCTGGAGTGTAAAATCTCAACCTGGGCTATGGTGGGTGGATGAAGGAATCCGGAAAATTTCCCCTATATAGAGGCTCTACCTAACCCAAGATTAAGGGACTCAGGTGGTCATCACAACCCTGGCAGACGGTGTTAAAGGTGCGGTAATACCGCAAACAGGCCGGCGGACAAAAAAAGGGAATTATGACCCTGGCGGAAACCACCAACAAGGACAGCCACTTTAACACAACGCCCGCCACAGTGGTACAGACAAGCAGCGCAGCGGTTACCGCCAACAGACAGGTGGGAGACAATGTACCGCCCACACCATTACAACCTGCCAATCCGCCACCTTTTCCGGGGCAGATTCACCGTGGATAAAAACACGGCGGAAACAGTTTCTGCAATGGGAAAACGCTCACCTTAGCACATCCCACGAGGAAGGAGGACACCATGGAGCCGGAATTACAAATCCTACGTGCCCTTGTTTTTCTGCTCCTTTACGACCAACAGCTACGTAGGCGCAGAAGATACCGGTGAGTACTGCACCTATGACACGGGGAGGGGGGAGGCAAAAGTTAGGGGGACACCCACCAAACACCCCCACCCCCACCCTCGCATTATACAACATACACACCAATGCAGTCACAAAAATCACAGTAACAACCCACAATCCCCCCGGAAGAATGCAAAGACAATGTGAAATTCGGGCAAACATTGTAATGTGCCAATATACATGTCATACAAAAATATACAGATAAATATCTCAAAATCACTCTTATTTACACATCAATCCGAGAAGTAGTGCAGATATGTACACAACAATGCCCGTGCATCAACAGTCCAAAAATGCATGGGCGAGGCCCACAATAGATGCCTGACCAAAATCGGAGAGAACACTGCCGGGGCATCAGATAGAAACACTACAGGCACCTCAGGGGGAAGGGAAGGGGGGGCACCTCAGCCAGATGAATGCGATGCCAGATCCACAACGGGGCTCCATGCCCATTGATGTATCCTGGGGTGTGCAAAGCCACAGTCTCTCAAGTCACTACAGTGGGTGGTTTGCCCACTGTGCCATCCTGGGGAGTGCAAAGCCACAGTCTCTCAAGTCACTACAGTGGGTGGTTTGCCCACTTCTTTATCCTGGGGAGTGCAAAGCCACAGTCTCTCAAGTCTCTACAGTGGGTGGCTTGCCCACTGTGCCATCCTGGGGAGTGCAAAGCCACAGTCTCTCAAGTCTCTACAGTGGGTGGCTTGCCCACTGTGCCATCCTGGGGAGTGCAAAGCCACAGTCTCTCAAGTCTCTACAGTGGGTGGGTTGCCCACTGTGCCATCCTGGGGAGTGCAAAGCCACAGTCTCTCAAGTAGATGCAGGTCTCCACTGGTTCTGGAGAGGGACTGGTGCCCAGACTGGATGAGTCTCCCGTGAAAGTACCTGTCCTGTCACTGTCCCAGCTGCACATGGGATAAGGATGCCTGATGTGGCGGTCCATTCATTCCTACACGGTGCATGCCCTGTTCAGCGGTGCTTTGCATTGGCGGTCTATGGACTGTTCAGGGTGCTTTGCCATGGCGGTCTTTGCCCTGTTCAGCGGTGCTTTGACATGGCGGTTCTGGACTGTTCAGCGGTGCTTTGCCATGGCGGTCTTTGCCCTGTTCAGCGGTGCTTTGCCATGGCGGTCTTTGCCCTGTTCAGCGGTGCCTTGCCATGGCGGTCTTTGCCCTGTTCAGCTGTGCTTTGCCATGGCGGTCTTTGGACTGTTCAGCCGTGCTTTGACATGGCGGTTCTGGACTGTTCAGCGGTGCTTAGCCATGGTGGTCTCTGGACTGTTCAGCGGTGCTTAGCCATGGCGGTCTCTGGACTGTTCAGCCGTGCTTTGACATGGCGGTTCTGGACTGTTCAGCTGTGCTTAGCCATGGCGGTCTCTGGACTGTTCAGCGGTGCTTAGCCATGGCGGTCTCTGGACTGTTCAGGGGTGCTTTGACATGGCGGTTCTGGACTGTTCAGCGGTGCTTTGACATGGCGATTCTGGACTGTTCAGCGGTGCTTTGACATGGCGGTTCTGGACTGTTCAGCGGTGCTTTGCCATGGCGGGTCTGATACGGACATTGGTGTGTGGCATGACGATCTCTACACTGGGCATTGGTGTGTGGCATGACGATCTCTACAATGGGCATTGGTGTGTGGCATGATGTTCCATCATTGCCCAGCGGGGCTGTGGCATCCTGGCCCCTCATGGGCTGTGACTCCGGCGGTGGTCTCATGACCAGTAACGATACTTGTGCCCTCCTGGGCTGTGACTCTGGCGGTGGTTTCCGGACCAGTGATGATACTTGGGCCCTCCTGGGCTGTGACTCTGGTGGTGGTTTCTGGACCAGTGACGATACTTGTGCCCTCCTGGGCTGTGACTCCGGCGGTGGTCGCTGGACTAGTGACGATACTTGTGCCCTCCTGGGCTGTGACTCTGGCGGTGGTTTCTGGACCAGTGACGATACTTGTGCCCTCCTGGGCTGTGACTCTGGCGGTGGTTTCTGGATCAGTGACGATACTTGTGCCCTCCTGGGCTGTGACTCCGGCGGTGGTCTCTGGACCAGTGACGATACTTGTGCCCTCCTGGGCTGTGACTCTGGCAGTGGTCTCTGGACCAGTGATGATACTTGTGCCCTCCTGGGCTGTGACTCCGGCGGTGGTTTCTGGACCAGTGACGACGGTGCTGGCGGTTGTGTCTGGACCGCCGGAAATGATGGCGCACTTCTCCGCCGTGACACTAACAACAGGCTGGGCAGACTTCCTCTGGACCTTCCCCCCCTTTTTTGGAGTTACAGCTGACTCACCAATCGCCTTCGATCCCATGTCACTTGTTGTCCCACCAGGAGTCTTAAGACGGTCCTGTCGTCCACTCTCCAATTTCAGAGCCTTTACAGGGGGTGGGCTGCCAGTGCCTTGGCTCCGGGTCCTACTGCCTGCCCTGGTGGCCGGTGCACTCCAAAAACCTGGAACACGCACCACTGGTACTGGAGGCTTTTTGGCTGAGGCGCTACGACGGGTATGATGAATTGGAGGGGGGGAGGTGGGGGCAAAAAGGTCAATTTGACGTAGGGACAGTTTCTGACGGACACTGGGATGGGTAGCTGGAGGGGGTCTGGGAGTGGAGGAAGAGGAGGTGGTTGTAAGAGGTGTCACTTTAGGTGTTTTGGGTGCAGGTGCAGGTACTGGAGGCTGTCGTGAGGTGGATGGATGTTGGGTGAGTGATTGCCGACGTTTGGGTACTTTGGGAGGGGGCGTCACAGACACATTGGGAGAGGACACAGGGGACGTGTAAATGGCAGTGGAGGTGGTGAGTGCAGGTGAGCGGCTTGTGGTGCTGGGTCTCCTGGTGCGAGTCCTAGTGCCTGTAGACGTGGTGCATGCAGGTGTGTGTGTAGAAGAGACTGGGAGGGAGAAGGGAGAAGAGGAGGAGGGGGACACAGTGGAGACAGTGGATGTTGCTGTGTCTGTATGTGGGTGAGGCTTGCGTGAGTGTCTGTGGTGTGTGTGGTGCCTATGTTTGCTTGAGCTACTTGTGTGTGTTGACTTGTGTGCATGCTGGTCTGTAGGTGTGCTTGGGATGGGCTGGGGTACAGGAGATTGGGTCTGGGTGGAAGAAGTTGGAGGGGGGAGGCTAGACACAGGGATAATGGCTGCCATCAGTGCTGAGGCCAGAGATTTCAGGGTTCGCTGAAGGACAGCCTGACCAGAATGAATGCCCTCCAGGAATGCATTACCGTGTCGCAACTCCCTTTCTACACCCTGGATGGTATTCACAATGGTAGACTGCCCAACAGTCAGTGACCTGAGGAGGTCAATGGCCTCCTCACTGAGGGCAGCAGAGGTGACTGGGGCAGGGCCTGAGGTGCCTGGGGCGAAGGTAATGCCCATCCTCCTGGGTGAGCGGGCACGGGGCAAACTCTGAGGAGCTGCTGGGAGGGCGGTGCTGGTAGGGGAGGTGGCGGCTGTACCTGTAGAAGTGGGGCGCAAAGGTGGTGCCGCCACCACAGGGGAGCTCCCATCGGCGGACAAGTCCGTGTCGCTGGTTGGTGATCCGGTGGCCGACGTGAAGCTCCCCTCTCCCTCCGTCCCACTGGTGCATTCAGACTCTGTGGTGTGGCCCTCCATGGCCATGTCAGATGCAGCTCCCTCGTGCTCCGGTGCCATTGTACCTCCGCCTGATGATGCTGATGTACAAAAGGACAGGGAGAGCAGGAAAAGGGGGGAGACAGAACAAAGAGAGTTTTAGTGCATGGCATGCCGCTACCGTTGGCGGACAAGACAGACGCAGCAGCCCCCTGCATTACGCCGTGCTCCTGACCTCTGCACATGCAATTTCTGGGACATGGCCTACATGGCAATGGTGGAAATCTGCGCACATGGATGCCACAGGGGCAACTATACCTCAACTTGGCACTCTGCTGAGGTGGGGTTGAGTGCCACATGGCCTACATTACGGAGGGGCCTTGCCTACCTAACTCGCCCTGGCCTAGGGACACCCACAGCCCACCTCCCCCACCCAGACCCCTCCACTGCACGCAAAGTCCTCTGAATGAGGTTGTACTCACCCCCTTGTGTCTGCTGTGATGTCCTCAAACGCCCATCCAACTCCGGGTAGGCCACCGCCAGGATCCAGAACATCAGGGGGGTCATGGTGCGACGGGCACCCCTCCCACGTTGGGAGGCCATCGCCAGCTGAGCCTCCGCCGTCTTCTTGCTGCAGCGGCGAATGTCCTCTCATCTCTTACAGCAGTGGGTGCCCCGTCTCTGGTGGGCCCCCAGGGTCCGGACCTCCTTGGCGATGGCACACCAAATGTCCCTCTTCTGGTGGGCGCTGACCTACATGACATGCACAAGGGAAGAGGAACAGTCATTACCAACTGCACCGTCAATGTGAGTGGCCCCCTCCCCACTCTGGCCATGTGGCCCATTCATTCCCATGCATTAATATTCTATGAACTCTGGCCCCTTCCCTCTTCCACCCAGCCCTCTCCACCCAGGCCTAGCCCATACAACGTGCTCCCTGTGTACTAACCTGTTGGTCTGGAGGACCGTAGAGTAGCATGTACTGGGGGAGGACCCCATCCACACGTTTCTCCAAATCCTGTGCAGTGAAGGCAGGGGCCCTTTCCCCAGACGCAGCAGCCATCGTCGCTTCCAGACCGAGGTCACAGCAGCACTAGCAGTGTAGGTCCTCTCCTGTCGAAGGTCAGGTATCTAGTGATTGAACAGATAGAAAATGGCGGTGACGTCCGCGGCGGTGACATCTGCGGCGGTGCGCATCATCACCGCCGGCGCACCTGTTCATTGGCTCCTGGGACCCATAGGGTCCAATGTTAACCAATGCAGCATTGCTCCACGGTCTACGACCGCCTACCGCGACGGTGTACAACGCCAGCGCAGTTACCACACAATCCCATTGTCCCACTTTAGAGGTCAGGCAGCCGCCATTTCAGGGGCCCACATGGCTTCATTTACTACTGCGTCACACATAGCTAGGCCTATACTCAACACACATACAGGAAGGGTTTTTTGTCTGATGTAGTCTTTTGTGTACCTGTGGGTACATACCTGGAGGAATAGTGACTGGTTCTTCGCTGTTGTCCTTCTTAGGCACCGTCAGCTGGGACATATGAGAAGATGGCGGAATCCTCCAGTGTACCGACCGCTGGTGGACCTGTTGACAATGGAAAAAGACATGTCATCGTCACCTACAGGTTTTACCGTGCCACAATCCAGGAACTATGTACCCAGTTGGAGCCAGACCTGATGTCACCAATCCGCCATCCGACTGGAATCCCCCCTGACGTGCAGGTGCTGTCAGTGCTCCATTTCCTTGCATGTGGGTCTTTTCAGACAACAGTGGCCATGGCATCAGGGATGTCCCAGCCTATGTTTTCCAACGTCTTGTCCAGAGTGTTGTCTGCCCTGCTGAAACACGTAAGGAGATACATCATATTCCCTCAGGTGGAGGATTTGCCTACAGTGAAAGGTGACTTCTATGCCCTTGGACATATCCCCAACGTCATAGGTGCCATTGATGGGACCCATGTGGCTCTGGTCCCCCCCGCAGGAGTGAACAGGTGTACAGGAACAGGAAGAGTTATCATTCGATGAATGTCCAGATGGTCTGTTTGGCAGACCAGTACATCTCGCAGGTAAAATGCAATGTTCCCTGGCTCTGTGCATGACGCCTACATCCTGCGGAATAGCAGCATCCCTGATATGATGGGTCAACTCCAGAGGCACCGTGTATGGCTACTGGGGGACTCTGGTTACCCCAAACTTTCCTGGCTATTGACCCCAGTGAGGAATCCCAGGACCAGGGCAGAGGAATGGTACAATGATGCCCATGGGCGGACTAGGAGGGTAATCGAACGCACCTTCGGCCTTCTTAAGGCCAGGTTCAGGTGCCTCCATATGACAGGTGGATCCCTATTCTACTCACCGAAGAAGGTGTGCGACATCATCGTCGCCTGCTCCATGCTCCATAATTTGGCATTGCGACACCAGGTGCCTTTTCTGCAGGAGGATGATCCAGATGACGGTGTTGTGGCAGCTGTGGAGCCTGTGGAGCCTGTGGACAGTGATGAGGATGAAGCTGAGAATGAAGAAAACGACAACAGGCAGTAAGTCATGCAGCAATATTTCCAGTGACACACAGGTGAGAACATTTTCTGGTTTAACATTACATTAACTTTCACACGTCTACCTCTATCCTGTACCTACATTTAAATCACTATTTGTTAATTGAGTTGTACCCTTCCATTTCAGTTTCACAAGTGTGGTAACCTACGTGTCAACTGCTTGCATCCTTGAAGGGCTTGTGATGTGTGACATTGGTATGTTAGCCTTACAATGGGTAACCCATTATGACACTGTAATTGATAATACAAAGTTCCAAATCATAGACTGACTCCAGATTTTTTTGTGTTTCAAGGGTGTTTATTTAAGTGCTCAAAAAATGAAGGGGGGTTGTAAAATGGGGATGGGTGATGGTGGAGGAATGTCCATGGCAGAGTCCAGTCTATTAGTCTCACAGGTGCACTGCCCATCTGGGCATTGGAAGTGGAGCTGGGGCAGTTCCAATCTGGACAGGGTGACAAAGTGGGACAGTGGGGGGACAATCAGGGTGGTCTCATTTCCTGGCGGGGGTCTTGCCATCTTGCTCTGTCCTGTGCCTGGATCCCAGGGCCCGCTTGCGTGGTAGTTGTCCGTCTGCAGGGGGTGGGGTGCTGGTGTGGTGTCCTGTGGTGGGGCGTCCTGTCCACTAGCGCAGGCAGAGGTGGTTGGCAGTTCGTCGTCCTGGCTAGTGTCAGGGGCCCCTTGGAGTGCCACGGTGTCCCTCAAGGTCTTTTGAATGTCCGTCAGCACCCCTACGATGGTGCCCAGGGCGAAGCCGATGGTCCTGAGCTCCTCCCTGAACCCCAAATACTGCTCCTCCTGCAGACGCAGGGTCTCCTGCAACTTGTCCAGGACCGTCGCCATCGTCTCCTGGGAGTGGTGGTATGCTCCCATGATGGAGGAGAGGGCCTCGTGGAGAGTTGGTTTCCTTGGCCTGTCCTCCCTCTGTCGCCCAGCAGCCCTCCCAGTTCCCCGGTGTTCGTGTGCCTCCGTCCCCTGGACCGTGTGCCCACTACCACTGCCCCCAGGTCCCTGTTGTTGTTGGGGTGGTGGGTTATCCTGTGTGCCCTGTAGTGGTGGACACATCGCTGATTGACCTGTCCTGGGTAGGGAGGTTTGGGCCCGCTGGGTGGGTGCTGTGCTGGTGTTACCAGAGGGTGTAAGCTCGGTGTTGGGCTGTGGCTGGGCAAGGGGAACCGACTGTCCTGAGGCCCACAATGGTCCGGGCTGGTCATCAGGATCCAGTGGGGCAGAGCTGCTGTCGTCACTGTGGGCCTCTTCTGGGGGTGGAGTGGTGTTGTCTGGACCCTCTGGTGTGGTGACGTTCCTTCGGGTTCCTGCAGGGGAATAAGAACATGATTATTGCATGTGTGTGATTCATGGTGTGAAATGGTTGGGTGTGTGTGATCCCCAGTGCAGGCATTCCTGAGTGGGGGCTTGTGTGGTGATGGTTGGGGGGGTGTTCTGGGTATGTGCAGTGGGCATGCTTTAGTGAGGGGTGTCCATGCTTAGTTGTGTCATGCAGGGCTTGGTGTTGGGATAGGTGGTTGGTGTCATGGGTAGATTAGTGAGGATTTGGGGGATAGGGGAAGGTGTGAGGGTGGGGGTGTGTGATAGCATGCAGGTAGGGTGGGGGATGTGATAGTTAAGATTTGACATACCAGTGTCCCATCCTCCACCGACTCCTCTGAGGCCCTCTGGATGCAAGATGGTCAAGACTTGCTCCTCCCATGTTGTTAGTTGTGGGGGAGGAGGTGGGGGTCCGCCGCCAGTCCGCTGCACCACAATGTTGTGCCTGGAGACTGTGGAACGCACCTTCCCCCGTAGGTCGTTCCACCTCTTCCTGATGTCCTCCCTATTTCTTGGGTGCTGTCCCACGGCGTTGACCCTGTCCACTATTCTGCGCCATAGCTCCATCTTCCTGGCTATTGATGTGTGCTGTACCTGTGATCCAAATAGCTGTGGCTCTACCCGTACGATTTCCTCCACCATGACCCTGAGCTCCTCCTCGGAGAAGCGGGGTGTCTTTGGCGTGACATGGGGTGGTGTGTGTGATGTGTGGCGTGGTGTATGTGTTGATGAGTGTGGTGAGTGTAGTGGTATGTGGTGTTTTGTGCGTGGATGTTGTGTGGGTGATGGTGTTGTGTGCCACTGTGTGATGGGGTTGTCAATTGCTGTGCTCTCTCTCTGGCCTTCTCTCAGAATTTCTGGTTGTAGGGGTTTGTGGGTGATGTGGTTGTGTATTTTATATTGTGTTGGGTGTGTGGGAGTGGTATGTGTATGTGACTCAGGTGTGTGTATTTGTAATTGTCCAATGTGGCGGTGTTTTGGAGATGTGTGTGTAGTTTGAGCGCAGCGGTGTGTACCGCCAATGGAATACCGCGGTTGAAAGACCGCCGCGTGGATTCGTGGGTCGTAAGAGCATGGGCGTGTTTCTGTTGGCGTGGAGGTGGAGGATTTGTTTCCGCCAGTTTATCACTGACCTTTGGTGTGGCGATATGTGTGGGTGTCTGAATTTCGGCAGATTCCGTGATGTGTGTCATAATAGCTGTGGCTGTCTACCGCGGCCGCGGCGGTGTATTGGCGGTCTTCTGCACGGCGGTAAGCGCCTTATAACGCCAATGTTGTAATGACCCCCTCAGTGTTACAGCTCAGAATTGGGTTAAACCCAGGTTATAGGGATCCCAAAGTAAAAGCATTTCTTAAGAACACCCATGGCTTTTGTACTTGTGGTTTACTACAGAAAAGTAGCACGCAACATCTACTTTTGGATTGTTATTGGCTTTTAGAAGTGCGTAAGAAGTTTTTAAGACCAATTTTTAAGGAATATAGTCCCTCATTACAACCCTGTTGGTAAATCCTGCTTTCTGCTGTGCAGAAGACAGCCAACATACCGCTGCGGCCGCGGAATTCCACTACAGGTATTACGACCCACAGCTCGGAATCCGCCACAATACAGACACCCACAGAAGTCCGCAACACCAAAGGTCAGTGATAAAGCGGCGATACCAAAACCGACACTGTCACGGCAACAGGAATACTCCCACACTATCATGACCCACGAATCAACGCGGAGGTCTTTCAACCACGGTATTCCATTGGCGGTACACACTGCTGCGCTCCAAATACACACACATTTACAAAACACAACTACATTGGACAATTTGTAATACACACACCTGATACACATACACACACCACTCCCACACACCCAATCCAATATAAAGCACCCACCCACATCACCCACAAATCCTTACTACCAACATTTTGAAAGAAGGCCAGAGAGAGAGAGACTACCTAAAACAACACCAGCATCCACAGACACACAACACCATCACTTACACTATATCCACGCACCTCAAACAACACACACCCATACATCCCCTCACACATCACAACAGACACCATCTCACACATCACCCACACCACATCATGGCACCTCAAAGACACCCCAGGTTTTCTGAGGAGGAGCTCAGGGTCATGGTGGAGGAAATTGTCCGGGTAGAGCCACAGCTATTCGGATCACAGGTGCAGCAGACATCCATTGCTAGGAAGATGGAGCTATGCGCAGAATTGTCGACAGGGTCAACGCAGTGGGACAGCATCCAAGAACAAGGGATGACATCAGGAAGAGGTGGAACGACCTATGGGGGAAGGTACGTTCCGTGGTATCCAGACACCAGATTGCTGTACATAGGACTGGCGGTGGACCGCCGCCTCCTCCCCCACAACCAACAACATCGGAAGAGCAAGCCTTGGCAATTATGCATCCTGAGGGCCTTGCAGGAGTAGCAGGAGGACTGGACTCTGGTAAGACATATCTTTACTACTTTATCCCCGACATCCCACCTGCATGCCATCACATACCGCCACCCTTACCCTCATACCCATCACCCCAACAACCCACACATCCCAAAATCAAGCTCTGCATTTAACACCAATGCATGGACACCCATCACCAAAGCATATCCAGTACAGAGACTCACTCTTGCCCCAAAATCACCAATCACACAAGGACCAAGCCAATAATGCAAGCACAGGAGTAGGGTCACTCACCCATTGCACAAGATGGCACACACAGATACAATAACTATGCATTTACACCCCAACAGGACCCATACCCAACGTCACCGGACAGGAGGTGCCAGACATATCCAGTCCCCCCACAGAAGAGACCCACAGTGATGACAGCACCTCTGCACGCCTGGATCAAGATGACCAGCCCGGCTCATCAGGAACCTCGGGACAGTCAGTTCCCCTGACACAGTCACAAATCACCACAGAGCCTTTTTCCTCAAGAAACACCAGCACAGCACCAACCCAGCGGGCCCATCCCTCTGTCCCCAGGACACATCAATCAGCAGTGTGTCCACCACTACAGGGAACCCAGGCAACCCCACTAACACAGGATGATCAGGAACCTGGGGGCAGTGGCACAGGGCACACGGTTCAGGGGACAGAGGCACAGGATAACAGGGAAGCTGGGAGTACTGCTGTGCGACAGGGGGAGGACAGGCCCTGGGAACCCACTCTCCACAAGGCGCTCTCCAACATCATGGGAGCATACCACCATTCCCAGGAGACCATGGGCATGGTACTGGCCAAGTTTCAGGAGACCCAGTGGCTGCAGGAGGAACACTACCTGGGGATAAGGGAGTACTTGAAGTCCATCTACACCCCCCTGGTCACCATTGCAGGAGTGCTGGCAGACCTTCGCAACACCAGGAGGGACACAGTGGCACACCAACAGGCCCCTGACACTAAACTGGATGATGAACAGCCCTCCACATCCGCTGGCGCTAGTGGACAGGCGGCAGTGCCACAGGAACAACAGGACACCTGCACCCCACCCCCTGCAGATGGAGAACCACCCTGCAAACGGTCCCTGAGATCCAGGAACAAGACAGAGAACATTGCCAAGACCCCTGCCAGGAAATAAGAACCCCCTGAATGTCACCCTTTTGTCCCACTATGTCACCCTGTTCATCCTTAAACTGCCATTGCTCCACTTCCTATGCCCCTTTGGACAATGCACCTGTAAAACAAATAGACTGGACTCTGCCATTGACATACCTCCACCATCACCCCAGTCCATTGTACAACCCCCTCCACTTATTTGCACAGGAATAAACACACTACAATCACAAAACAATCTGGAGTCAGTCTGTGCTTTCACAAATGTGTAATTGCAATATCCATGGAATATAGCAATGTCAATTTACTTGTTCACATACCAATGTAACATAGCTGTAGGCCAGGAGTAAACATAGCAGAGGGCACAAAGTGGGACCCAGATCTGTGAAATGGAAAGTCAAATTGACAAGTCAGTGTCCATACACTGAGTGAAAATGACAGACTTATGCTAGCTCCAACAATAGTATGAGATGTGGGAAGCAGTTACATCTTCTTACCTGTGTCTCACTGGAAGTTTTGCATGATGATGTTGTTTCTGTTATCAATATCCTCTTCTTCTGCCTCCTCTTCTTCACTGTCCACAGGCTCCACAGCTGCCACAAGACCACCATCTGGCCCATCCTCCTGCAGAAAAGTCACCTGGCGACGCAAAGCCAGGTTGTGCAGCATACAGCAGGACACGATTATGTGGCAGACCTTCTTCGGTGAGTAATATAGAGAACCACCTGTCAGATGGAGGCACCGGAATCTGGCCTTCAGGAGGCCGAAGGTGCATTCTATTATCCTCCTAGTTCACCCATGTGCCTCATTGTAGCTTTCCTCTGCCCTTGTCCTGGGATTCCTCACTGGGGTCAGTAGCCATGACAGGTTGGGGTAACCAGAGTCACCTGCAAATGTCGAAGGACAACTGTTAGACACACACTAACCCTTAGGGACAACCCCATACCCTGACACCTATGTCAACTGTATTGGGACCTTGGCCTCACCTATTAGCCGCACACGATGCCTCAGGAGTTGGCCCATCACATGAGGGATGCTGCTATTTCTCAAAATGTAAGAGTCATGTACAGAACCAGGATACTTGGCATTGACATGGGAGATGTACTGGTCTGCCAAACACACCATCTGCACATTCATCGAATGGTAGCTCTTCCGGTTTCTGTACACCTGTTCATTCCTGCGGGGGGGGACAAATGCCACTCGTGTACTATCAATGACACCAATGATGTTGGGGATATGTCCCAGGGCATAGAAGTCACCTTTCACTGTGGGCAAATCCTCCACCTGAGGGAAAACAATGTAGCTGCGCATGTGTTTCAGTAGGGCAGACCACACTCTGGACAACATGTTAGAGAACATTGGCTGGGACATCCCTGATGCCATGGTCACTGTTATTTGAAAAGACCCACTGGCCAGGAAATGGAGTACAGACAGGACCTGCACTAGATGGGGTATCCCTGTGGGATGGCGGATAGCTGACATCAGGTCTGGCTCCAACTGGGCACACAGTTCCAGGATTGTTGCACGATCAAGTCTGTATGTGATTATGATGTGTCTCTCTTCCATTGTCGACAGATCCACCAGGGGTCTGTATACCAGAGGATGTCGCCATCTCATCACCTGCCCCAGCAGACGTGCCTTATGGATGAGAACAGCGAGCAGAAAGTCATCCAACACTGAAGTATAACAATGTGTTATTTGCAGAAATGTTAGTAATCCGCTATGTGCTGGTATCTGTCTGTATTCCCAGCCTAGATAGGTGTCACGCAGTTTTTTTCCATGCCATGTGGCCCCCTGAAATGGCGGCTGCCTGACCTGTAAGGTGGGGTAAGGGGATATGAGGTAACTGTGCTGGCGTTGTACACTGTTGCGGTAGGCGGTCGAAGGTCCGCGGCACAATTCTGCATTGGTTAACATTGGGCCCTATGGGTCCCAGGAGCCAATGACGATGTACGCCGGCGGTAACGGTACGCGCCGCCGTGGATGTGACCGCCATTTTCTGTCTGTTCACTCACTTGATACCTGACCTTCAACAGGAGAGGACCTACACTGCAAATGCTGCTGTGACCTGTGTCCGGAAGCGACGATGGCTACAGTGTCTGGGGAAAGGGCCCCTGCTTTCACTTCGGAGGAGTTGGAGAAACTAGTGGATGGGGTCCTCTCCCAGTATACGCAACTGTACGGTCATCCAGACAAACAGGTGAGTACACTGTGAGCATGCTGCATGGGCAATGCCTGCTTTGAGTGGTGTGGGTGGAAGATACATGGGGGGGCTGAGGCCTGCATGTGCGGATGGTGAGTGTATGTGCATCAGGGCATGGGTGGGAACTGGTGGGCAATGACTGTGATGGTCCGGACGGGTGAGTAATTTCCTTTCCCCCTGTACCTTTCCTCTAGGTCAGCACCCACCAGAAGAAGGGTATTTGGCGTGCCATCACCAAGGACGTCCGGACCCTCGGGTCTACCACAGACGGAGCACCCACTGCCGTAAACGATGGGAGGACCTGCGCCACTGGAGCAAGAAGATGGCGGAGGCCCAGCTGGGGATGGCCTCCCAACGTGGAAGGGGTGCCCGTCGCACCATGACCCCCCTGATGGATCCTGGCGGTGGCGTATCCGGAGTTGGATGGGCGCTTGAGGGCATCACAGCAGCCACAAGGGGGTGAGTACACTCTCATTCAGCTGACTCTGCGCGCCTAACGAGGTGTCTGGGTGGGGGAGGTGGGCAGTGGGTTCCCGTCGGCCAGGGCTAACTTGGTAGGCAAGGTCCCTTGTGAGGCAGGCTATGTGGCACCCCAACCCCACTAGTGGTAAGAACCATCTACACCTAGTCAGGCTCCTGTGACTTCCAGGTGTTCAGCAATTGGGCTAAGGCCTTGTACCCCATGGTCAGGTGAAATTTCTAGGAACTGTTACTGCATGGCGTACTGCAGAGGGCTGCTCCCTGTGTGTTGTGTCCGCCAACGGTAGTGGTGTTGCATGCACTGAACATGTTTTTCTTCTGTCTTTCCCCCACTTTTTGTGGTCTCCCTGTTCTTGTGTGCAATAGCATCATGAGGCGGAGAAGCATTGGCACCGGAGCAGGAGGGAGCTGTCTCGTCTCCACTCACACCTGCATGCACTACATCCTCAGCTACTACCTCCATCACCAGTACGCCCATCACCACACAACTCTCACGTGCAACCACCACCCCGCTACCATTCACACATCCCCTGTGTCCTCTCCCAGTGTGTCTGTGAGCCCTCCTCCCAAACTACACAAATGCAGTCACACACCCACCCAACAGCCATCCACCTCACAACAGCCTCCCGCCCATGCACCTTCACTCAAATTCAGCAGACGTACACCTCCCACAACCATTACCTTTTCCTCCACTCCAAAACCCCCTCCATCTTCCTGTCCCAGTGTGTCTAAAAAACTTTTTCTGGCAAACTTTGACCTCTTCCCTTCACCTCCCCCCCCGTCCTTCCCCTAGGGCTGGGCTTTCGAGGTCCCAGCCCAGCACCTCAGCCACCAAATCCCCAGTCACAGTGGTGCCAGCAACTGTGGGGTCATCGAGTGCGCCACCCATCAGGGCTACCAGTGTGCCACGTATTGAGAGCAAGGACATTCCACCACCTGCCAAGGTGAAAAAGGTGCCCACATCCCGGAGGGAGAAGCCAAAACTACCAGCCACCAAGGGCTCAGCAAAAATAAAAGGGGATAGTGGCAAGACAACTGCGGCACCATCAAAGGTGGGGAAGGGCCAAAAGCAGAAGAGCAGGTCAGGAGAGGGCATGGTGGCACTGACTGAGGGACCAGTGTCACAACTTCTGTCCACGACCACACCAACCTGTACGGCGGCGAACACCGCTAGCTGCCTGCCACCACAACCGCCACCTGCACCGCCACGGCATGTCTACAGCCTCAGCGACACTCCCCAGCCTCTTCCCCAGTGGTCAGCCATCCGAGGCTGCAGGTGACGTCCTGCTGTGTCCCACAGCAGGTGCTGACCCATGCACCGCCACCAGCACTGCCGCCACAGACACTGCTGCAAGCACTGCCGCCACAGACACTGCCGCAAGCACTGCCACCGGCCTCACGACGTACTCGGATAGTGGCACCACCGCTGACATGTCTACCATCCCCAGTGGTCAGTCGTCCGAGTCTGGAGGAGAGATCCTGGACCCTGGGCAGCTTCCATGAGGCATGACTTCCATCACTGTTTGCACCTGCAGGTGGAAGGCGAAGCCACAGCAGTGCAGGGTATGTCTCTGCCTCCATGGCGTATCATGCTACCTGTACCTCGCCAATCTCGTGGCACACACACCCAGGTGAGGGAATTGTACCGGCCACACTGCACGTTGACCACTCTGGGCACCAGGCCCCCTCCAGAACCAGTGGAGACTCAACTACCTCAGTCCTTGGCAGGATGAAGCACGCTGGGCACAAAGCCCCCTCCAGAACCAGTGGAGAGATACATCCACTACCTCAGTCCTTGGCAGGATGAAGCACTCTGGGCACAATGTCCCCTCCAGAACCATTGGAGAGATACATCCACTACCTCAGTCCTTGGCAGGATGAAGCACTCTGGGCACCAGGCCCCCTCTAGAACCAGTGGAGAGATACATCCACTACCTCAGTCCTTGGCAGGATGAAGCCCTCTGGGCACAATGCCCCCTCCAGAACCAGTGGAGAGATACATCCACTACCTAAGTCCTTGGCAGAATGAAGCACTCTGGGCACCACACCCCCTCCAGAACCACTGGAGACTGTTATCCACTTGAAAGACTGTGGCTTTGCACTCCCCAGGATAAAGCAGTAGGCAAACCACCCACTGGAAAGACTTGAGAGACTGTGGCTTTGCACTCCCCAGGATAAAGCAGTGGGCAAACCACCCACTTGAGAGACTTGAGAGACTGTGACTTTGCACTCCCCAGGATAAAGCAGTGGGCAAACCACCCACTGGAAAGATGAGAGACTGTGGCTTTGCACTCCCCAGGATAAAGCAGTGGGCAAACCACCCACTGGAGAGACTTGTGAGACTGTGGCTTTGCACTCCCCAGGATACAGCAATGGGCATGGAGCCCCCTCGTGCAGCAGTGGCATTGTGATTTCATCTGGCTGAGGTGCCCCTCTCCCCTCCCCCTGAAGTGCCTGTATATTTTCGGTCTGATGCCCCAGCAGTGTTCTCTCCATTTCCAGTCAGGTATCTAGTGTGGGCTTCGCCCATGCATTTTGGACCCAGTGGTCCACGGACAGTGATTGGTACACTATCCGGACTTGTGTAGTTGGTGTACATATTTGTATATACTGAATTTTGACTATCTGGTTTTTCATGATTACACTGGTTACAATCATTTCCTTTTGTCCTTGCGTTCTTCCAGGGGATAGGGGGGTGTATATGTAATGTTGCTGCATGCATTTATGTTTATGTTGTTGTGGGTGAAGGGGGAGTATTGCATGTTGCATGTATGTGTCACTCTCTTCCCCTCCCTCTGTGCTGTAGGTGCAGTACTCACCGTGGTTGTCGCCGCCGCCGTTCGTACTCCTGGTAGATGAGTAGATACACCAATATTGGTAACACCTGTAGTTTGGGCTCCATGGTGTCCTGGTTCCTCGTTGGGTGTCGAGAGGTGAGTGTTTTCCCTTCTGTGTCCTGTTTCCGCGGTGCTTGTGATTGCGTTGGTTCCGCCCCGGAAAAGGTGGCGGATAGGCATCTTGAAATAGAATGGGAGGTACTTTGTCTTCCGCCTGTCTGCTGGCGGTGACCGCTGCAGTGTTTGTTTCCACGGCCGTGGCGGTCGGAGTGTTAAAGTGGCTGTCTATGTTGGCGGTTTCCGCTATGGTCGTGATTCAATTTTTTTTCCCGCCGGCCTGTTGGCGGTATTATCGCTGCTTTGACACAGACCGCCAGGGTTGTAATGAGGGCCATAATATTATTAATCGGGATCAAGCAATCAAGTTACTAGTCGACATGAGGTTTCTGAATGTAACTTGTGCGCTAGGCCAATTTTTAATTGGATTAAGAGGGGTTTTAACTGGATTAATAGGGTCCGGTGTAATGTAGGTAGTAAAGGTAAATGAAGAGACTAAATTGTTGTAAATTGATTACTTAAAATTATATTGGTTGATGGTAACATAGAAAATTTGCCAAGTTATAGCGAGGCGTGAAGTAAAATACAGAGCACTTTATAATGAAAATTGCACTTTATGAAACTGTAAGGATTTAAGCCTTATTAGAATCACATGTGGGTCAATTTGGTGGGCATGTTGTATCTTGAAGGATTAGTAGGAAAATTAAATGTATTCAAGGTTAGAATAATTTAATGAATTATGTAAATAGAGTTGGTTGATAAGAATTAGAATGAATTACAAACTATGTATGTGATTGCATATTGTAATAAGGAACTTTTAATGAACTTTGTACAATTAATTGTTTATGGGATAGGATTTTTTATAATGAATGTTGTACAACCTGTTGTTTTTATACTTTTAAGGTTTAAGCCAAATAAAATAATTTATGACTGACCTGCTGCTCAAGGACTGCCCTGTGCGCTGAGAAAGAAGAATGGATCTGTACCCTTCATACAAGGCTTAAGTGGCTAAAAGAGGTGTCTGACAGACCTCCTGTTCTAGGCTACAGGGACACAACAAGCTGAAGAGGACTTCCTGCATCTGCCCAGACAACCTGCTGCACCGGACTGGCCTAGATCGGCAACTGGACCTGCCTGTGCCATGCAGGCCTCTGCTGGAGTAAGTTTTGAATCCCTAAGAGGTCCTGCCCTCCAGGGCCTGGACCGTTGGTGTGGCATCAGTTGAGCTTCTCCTTGAAGAGATGGAGAAATCTTGAAGTTTTGGACTCCATGCAGCCGTGAACGACTGCCAGCATGAAGCGTTGGTGACTCTTCGTGCTATAATGAGCACCAGAAATGACCAGAAACATGAGATCTGCACTTCGTCCTACAGCATCAACAGCCCATGGTAACAGCTAACGCAGCGTTCCAGCAACAACCATCTACAACGCCTGACATGATCTTCAATCAGTGATGCCTGGCCTGCTGTTCCTGCTAGAGTCACGACCATCCGCAACACCCTCCCTTCTCCTCACGGCCTCCTCCACTGCAAACTGGAGTCTTCTTGCTGGACCTTAATGGTACCTTTTTCAGAATGACTAATCTGGTCCCCATTTCCATCTTGCATTCCATCTCGTCAGCCTGACCTTGTGACTTTCACCTGGTCTTGCATGATCAGATTACCAAGAATGAAGCTTTGTCCTTCTAGGCACTATTCCTCCCTTAAATCGTTGAAATTGCATATCTCCGGCTCAACTGATTGGATATTTGTCAGTTTGTTGTCAAAAAAGTTATTGAATTTTACTCTATAACTGGTGTAAGGTTTGCCTTGTGTTATGTTTTCACTTTATTACTGTTTGTGTGATACATAAATACTTTACACATTATCTCTAAGTTAATATTGCCCGCTATTGTGCCAAATTACCAGAAGGTTAAACACATGTTGATTAAATGACTGTTGTGGTTCACCGGGACAAGGATTGCTGTTGCTGCTTGAGTAAGGTTTCACAGCCCTCAACCAACAAACCAATTTCTCACATAGGTGCAGATGGTTATGTGCACCAAGAAGCATAATTTTAAGAAGGGCTACACCATCATTCAGGCTTATTTTTGAGTATTCTTTTGATTTATTTCAGGGAATGAATATGAAGGCTCTGTGGCTATTTGTGTCAGAACTTCAGGATTCCATCAAACAACCTTTGCCTGCAGCACGTACAATGCAAGCAGTCTCCCATACCTTTCAAAACACATATGTAGCTTGTCTTTACAAGTTTTAAACTGCCCTGACTTTGTAACCACCTGAATAGGACACTAGTAATGTCAAAGGCCCAGTGGCATAACCAGAAATGATGGGGCCCCCTGCAGAATGTGATGAGGACCCCTGAGTTTCCTATATCTCACATATATTCAATGACTTTGGGCTGAATAGGGCCGCTTGAAGGGCTCGGAGACCCCCAGGAGGGTTAAGGACCCCCCCGGGATTACTGCCATGTTACTGTGGAGCGCAGATGGAGGCTGTGACAGCTGATTAAGCCCTTTCAGGACAGTGGAGGGGAGGCTTTTTTGCTGGCCCCAGCAAGGTTGAAGACAGTGATTAATGGGAAAATTAAAATATTTACGTCTGAGATTCAAGAAAAAGTATATATGATGGAACTGAAAGTACTGAACCCGCAGAAAATTGAGTAGGGACTATAAGAATTCCAATTTGTAATGATGGTAAGGGTAATCACGCGTGCAGAAAGCTTGGCAGTCCAGTGCGGGTCTTCGGCCGACACTAAGGGATACCATCATTCAGACCAGTGGTGGTCTGATTGCTCATTTGGCTGGGGAGGTGGAGGTTGAGGGGTTTTCAGGTAGGTTAAAAAAGAAAAATTGGATACCTGAGAGAATGCAGGTGGTGAGCAGCAACAGGATAAGGGCTGGTTTAAAGTGTGAGGCTTTAGGCGGGAAGGTTGATGTAATGGATCTTAAATATAGTCAAAGGAACAGAGAGATTGTAAGTGAATATGGTGATCCCGGGAAAAACTTGCTTGAGGGTATATAAATGGCAATATTTAAGAGAAGGAAAGTAACAGAAGATTTGAAAACATTAAAAGCGGATATTTATTGCCTACAAGAAACCCACATAGAGTATCCTCACAAAGCTGTGTTGGAGACTCTTGGGTTGCAGCTGCTGGTGTGTACTGAGCAAAATGCTAAAACAAAAGGGGTAGTCATTTTAACAGGTAATACAAGATGTAAGGCTACTCAGTGTAGGGCGGATCAGCTAGGGAGATGGGCTGTAATAGAGTACCAGTTGGGTAAAGAGGGTTTTTCGCTATGCTCTTTATACTGTTCTGTGCTTGATGATCCGACTTTATTAGATTTTCTTTCTGTTGAATTAGCCGTGTGGCTATCCCCATATAATATTTGTGGGGATCTGAATTTCAATGGCTCACGGGATAGATTACAAAATCTAATGGATGTTAATAATAAAACCTACTTGTGGCGTAAACCTAGAGTATTTCAGGCCATTCGGAATTTTCAAAAGGAAGTGGGAGTGGTAGATGCATGGCCAATATTGAAGGGGCCGGATCTAGGGTATACGTATTTTTCAGCACCACACAGGAAATTGGCCTGATTAGATTATTTTTTTATGTCCCCTGAATTATTAGAGGGAGCAGAAATGAAACTAAACCCAGGGTTTGTGTCAGATTATACTTCTCTACTGTTGGAGATTAGGAGAGTGGGTAGTAAGAGTTACAGGAAGTGCTAGACATTCTCAAGAGGGTTGCTGAATAATCAGGCATATTTGCAGCATGTGAAAATATGGCTGAGGGAGTCCCTAGAATTTAATAGAGGATCTGCCCCAGTTGAAATTGTGTGGGACACAATGAAAGCGGGGATAAGGGGGGGAACGCTTAGTTTTAGTATAAAACGACAGAAACAAGTAGCAGATCAGATCCAATAATTATTTACAAGGCTTTGGGAGGCAGAAAAACAACTCATCACTACGGTCGAAGGTGGCATGGATGTTAAAGATCCTCTACAACAGATAGCGATAGCTAAAATGTTAAATGATAATAGGTCGTCGGAAAGCGCAGTGGAAAAATATTTGGCAAGATGGAAGGAGTGTTATGAATACAGAGAGAAAGTGGGTAATTTATTAGCAGTACGCGCTCTCCAGAGGACTGTTTTTGGTTCAATTTTAGAGATTAAAGACGGTCAGGGGAAACCAGCTACAGACCCCGACCAAATTAGGGAAGCTTTTCGGGAGTATTATCCGGAGTTATACAAAGCCACCTCTGCAGGTGAGGAACAGACTGGTTGCGGCTTGTTAAGTGAGGTAGAGTGTGGCAGGATTACCCCCGAAGAACAGGAAGAATTAGGAAAGGAGGTTATAATGGAGGAATTAGAAGAGGCAGTGCAAGGGCTACCTAGCGGGAAGGCTGTAGGGGGGGACAGAATCCCGCTAGAATTGTAAAAATATCTTAAGACTTTGCTGATGCCGGTGATGCTAGAACTGTTCATTCAAGTGCAGCAAGGGGGTAATCCCCCTCCGTCCTGGGCTACCCCCAATATAATAGTGTTCTTGAAAAAGGGCAATGATACGCTTAGCTTGGGTGTGTATAGACCTATTACACTTATTAACAACGATGTGAAGATCTATTCAAAAATGTTTGCAACACATTTGTCTGCTCGTATCTGTAAATTAGTTATGCAGAACCAACACAGGTTTGTTTGAGGGAGGGATACAACTGACCATATCAGAAGAGTTTTCACTTTGTTTGACGCAACTCTCGTTGTGGAGGAACCTATGGCAATGGTTCTACTAGATGCTGAAAAAGCATTCAATAGGGTTAATTGGAAATATATATGGGAAACATTAGGGGCCTGTGGATTGGGAAACAGCTTTATTGCTGCAATTAAAGTTTTATATAAGCACCCAAGCGCTCAAATTCAAATGCTGGGCGGCCAGTCAAAAGATATACAAATTGAACGCGGTACAAGACAAGGATGCCCGTGTTCACCTTTGTTATTTGCACTATATATAGGGGGTTATTACAACTTTGGAGGAGGTGTTAATCCGTCCCAAAAGTGACGGTAAAGTGACGGATATACCACCAGCCGTATTACGAGTTCCATAGGATATAATGGACTCGTAATACGGCTGGTGGTATATCCGTCACTTTACCGTCACTTTTGGGACGGATTAACACCTCCTCCAAAGTTGTAATAACCCCCATAGATCAATTTTTACGACAATTAGAAAAGAATACAGAAATTCAGCCAGTTACCCTCAATGGTTGGTATAACAAAACTTTAGCATATGCCGATGATGTCGCTGTTGTTACTGCTGTCGCGTAGGCTCTCATTATCCTAATGAGACTACTGGATTTTTGGGCGGCAAGATCGTTCACAGTGTGGGGGACTAAGTCTAACCCACGGCGAAGGACCCTTGTCACCCCAAATCCGGGTTGAGCTCCGGCTAACTAGCAGTGCCTTATCTCTCCCAAAGGGAAGAGACAATGGGGCAGCCGAGCGCATGACATCTTAGTGCTTCCCAGGGAAGTCGTGGTCACTCAGATCCCAACCAGTTCTCTCATACACAGTGTGGCCTCATATATAAATGACAAAGGCAGTTTGAGTTATAAAGATTGGTTAAATAAAACAACTGCATTTTACATAACAAGGCGTGAGCCGCAATAACCAGAATCATACAACACAGTAGGATTGAAATAGTAACGAGGAGAGTGAAACATAAGAATAATGATATCATAGTGCAACTAGATTACGTTCTCTCTTCTAAGTTCTATTTTGAGCACAGCATGTTAAGCTCTAAGCCTGCCTTTCAGGTTCCCCCGGGAGGACATCGACCCTCATACCTGAGCAAAGGCCTGTGATCGGGATCAGCATCTGCAAGAGGGCAGTCAGCGTCTAGTTGTAGGTTCCTGGTCGGAATCTCCCTCTTACGTGTACCAGGACTAGGAAGTGTTTTTATAACTAACACGCCGGTGTTCTAAGAAATGTCCCTACGTAAGAAAGTGTACTTTCTACGAACCCTAAAGACTAAACTTCTACCACGTCTATCAGCAATGTACCAGACTGTATCCTTGACTGAAGCACAGAGCGAGCAAGAATGTATTGTTTGAGAACTTCAGTGCTGAAGTAAGTTAAACAGTGTGATAGAAGAAAATAAAACAAGACCGTGAAACTGGTTATTGTAATTAACAGTGCGAGGCTAAATAAAATGCATCTAGGGCAAAGTGCACAGAGGCCTAATACTTTAAGCAAACGCACAGAAAGCTACATTAAAAATGGCTACACTACACCCTCCCCTTGTCGGTAGAAACTGGTTTAAGCTGAAGCTAAAAAATGCCCTAAGCTAAAACATAATTAAAATCCTACAGAATTTCAACAAGTCAAGAGGACACCAAAGCACATTAATCCTCAATTTAGAAATAAGCATGCTGTTAAGAGCCAAATTCATGTGACAGTATAAATTTAGACTAGATCCAATTCAAGCAGTGGTCATGGAAAGCAGGAGGTTCTCCACTTCGGCAGATGACAAGACCAGAAAATCCACGCCAAAGACTATCAAGGAGCAGGTGTGTTCCAAAGCCCTAGAGTCAACCAAGGCGGCATCCCGTAGAGTCCGTGAACGAGTTAATGTCAACTTCCTCCAGGAATGGTATCTCGTAATCAGCCTCACAAAGCAAACGCAGCGCGCATATCTGGGAATTAACCCTCATCGGGAACATCAACAGATCAGCATCAACCACTGGGGTGCATTGCTGTGAGAGACAGACGTCTAGTGCATGTTCAAAAGAGCACCAACGGCACCGAAACACGGGCTGCAAACAATCCAAAACCAGTCACACCCCAAATGTTCCAGAGTGTTGCTCCAAAGTGCTTCATCATGCGTTCACGACACAGCTGCGCTGATGGGAGCGCCCACATTCGTCCTTGTTGCGGCGGGACAGCCATTGCGGAAAAACAACAGCAAAATGCATGCTAATAAAGCCAAAGTTATCGGAAATCCCCCAAAAATGCTTCAGAAAATTGAATGAATAGCCGAAGGTATTAAACCAAATATGGAAGAGAAGGTGTGAACGAAACCAACACCAACGGCTTTGAAAAGATTTGCATTAAATATACGTCCCACGAGTTCACCAAAGTGGCTTGAAAAATTTGTATTTAACAGGGACTGTATTTCTGATGATGACCTTGCCACCTGAAGTGCGTAGGTCTCGCGTGCAGATGTAAGGGCCACATGCTTTTGAAACAATAAAGCCTTTAGTCTACTTAACTTGTCGAAATTCACCTTGGAAGTAGCAATGTGAGGCCAGATATCTGCTACCTCCATTAATTTAGTGGGGGGAAACAACACATTCCCGCAGCAAGTAACGACCTTGGTGACCGAAACAACGTAAACTATTTCGGCCCGCCTGCTACAACAGTCTTCACTATTGAGGAGGACGTAGCTGCCGTTTGAAAGCACCTGGAACGTGCGTTTAATCAAGGGGACCGGAACTCCCTTCAGATAGCAAGCCAAGTTCGCACCCGAGGCATTACATGCCCCATGCAAGGACAGCTGCTTACAAATCATCAAATGGCTGACTGAAGTCTCGCATTCACTACCGCTAAGAAAGACCTCTTTTATGCCATTGAGACACTTGTACAAGAAGGGAAGCTCCCACACCTCATGAATATAACTATCCCCCAACTTCTCATATCTGCCTACCGGAACATGTTTCAAACAAGAAGTAAATTGTAACATAGAAATAGGCAGATTAATAACCCCGTGTATCAACCACTCAGCAGATGGTATCTCGGCCACGGTAAAAGGCAATCTTTCTAATTTCACAATGTTGAGCATGACATAAGTCGCCTCCTTCTTAGCCATTAGTTGTTGTTGTCGTGTTAAATTAAAGGAAAAAAAATATCTCCCTGGCACTGATGTGCTGCCAAGGAACGCGACCCTCCTTCAATGTCTGACGTGTTCAACCCAACTGCATAATGGACCGAGTCTGACTTTGTCCATGATATAAAGAAGACATATCAGATTGTATAATGTCTAAAGCAGAAGAAACAATGTTGTTAATCATATATATTCGGTCGGACAAGGTGTGAATTCCATTATCCACAACAGCTAATGCCTTTTTCAAATTTTCCTGATCTATTTGCCTTAACCGGGCTTCAGCCTCCTTTTGGGAAAGTTTCCATATTTCATTGTACACTTCATACAAGAAACGCTTCCTACGTGGTGTCTTCGGGCCTGACAAAAAATCTTGCAAGTCAGTGTTATTAGACAGGAGAGTGAGATGTGTCTTGACTGCATCTAGTGAGGATGATTTTAACCATTGTTGGCACAATTTGCCCACACTATGGGAGTCATTACAACATTGGCAGTAAAAGCCGCTTACCGCCGTGCAGAAGACCGCCAATACACCGCCGCAGCAGCGGTAGACCGCCACAGCAATTATGACACACATCACGGAATCTGCCGAAATTCAGACACCCACACAACACCGCCACACCAAAGGTCAGCGATAAACATGCGGAAACAAATACTCCACCTCCACGCCAACAGAAACACGCCCATGCTATTACGACCCACGAATTCACGCGGCGGTCATTCAAGCGCGGTATTCCATTGGCGGTACACACCGCTGCGCTCAAAATACACACACAGCTCCAAAACACCGCCACATTGGACAATTACAAATACACACACCTGATACACATACACACACCACTCCTACACACCCAACACAATATAAAACACACACCCACATCACCCACAAACCCCTACAACCAGAAATTCTGAGAGAAGGCGAGAGAGAGAGCACAGCTATTGACAACCCCATCACACAGAGGCACACAACACCATCACCCACACAACATCCACGCACAAAACACCACATACCACTACACTCACCACACTCATCACCACATACACCACCCCACACTCACACACACCACCCCATGTCACGCCAAAGACACCCCTGCTTCTCTGAGGAGGAGCTCAGGGTCATGGTGGAGGAAATCGTCCAGGTAGAGCCACAGCTATTTGGATCACAGGTACAGCACACATCAATGGCCAGGAAGATGGAGTTATGGCGCAGAATAGTGGACAGGGTCAACGCCGTGGGACAGCACCCAAGAAATAGGGAGGACATCAGGAAGAGGTGGAACGACCTACGGGGGAAGGAGCGTTCCACGGTCTCCAGGCACAACATCACGGTGCAGCGGACTGGCGGCGGACCCCCACCTCCTCCCCCACAACTAACAACATGGGAGGAGCAAGTCTTGACCATCTTGCATCCTGAGGGCCTCGGAGGAGTCGGTGGAGGATGGGACACTGGTAAGTCTGCCCCACTGGATCTTGATGACCAGCCCGGACCATTGTGGGCCTCAGGACAGTCGGTTCCCATTGGCCAGCCACAGCCCAACACCGAGCTTACACCCTCTGGTAACACCAGCACAGCACCCACCCTGCGGGCCCAAACCTCCCTACCCAGGACAGGTGTATCAGCGGTGTATCCACCACTACAGGGCACCCAGGCTAACCCACCAGCTCAACAACAACAGGGACATGGGGGCAGTGGTAGTGGGCACACGGTCCAGGGGACGGAGGCACAGGAACACCAGGGAACTGGGAGGGCTGCTGTGCGACAGAGGGAGGACAGGCCAAGGGAACCAACTCTCCACAAGGCCCTCTCCTCCATCATGGGAGCCTACCACCACTCCCAGGAGACGATGGCGACGGTCCTGGACAAGTTGCAGGAGACCCTGCGTCTGCAGGAGGAGCAGTATTTGGGGTTCAGGGAGGAGCTGAGGACCATCGGCTCTGCCCTGGGCACCATCGTAGGGGTGCTGACGGACATTCAAAAGACCTTGAGGGACACTGTGGCACTCCAAGGGGCCCCTGACACTAGCCAGGACGATGAACTGCCCACCACCTCCGCCGGCGCTAGTGGACAGGAGGCATCGCCACAGGACCACCACACCAGCACCCCACCCCCTGCAGACTGACAACCACCACGCAAGCGGTCCCTGAGATCCAGGAACAGGACAGAGCAAGATGGCAAGATCCCCGCCAGGAAATAAGACCACCCTGATTGTCCCCCCACTGTCCCACTTTGTTACCCTGTCCATATTCGAACTGCCCCAGCTCCACTTCCAAAGCCCAGATGGCCAGTGCACCTGTGAGACTAATAGACTGGACTCTGCCATGGACATTCCTCCACCATCACCCATCACCATTTTACAACCCCCCAACATTTTATGAGCACTTAAATAAACACCTTTGAAACACCAAAAATCTAGAGTCAGTCTATGATTTGGTACTTTGTATTATCAATCACAGTGTCATAATGGGTTACCCATTGTAAGGCTTACATACCTATGTCACACATCACAAGCCCTTGAAGGATGCAAGCAGTTGACACGTAGGTTACCACACTTGTGAAACTGAAATGGAAGGGTACAACTCAATTAACAAATAGTGAGTGAAATGTAGGTACAGGATAGAGGTAGAAGTGTGAAAGTTAATGTAATGTCAAACCAGAAAATGTTCTCACCTGTGTGTCACAGGAAATATTGCTGTATGACTGACTCCCTGTTGTCGTTTTCTTCTTCCTCAGCTTCATCCTCATCACTGTCCACAGGCTCCTCAGCTGCTACAACACCGTCATCTGGATCATCCTCCTGCAGAAAAGGCACCTGGCGTCGCAATGCCAAATTATGGAGCATGGAGCAGGCGACGATGATGTCGCACACCTTCTTTGGTGAGTAGAATAGGGATCCACCTGTCATATGGAGGCACCTGAACCTGGCCTTAAGGAGGCCGAAGGTGCGTTCGATCACCCTCCTAGTCTGCCCATGGGCATCATTGTACCGTTCCTCTGCCCTGGTCCTGGGATTCCTCACTGGGGTCAATAGCCAGGAAAGGTTGGGGTAACCAGAGTCCCCCAATAGCCATACACGGTGCCTCTGGAGTTGACCCATTATATCAGGGATGCTGCTATTCCGCAGGATGTAGGCGTCATGCACAGAGCCAGGGAACATAGCATTTACCTGCAAGATGTACTGGTCAGCCAAACAGACCATCTGGACATTCATGGAATGATAACTCTTCCTGTTCCTGTACACCTGTTCACTCCTGCGGGGGGGACCAGAGCTACATGGGTCCCATCAATGGCACCTATGACGTTGGGGATATGTCCAAGGGCATAGAAGTCACCTTTCACTGTAGGTAAATCCTCCACCTGAGGGAATATGATGTATCTCCTTAAGTGTTTCAGCAGGGCAGACAACACTCTGGACAAGACGTTGGAAAACATAGGCTGGGACATCCCTGATGCCATGGCCACTGTTGTCTGAAATGACCCACTTGCAAGGAAATGGAGCACTGACAGCACCTGCACGTCAGGGGGGATTCCAGTCGGATGGCGGATCGGTGACATCAGGTCTGGCTCCAACTGGGTAGATAGTTCCTGGATAGTGGCACGGTCAAACCTGTAGGTGACGAAGACATGTCTTTCTTCCATTGTCAACAGGTCCACCAGCGGTCGGTACACTGGAGGATTCCGCCATCTTCTCATATGTCCCAGCTGACGGTGCCTACGAAGGACAACAGCGAAGAACCAGTCACTATTCCTCCAGGTATGTACCCACAGTTACACACAAGACTACACCAGACACAAAACCCTTCCTGTATGTGTGTTGAGTGTAGGTCTAGCTATGTGTGACGCAGTAGTAAATGAAGCCATGTGGGCCCCTGAAATGGCGACTTCCTGACCTCTAAACTGGGACAATGGGATTGTGGGGTAACTGCTCTGACATTGCACACCGTCGCAGTAGGCGGTCATGGCCGCGGCGCAATGCTGCATTGGTTAACATTGGACTATATGGGTCCCAGGAGCCAATGAACAGGTGCGCCGGCGGTGATGATGCGCACCGCCGCGGACGTCACCGCCGCGGACGTCACCGCCATTTTCTATCTCTTCAATCACTAGATACCTGACCTTCGACAGGAGAGGACCTACACTGCTAGTGCTGCTGTGACCTCGGTCTGGAAGCGACGATGGCTGCTGCGTCTGGGGAAAGGGCCCCTGCCTTCACTGCACAGGAGTTGGAGAAACTTGTGGATGGGGTCCTCCCCCAGTACACGCTACTCTACGGTCCTCCAGACCAACAGGTTAGTACACAGGGAGCACGTTGTATGGGCTAGGCCTGGGTGGAGAGGGCTGGGTGGAAAAGGGAAGGGGGCATAGAACATTTATGCATGGTAAAGAATGGGCCACATGGCCAGAGTGGGGAGGGGGGCACTCACATCGATGGTGCAGTTGGTAATGACTGTTCCTCTTTCCTTGTGCATGTCATGTATTTCAGCGCCCACCAGAAGAGGGACATTTGGCGTGCCATCGCCAAGGAGGTCCGGACCCTGGGGGCCCACCAGAGACGGGGCACCCACTGCCGTAAGAGATGGGAGGACATTCGCCGCTGCAGCAAGAAGACGGCGGATGCTCAGCTGGGGATGGCCTCCCAACGTGGAAGGGGTGCCCGTCGCACCATGACCACCCTGATGTTCCGGATCCTGGCGGTGGCCTACCCGGAGTTGGATGGGCACTTGAGGACATCACAGCAGACACAAGGGGGTGAGTACAAACTCATTCTGCGGCTTTGCGTGCAGTGGAGGTGTCTGGGTGGGGGAGGTGAGCTGTGGGTGTCCCTAGGCCAGGGCGAATTTGGTAGGCAAGGCCCCTCCGTAATGTGGGCCATGTGGCACTCAACCCCACCTCAGCAGAGTGCCAAGTTGAGGTATAGTTGCCCCTGTGGCATCCATGTGCGCAGATGTCCACCATTGCCATGTAGGCCATATCCCAGAAATTGCATGTGCAGAGGGCAGGAGCACGGCGTTATGCAGGGGGCTGCTGCATCTGTCTTGTCCGCCAACGGTAGCGGAATGCCATGCATTAAAACTCTCTTTCTTCTGTCTCCCCCCCTTTTCCTGCTCTCCCTGTCCTCTTGTACATCAGCATCATCAGGCGGAGGTACAGTGGCACCGGAGCACGAGGGAGCTGCATCCCACATGGCCATGGAGGGCCACACCACAGACTCTGATTGCACCAGTGGGACGGAGGGCGAGGGGAGCTTCACGTCGGCCACCGGATCACCATCCTGCGACACAGACTCGTCCGCCGATGGGAGCTCCTCTGTGGTGGTGGCACCATCTGTGCGCCCCACTTCTACAGGTATAGCCGCCACCTCCCCTACCAGCACCGCCCTCCCAGCAGCCCCTCAGCGTTCGCCCCGTGCCCTCTCACCCAGGAGGTTGGGCATCACCTTCGCCCCAGGCACCTCAGGCCCTGCCCCAGTCACCCCTGCTGCCCTCAGTGAGGAGCCAATTGACCTCCTCAGGTCACTCACTGTTGGGCAGTCTACCATTGTGAATGCCATCCAGGGTGTAGAATGAGAGTTGCAACATGGTAATGCATTCCTGGAGGGCATTCATTCTGGTCAGGCTGTCCTTCAGCGAACCCTGCAATCTCTGGCCTCAGCACTGATGGCAGCCATTGTCCCTGTGTCCAGCCTCCCCCCTCCAACTTCCTCCACCCAGACCCAATCCCCTGTACCCCAGCCCATCCCAAGCACACCTACAGACCAGCATGCACACAAGTCAACACACACAAGTAGCTCAAGCAAACATAGGCACCACACACACCACAGGCACTCACGCAAGCCTCACCCACATACAGACACAGCAACATCCACTGTTTCCACTGTGTCCCCCTCCTCCTCTTCTCCCTCCTCCCTCCCAGTCTCGTCTACACACACACCTGCATGCACCACATCTACAGGCACTAGGACTCGCACCAGGACACCCAGCACCACAAGCCGCTCACCTGCACTCACCACCTCCACTGCCATTTACACGTCCCCTGTGTCCTCTCCCAGTGTGTCTGTGACGCCCCCTCCCAAAGTACCCAAACGCCGGCAATCACTCACCCAACATCCATCCACCTCACGACAGCCTCCAGTACCTGCAATTGCACCCAAAACACCTAAAGTGACAACCCCTACAACCACCTCCTCTTCCTCCACTCCCAGACCCCCTCCAGCTACCCATCCCAGTGTCCGTCAGAAACTGTCCCTAAGTCAAATTGACCTTTTTGCCCCCACCCCCCCTCCAATTCATCAGTCCCGTTGTAGCGCCTCAGCCAAAAAGCCTCCAATACCAGTGGTGCGTGTTCAAGGTTTGTGGAGTGCACCGGCCACCAGGGCAGGCAGTAGGACCCGGAGCCAAGGCACTGGCAGCCCACCCCCTGTAAAGGCTCTTAAATTGGAGAGTGGCCGATGGGACCGTGTTAAGACTCCTGGTGGAACAACAAGTGACATGGGTTTGAAGGGGATTGGTGAGTCAGCTGTAACTCCAACAAAGGTGGGGAAGGTCCAGAGGAAGTCTGCCCAGCCAGTTGTGAGTGTCACGGCGGAGAAGTGCGCCATCATTTCCGGCGGTCCAGACACAACCGCCAGCACTGTCGTCACTGGACCAGAGACCACCGCTACCACCGGAGTCACAGCCCAGGAGGGCCCAAGTATCGTCACTGGTCCAGAAACCACCGCCGGAGTCACAGCCCAGGAGGGCCCAAGTATCGTCACTGGTCCAGAAACCACCGCCGGAGTCACAGCCCCGGAGGGCCCAAGTATCGTTACTAGTCAGGAGACCACCGCCGGAGTCACAGCCCAGGAGGGCCCAAGTATCGTTACTGGTCAGGAGACCACCGCCGGAGTCACAGCCCAGAAGGGCCCAAGTATCGTTACTGGTCAGGAGACCACCGCCGGAGTCACAGCCCAGGAGGGGCCCGGATGCCACAGCCCCGCTGGGCAATGATGGAACGTCATGCCACCCACCAATGCCCATTGTAGAGAACGTCATGCCACACACCAATGTCCGTATCAGAACCGCCATGTCAAAGCACCGCTGAACAGTCCTGAACCGCCATGTCAAAGCATCGCTGAACAGGGCAAAGACCGCCATGGCAAAGCACCGCTGAACAGGGCAAAGACCGCCATGGCAAAGCACCGCTGAACAGGGCAAAGACCGCCATGTCAAAGCACCGCTGAACAGTCCTGAACCGCCATGTCAAAGCACCGCTGAACAGAGCAAAGACCACCATGGCAAAGCGCCGCTGAACAGGGCAAAGACCGCCATGGCAAAGCACCGCTGAACAGGGCAAAGACCGCCATGTCAAAGCACCGCTGAACAGTCCTGAACTGCCATGTCAAAGCACCGCTGAACAGGGCAAAGACCGCCATGGCAAAGCACCGCTGAACAGGGCAAAGACCGCCATGTGACAGCACCGCTGAACAGTCCTGAACCGCCATGGCAAAGCACCGCTGAACAGGGCAAAGACCGCCATGGCAAAGCACCGCTGAACAGGGCAAAGACCGCCATGTGACAGCACCGCTGAACAGTCCTGAACCACCATGGCAAAGCACCGCTGAACAAGGCAAAGACCGCCATGGCAAAGCACCGCTGAACAGTCCAGAACCGCCATGTGACAGCACCGCTGAACAGTCCTGAACCGCCATGGCAAAGCACCGCTGAACAGGGCAAAGACCGCCATGGCAAAGCACCGCTGAACAGTCCAGAACCGCCATGTGACAGCACCGCTGAACAGTCCTGAACCGCCATGTCAAAGCACCGCTGAACAGGGCAAAGACCGCAAGCACCGCTGAACAGGGCAAACACCGCCATGCAAAGCACCGCTGAACAGGGCAAAGACCGCCATGTGACAGCACCGCTGAACAGTCCTGAACCGCCATGGCAAAGCACCGCTGAACAGGGCAAGGACCGCCATGGCAAAGCATCGCTGAACAGTCCAGAACCGCCATGTGACAGCACAGCTGAACAGTCCTGAACCGCCATGGCAAAGCACCGCTGAACAGGGCAAAGACCGCCATGGCAAAGCACCGCTGAACAGGGCAAAAACCGCCATGGCTAAGCACCGCTGAACAGTCCTGAACCGCCATGTCAAAGCACCGCTGAACAGGGCAAAGACCGCCATGGCAAAGCACCGCTGAACAGGGCAAAGATCGCAATGGCAAAGGACCACTGAACAGGGCAAAGACCGCCATGTGACAGCACCGCTGAACAGTCCTGAACCGCCATGGCAAGGCACTGCTGAACAGGGCAAAGACCGCCATGGCAAAGCACCGCTGAACAGTCCAGAACCGCCATGTGACAGCACCGCTGAACAGTCCTGAACCGCCATGGCAAAGCACCGCTGAACAGGGCAAAGACCGCCATGGCAAAGCACCGCTGAACAGTCCAGAACCGCCATGTGACAGCACCGCTGAATAGTCCTGAACCGCCATGGCAAAGCACCACTGAACAGGACAAAGACCGCTATGGCAAAGCACCGCTGAACAGGGCAAAGACCGCCATGGCAAAGCACCACTGAACAGTGCAAAGACCGCCATGGCAAAGCACCGCTGAACAGGGCATGCACCGTGTAGGAGTGAAGAGGCCGCCACATCAGGCATCCTTCACCCATGTGCAGCTGGGACAGTGACAGGACATGAACTTTCACGGGGAGACTCATCCAGTCTGGGCACCAGTCCCACCCAGTACCAGTAGAGAACTGCATCTACTTGAGAGACTGTGGCTTTGCACTCCCCAGGATGGCACAGTGGGCAAGCCACCCAGTGTAGAAACTTGAGAGACTGTGGCTTTGCACTCCCCAGGATGGCACAGTGGGCAAGCCACCCACTGTAGAGACTTGAGAGACTGTGGCTTTGCACTCCCCAGGATGGCACAGTGGGCAAGCCACCCACTGTAGAGACTTGAGAGACTGTGGCTTTGCACTCCCCAGGATACATCAATGGGCATGGAGCCCCGTCGTGGATCTGGCTTCATGTGGCTGAGGTGCCCCCCCTTCCCTTCCCCCTGAGGTGCCTGTAGTGTTTCTATCTGATGCCTCGGCAGTGTTATCTACGATTTTGGTCAGGTATAGTTTGTGGGCCTCGCCCATGCATTTTTGGACTGTTGGTTCACGGACATTGTTGTGTACATATCTGCGCTACTTCTCGGATTGTATGTGTAAATAAGATTGATTTTGAGATATATCTATCTGTATATTTTTGTATGACATGTATATTGCCACATTACAATGTTTGCACAAAATTCGCTTTGTGTTTTCATTCTTCCGGGGGGATTGTGGGTTGTTACTGTGATTTTTGTGAATGCATTGGTGTGTATGTTGTAATATGCGAGGGTGGGAGAGGGGGTGTTTGTTGGGTGTCCCCCTAACTTTTGCCTCCCCCCTCCCCTGTGTCGTAGGTGCAGTACTCACCAGTGTCTTCGGTGCCTACGTAGCTGTTGGTCGTAGAGGAGCAGAAAGACAAGGGCAGGTAGGATTTGTAATTCGGGCTCCATGGTGTCCTCCTTCCTCGTGGGATGTGTTCAGGTGTGCGTTTTCCCATAGCAAAAGCTGTTTCCGCTGTGTTTTTATCCGCAGTGCATCCGCCCCGGAAAAGGTGGCGGATTGGCGGGTTGTAATAGTATGGGCGGTACATTGTCTCCCGCCTGTCTGTTGGCGGTAACCGCCGTGCTGCTTGTCTGTACCGCCGTGGAGGGCGGTGTGTTAAAGTGGCTGTCTTTGTTGGCGGTTTCCGCCAGGGTCATGATTCCCTTTTTTTGTCCGCCGGCCTGTTTGCGGTATTACCGCACCTTTAACACCATCCGCCAGGGTTGTAATGACCCCCTATACAGTATGTAGTAATTATTTCAGCATGTTCTGGTGATATATAGCGAGGGTCTGCCCGATTCGCCCTGAAACCCCCCGATGAGGTGACAAAACGTTGATGACACCCGTTGGTGTCTATAGGCCACAATAACCACCCGCCCGGACGTGTCAATGAAGTGTTAACTGTACGATTCTGGACCCAGTCTGTAAGCTTACTAAAGGTGGCATTTATGAATTTCTGCCAGTTATTAATTTTTGCAGGGACAGGTATACTAGGCATGTTCAATTCTCTAATCGTTGCTAAGCCCAAACAGCTAGTCTGTTGTACTGTTTAATTTAAAAAAATCATTTGGAAGGGTATGAGACATGCTCTAAACAATGTTTCTCTACCCTTTGTCTGCCAATGTTTTGTTCCCCAAACACTTTTCAAATCAACATTATTTGACTAATATTCATAACCTTCAATCGACAGTCGGGAAACAAAGGAATCTGAGTATATGAATTTTGTGTTAGTCAACAACATTTGCTTATCTTTAGACAGAGTTAACTTAAAATAATATGACTTAGCATTAATTTGATAATGCCCAGAAAAATTCGTAAATTTGTCAGAATACGTTTTGGGACTCCCTTGCGGGGGAGTTGGGCAATGCTCCCATTGCGTATAGTCAAATATTGTTTTTGGACTACTTGCTTTATGAATAAAATGGTGCCCATAATAATTATAGCAAAACGTGTCACCATAATTGTCTTTAAACTGGTAAACATCTTCATTTTCATAGACAGTATAATATTGTAATTCAGTCATCATGGAATCAACTGTCTTCACATCCCAATCATCAGATACAATGCCTGGTATTACGATATCATTCATAGATAACTTTAAGACATACGGTATTTGATTTATCTCAGTGGGACCGTATATATCAAACATTACTTTATTCCACACAACCCCATCCAGAATTGGCACTGCAGAAATGTTCACAAAGGACAAGTCTCTTAGAACCTTATGTGATGAAAAATGTGGCTTTAACACCTCCTCCACCTGTTCAACCGCTGATCTCTCAGGAAGAAATGTATCAACAGAAAAAAGGTAATGACAAACCCTATCCAGAGAAAAAATGCTGACAAAGTCAATAAGAGCCACGGATAGTTCCAAGGAAAAAAACAAAATATGTATCTTTAAGCCAACACATCAGCTTACGTGGACCTGGGTCAGTAGTTGAAGAGGCAAACAAGTCTGATAGACCATCGTTGTTGTTGGCAAAGTACCCAGAGGCAGTTCGTGCAAAAGGTGTCGCCGTATTCAATGGAGGTGTTGGTGTTTCTCACGGTGGTACACTGTAGATAGCACCATCCGCAACGTCAGTAGTCATGGTGATTCGATCAAATGTTTCCAAGTTATTTGTTGTCAGTGGAACTAAAGCGAGATCATCATCCACCCTCCCCAAGCTCGGAGAGGCAACAGTGTTGGTATAAATAACTTGGAGCAGAACATCTTACCCAGTAGTGAGAGGGATTCAGGATGATCCTATTGGTCTGCTGTGTAGAATCGGCCACATGTTGTAACTTGACATTGTCAATAGAAACAAAGCGATTTTCTTTGGCACCCGGCAACGGTGGTAAAATAACAGTCCTCGTTCGGTATATCCCCAACACAGAGACTGGTGCTCAATAGGAAGGTCCAAATTCTTTTTTCACTGCGACCTTTTCATGCACAAGATCCCCAACTCTGGGAATCCAACCAGTAGGTGTTACTGGCACATCCTTAATTCCTGTGGATGCAGCACTTTTAGAAGAGTTATCTTCACGGAACTGTTGTAATTCCTGCAAAACAGTGAAACGATCATATATGTCAAAAGGCGTTTCTGCTGCCTCCACACCAGGACCATCAAGATCCGGAACAAACATTTGTGTTCCGAACAGGCACTCATATGAAGTACGACTCCCCAGGGACCTTCTAGGCAAGTTATTTAGTGCTCTCTGAACTCAATACAGGTGGGTTAGCCAACTACGACCCGTACATAAGACTCTTGCTGTTAAGGATTGCTTTAAATCGTGGTTTAATCGCTCCATGACAGAATTTCCCTCGGGATGAAATGGAGACGAGAACTGGAGCTGGACCCTCAATGAAGCCATGGCGTCCCTGAATGCCCTTGAGGCAAAAGCAGGGCCCTGGTCCGAATGGAATGCCACAACTGCATATGTACCGACAAAGATACGCAAATCTTTAATAACAGTTCGAGCGTCAGCCGAGCGCTGTGGCCACACCCACACAAATCTGGAGCAAGAATCAACAGCGACTAGTATATATTTGTATGCACTATCTGGTGTTAGCGGACCGCAATGATCCAAGTACACACATTGTAATGGTCTGTTGGATATTAAGAGGGGTGTCTGAGGCGGGCACTTGGCAGTTGAAACTTTGATTTGTTGACAGATGTCACAACAAAGGACATACTGCTTAGTCTCTTTATAGAGACCAGGCCACCAGTAACGGGCCTGTAATAGCGAAATTGTGGCGGACACGCCAGCATGTGCAGATGCCACTCCCTCATGCCCTGCATTTATCAATTGTGGTCTTACAACATTATTGGGGATCTCGCTTATGCCTACACTAGGTATTTTAACCTCAGCGTTGAGCATACTTCCCATGAAGTATTGATATTTATTAGGAAATCCTTTAGGATAGGGCTTGCCATCAACCGTAGCTTTTATGGCAGCCAGAATCTCTGTGTCTGGTTTGGAACTCGAACGAGTCACTGCGGCCACAGTGGCAACTTCCACTGCCGACTTTGTGGCTTCATCAGCCAAAGTATTCCCAGCAACGTGTATTCCAACACGCTGGTGTCCAAGAGTATGCACAACATGGACTTTGGGTAGCGTCTCCTTCAGGTCTGCTACCTTCCCCCACAGCAGTCTGTGTTTTATGGTGTTACCTTTTGAATCTCTGAACCCATTCAAGCGCCAGTAATGTAGGTATTCATTAAAAGACTGGACACAATAATACGAATCACAAACAATCAGTGTGAACTGTGTCGGATCTGCATGTTCGAATGCCATCAATAGAGCTTTCAGCTCAGCCAATTGTGCCGTACAGTCCCCTAAGGTTTGTGTATAAGTATGTTGGGGGCAGAATTTCTCTCCCTCCATATGGCCTCTCACTACTGCACATGCAGCAGAATATTGGTGTTTTGTTCCCACTGCCGGTTGCGCAGAGCCATCGGTGTACATGACTATTTGATATTGATCAATAGGCAACGTGTCAGAGGGAACAGTATATTCAACTTCATATTGCAGAAATTCCTGAGTTTGTAACTTTGGGTCAAAAATTTAATCTACATCAGTGGCTGTTAAAGACGTAGCCCATTGTATCCATTGTGGGTGTAGTGCTTTTGCGTTAGGCACGCTCGCTTTTGTAAAAGCCTCCAGGGCCGGAATAGGGGAAACGACTATAATTTGTTTACTCTGGGCAAGAGGTCGTTCCTTAATAACAGCCATCTGTACAGCAGTGAGAATTTTCTTATTGGTGAGAATCGTTGTTCAGCAGCCGAATACAAGTGGGACTTGTATCCAATCGGGACTGTCTCACCTTCATTAAATGTGACATACGTAAACCCAATAGCCCCAACTATCACCCTGATGACCAAATGCGTCTCATTGTCCCATGTATGTAAATGTTTTGCAGCTAGGAGATCTGCTTGTAACTCCCGAAGAGTATGTGTATGTTCAATTGTCTAGAATTTGCTTGAAAAATCAGGACAAATTAATTAGTATAAAGGTTTTATGCGTGTAGCATAATCAGGAATGTATGTTTGCCAAAATTTAGAAAGCCCAACAATGATTGGAGTTTCTTAATCGTATTAGGTGGTTGCAATTCTGCACACTTCTCTAAACATTGTGGTGCTAGGCTCTTACCTTCATCCGACAGCTCATATCCCAGGAATATGATGCTGGGGAAGGCAATTTTAGATTTTTTTAAGTTAAATTTGTAGCCAATTTTGGCAAACCCTACAACAATGCTGGCTACCCGTCTTAAATGTTGTAGTAACTCGTCATCCGTGAGATATATATCGTCTACATATGACAATGCTTCAGGGTCCAACTCTTGTAAAATTGCAGTCACACGAGCTGCAAACAGTCCCGGGCTATTCCTATACCCCTGAGACAAACAACAGAATTTTTCTGGGAGCCTAACGCGCTAAAGCTTGTCAAATCCCTGCTTTCGGGTGCCATATTCTGGCAGAAGAATCCATTTGAGATGTCTAAAGTGGTCTTATATTTTTTCCGCACAATGTTGTTCATGAGTGCGGTGTTATGTGAATTTTGTATAGCATATGTACGTGTATGTCCGTTAAAATGTCTGTAGTCTTAGACAATTCTATATGAATGGTCCGGTTTAGCTACAGGGAATAAGGGATTATTCATCGGTGAGAAACAGGGTTCAATAACCCTCTGGTATTCCAGTTGTGTAAGTATTTCCCTCACCGGTGCCCTTGCTTCATGTTTTATTGGATACTGCGGTTGTGGCTGAGGTTCACCTTTAATCGGAATTACATGATATGGAGAATCCCTATCCCACCATACGTGATTTCTATATAAGGCAGGTGCTTGTGCTAGAGCCCACTTGATGCAATAGGACTCTGCGAGTTCCCGTGGAACAAGTGGTGAGAACGAAGGTTTAATAACCTCCTCCCCAACTGGACAGGTGCGAACAAAGTCAGACGGCCAGTCCTGCTCAGCCAGCAAAATGTCATATATCTTGACTACACAATCCCAAAAGATTGCATTTATAGGGTGTTCAATGTCTCCTTCCAATTGTAAAGTCACTGTATACACCCTATCGGGTTCAGAGACACGCATATCTGCTGTTTCGACTTGTATGAAGTCATCAGTTGCTTTCACCTCTAGATGCTCTAGAAGATTCCGGCAAACTATTGTGACCTCTGCCGCGCTGTCTAGCAGTGCTTGTGCCTAAGTCTTGTTCTTCAAGAGAACTCTCTTCCTGTGTGGCATAACTAACTGAGACTGCTGCCACCTTTTTCTTTTTAAACTGTTGTTTTTGTTGTATCGGTTTCTCTTCCTTCTTGACAGAAACCTCCGAAGAGCGTTGTGATTCCTGTCTTCATTTCACGTACTCTGTTCTCCGCTCTGACCGCCCACCTCTCTCATTTCTCTTTTCCGATGAGTCCTGAAAGGAATGAGATAGGCGTGTATCAGTGTATTGATATCTATCAGGCATCTTCAAATTATCCCTATTTCTGAGATTATACCTATTCTGCGGGGTCTCCGTACGCAGAGATTCTCCCCTTTCTTTTTTAGGTGTCTGTTGTTTTTTCTCCCAGCGCTTCTTATTACCCTCAGGTTGCTGTTTCGCATTGTCTTTACTAATTTTTCCTTGAAACTGTGTTTTTTGCGGTCTAGCCCCTAAGCTATCTCGACCGATACTGGAATATGTTTCCGCTATTATTTTAGGCAGTTCCCGCTCCTGATCTAGTTGCGGGACGTCACGAAGACGCATACGCACCGCAAGTGCAACTTTCTCCCCTTTAAGATTACTTAGTATTATTGAAGAAACTGTGGCAAAGTTGCCCATCAGTTGGATTGCTAAATCTAAGGCTGGGGCAGCCCCGTATTCATCCTGAATCTGTTTAAGCACTTCCGGTAGGTTGGCCAAGGTCGGTGTACCGTGTGCCGTTGTGTAGAGTGCGGCAAACACCGTGCCCCAGGTATTACAATGTTCCACTGTGGGAACCATGCCAAATGGTAAACACATAGTTAATATTCTATGTTTGTCCTGAGGTCCCGTATGGGTAAATACTGCCTCCACCGTATTCATTTTCTGTGCCAGCTAAAATGGAGTCTCCTCCCGTTTTGCTGGAACTTTACCCATGATAGAGTGTACAGTCGCCGGGTTTATAACTGGGGCTACTTCATGTGGTTGTGCTGGAGCAGCACGCGTTGGGTTTGTATTTAGTGTCTGCATCACAAATTGTACTAAATGTCTATATGTAGCCGTTAAGTCTGTATATAAACAACCAACTTCAGCCACCGGCATATTTGGAACCGCAGGATGTGGTGTATATGTGGCCAATAAAGGCCAGGTCGGACCATCATTACTCAGTGGACCTAACCTCACTAGCAATATTGTATGGGGTAGGGCGCCATCAAGCCAATTATTATGTTCTTGATAAGATAGAGGCATCTCTAGGTATGCGTACGCCCTGTACTGGCCAGGCGCGTTCGCAACCGTATATGTGTGAAATGTATTTGTATTCCCATCAACTGCTGGAAACGTGACACAGGAGTAGAAAAGTTCTGTTCTATAGGCTGCATGGGCGGCCACCACAAACTTGACTGGACCACCCTGGTTCGTAAGACCATGTGCAAGCAAATGTGCTGTGAGCGGCTGTCTCATATTAAGAGCTATTTGTATTACCTGGGGATTTGCCATTGGAAAAACAGCGTTAGTTCAGAGAAGGCACACCAAAACGGGGTCTTTCCTTTTAAGGTACAAGCTTGAACAACCATCTGCTATATTTAGGGTTACCTATATCGCGGTGGTGGAAGTCCTCAGTGCCACGGACGTCTCCGTTAAAGGAACTGAGGGATCATTATAATATATGAGACCGAGAGAGACTGGTGGACACGAAAATTAGAGCCAGACCAATCGTTGGTGGCGCCCTGTCGCGTAGGCTCTCATTATACTAATGAGACTACTGGATTTTTAGGCGGCAAGATCGTTCACAGTGTGGGGGACTAAGTCTAACCCACGGCGAAGGACCCTTGTCACCCCAAATCCGGGTTGAGCTCCGGCTAACTAGCAGTGACTTATCTCTCCCAAAGGGAAAAGACAATTGGGCAGCTGAGCGCATGACATCTTAGTGCTTCCCAAGGAAGTTGTGGTCACTCAGATCCCAACAAGTTCTCTCATACACAGTGTGGTCTCATATATAAATAACAAAGGCAGTTTGAGTTATAAAGATTGGTTTAATAAAACGACTGCATTTTAGATAACAAGGCGTGAGCCGCAATAACCAGAACCATACAACACAGTAGGATTGAAATAGTAACGAGGAGAGTGAAACATAAGAATAATGCTATCATAGTGCAAGTAGATTACGTTCTCTCTTCTAAGTTCTATTTTGAGCACAGCATGTTAAGCTCTAAGCCCACCTTTCAGGTTCCCCTGGGAGGACATCGACCCTCATACCTGAGCAAAGGCCTGTGATCGGGATCAGCATCTGCAACAGGGCAGTCAGCATCTAGTTGTAGGTTCCTGGTCGGAATCTCCCTCTTACGTGTACCTGGACTAGGAAGTGTTTTTATAACTAACACGCCGGTGTTCTAAGAAACGTGCCTACGTAAGAATGTGTACTTTCTACAAACCCTAAAGACTAAACTTCTACCACGTCTATCGGCAATGTACCAGACTGTATCCTTGACTGAAGCACAGAGCGAGCAAGAATGTATTGTTTGAGAACTTCAGTGCTGAAGTAAGTTAAACAGTGTGATAGAAGAAAATAAAACAAGACCGTGAAACTGGTTATTGTAAAATAACTGTGCGAGGCTAAATAAAATGCATCTAGGGCAAAGTGCACAGAGGCCTAATACTTTAAGCAAACGCGCAGAAAGCTACATTAAAAATGGCTACACTACACTGCTAAACCAGATTTGTCTCTCAATGAAATTGAAAAAGCTGCATATAGTTTTGGGATGGTATTTGGTTACTTACTAAACAAAGATAAAACTCAGATAGTGGTAAATGAGTATGGTAAGACAACCAATATCCGAAGGCTAGACCATGCAGTTCATTTAGGGATTGATATTAGATCTAATGTTGAGCAGATAGTACAGATTAATATAATGCTGATCGTAAAAAAAGCTAAACACAATTTTAGCAGATAGAATAATCTACATATGTCAATCATGAGGACGATGTAATATGGTTAAGATGATGTTTCTCCCCAAGGTCCTATACTTATTACGGTCAATCCTGTTGGGCGTTTGAGAAATCCTGGTTTAAGATGCTGGATCAACTTGTGATGATTTTTATTTGGTCGTACGGCAAGATCAGGAGAGCTAGCAAATATATGACATTACTAAGGGAGGAGGGGGGATGGTCTCTGCCGAATTTTAAACTATATCAGTTGGCAGCAGCGTTTCAGTTTATGCGCCTGCTGCTAAACAGTAGAGACTCCCGGAGAGGAGAAGGGTATGTCCTGGATATTTATGAATTGCTAATTGGACACTCAGCTAGTGGCGCGCTGCTGACATTAACGGAACCCAACTATTACAAGAAAGTGCGATTTAAGGTTTTAAATGCTGCGTTTAAATGTTGGGACTCCTGGTGGAAGAGAATGTGACTCGGTAGGTTTAATCTCTACACTTTGGGGGTTATTCTAACTTTGGAGGAGTGTTAATCCGTCCCAAAAGTGACGGTAAAGTGACGGATATACCACCAGCCGTATTACGAGTTCCATAGGATATAATGGACTCGTAATACGGCTGGTGGTAAATCCGTCACTTTACCGTCACTTTTGGGACGGATTAACACCTCCTCCAAAGTTAGAATAACCCCCTTTGTTTGCAAATAACCCTTCCCTCCCCGAGATATTTAGAGATAGCTGTATGGCAAAATGGAATCGACAGGGTGTTCAAAAGTAGGAGATTTTTTTGTAGGATTTACAATAGGCACATTAGAGAACTTGCAGGAAAAATTTGGTCTGGAGCAAAGGGAATTCTTCAAATATTTACAAGTGAGGGATTTTATGCATAGGAAAACCGGGGGGACAGCAGGGTTTACAAAAAGCCCTTTGATGGAGATGATGGCAACTGGCGCATGGATAACTATAAGGTTAGTATATGCTAGATTGAATGAAGAGCAGTCAGAGGATCTGGAGAAGTATTGTAAGAAGGGGGAAGCCCGATTAAATATTAGAGATGCAGAATTTTACGAATCTCTCAGACTGGGGTGCAGCATTTTGATCTCTGCAGCACTCCAGGCACAACACTATAAAACAATTGTTGATTTATATTTTACCCCAGAGAAAGTAGCTAAGTGGGGTAGGACAGAGGGGATACATTGTCCAAGATGTCAGCTACTTGGTGCAGATGTAACCCTTATGTTTGTTACATGTATAAAATTAGAAACTTTGAGAAGGGGTATCAGTCAATTTTTAAAAGAAGTAGTCAAAAAAGATGTGGAATTATCTCCTGAGATTGTAATATTAGGTGTATCTGATGTAGTTGGGCCTCAGATCTCTACGTTTGTTTTTGTCTCAATGGCTGTCTAACGGCTTTGTATCACCTCTGCTGGTTGGATCAGCAACCTCCAGTATTTCAATATTGGTTAGAAAAGCTTCTCACTGTATATCAACTTGAGCACTCATTGTACAAACGGAAGGGGAGGGAAGCGAAACAGAAGGGGCAAATCTTCTGGGGAGTACTGGGTGAATGGATCAGATCTAAACAGCCGGTAATATGGATTAAAATGGCAACAGAGACTAAAAGTGTATGATTTGGACAAATATGTATATTGTATATTGTTATTTACTTTATGTATTTATTCTCTTGGGCTACAATAACAAAAAAGAGTAAAGGAGGAGAAAATGGGAAGAGAGGTGAAGTTAATAAGAGGTTAGAGGGTGAGAGTGGAAAGAAGAGGTTAGAGGGTGGGAGTGGAAAGAAGAGAGTAGGAGAGGGTACTGAAATGGTTGGAAGTAATGTATACAAAAGTATGGAAGGAAATGGAATAGATGGAACTGGATAGGGAAAGGTGGGAATCATGGGGCAGGGAAAGAGTGTAGTAGATGTGGGTATGGGTAAGGAGGAGATGGAGGAGAAAAGTTGGAAGGGGATGGAACAGAATGGAAGAGAAGGGAAAGGGAAGGAAGAAAGAAGGATATGTAAAACATGGCAATGAAAGAATAGGGTAAGAAGGAGAAGAACATGTGGGGGTAACTGGGCAAGAAAGTTTAAAAAAGGAAAAGGAGAAGGAGGTCATTAGGGAAGCGTTAGAAATAGTAGAGGAGAGGAATTAGGTGATTTAGATTTAGGAAGATTCCAGTTGGTGGGTGTGGTGAAGCAATTAAGGGTAAGAGGTAAGATTCAAGATGGTGGGTGGGTAACAGTAAGTACAGTGGATATTTTCAATTCAATTTGTGGAGAGTTATAATTTGTTCTTTGCTTTGGTTTTGCTTTGCAGTTTCGGTTTGCTGTTCAGATTTAATTTGACCAGCCACTTACCTTTGTACCCTTAACCCCACCCAAGGACGTCTTGCTTTTTGAGGTAAGGTTACTCTATGTGTTGTCAGGCCTTTCAGTGTCTTCACTTCCAGCCATCAACAGCGGTCCTCCATTGCTGATGTCCTAGGATATAATGCTGCTGCTTCCTGGTTACAAAGCTTTTATACACTGGGATCGTCACAATGGAGAAATTTCAAGAAGTCATATCATCAGCAGTGTGTGTGTGGACCATACAATGTATTTGTGTGCTGGGACGAGTCGTGGATCCTGTGTCTCAATAGGAATATAAATTAAGGCCCTGAAAACAATTGAGTTGTGGGCCTTATATGACCGTGTTACCTCACACACTGCATCAACAGAGGATTCCTTTTCTCTCTGCTGCTATGGTAGCCTCCCCAGTACAAGCAGGTCTTGGCATAGCTGAGACTCGTTACGTCACAGTAAAAGAGCTATGACGGAAAGCAGCCTGAGCAACGAAGGCCATTGTCCACGAACGCTTTCCTGAACAACAACCCTGTTTTTCTCTGCCTTAACCACGCATGTCTGAACAACTAACATGCATGGTTAAGGCAGAGGAAAACAGACTTGGGATCGGAGAAGAGGCGGTCAGATAAGTGGGGCTGGTGTAGGGTTGGGTGTTAGTTTTAGGGGCGGGGTACTTTTAGTTTTAGGTTTTAGGGGTGGGGTGGGGGCTCGCAGTAGTTTAAGGGGTGGGGTCTGGGTAATTTTAGTTTTTAGGGGCCTTAGTTTTAGGTTTTAGGGGCAGGAGTGGGGGGTCAGGGTAGTTTTAGGTTTTAGGGGCGGGTCGGGTAGCTTTAGGGGCAGGTGGGGGGTTGGGGTAGTTTCAGGTTTTAGAAGCAGGGGTAGGGGTCGCAGAAGTTTTAGGGGTGGGGGTTAAGGGTCAGGGGGGTCGCATGCTGGAATCATGCATGCCATTCCATGCATCCCTTTACAACAAAAAATTGTTGTTAAGGTATTTTTGGTAAAGGCATTAGTGGTAACAATTCGGCCGTTGTTCCGACCGCGTTGTTCAGGCATGCGTAGTTCCAGCATGAGTTGTTCCAACATATATTCAGCTATGGCATCAATAGTGTTCTCTTCACAGGGTTCTGCTTCTGGTGATACTGCAAAGGGATTGAGGATGTTAGTACAATAGTAGACTGCACAATTTTCTCCGCCCATTAAAAATAAATGTTACATTCGACATAATGCTCACACTCTGCGGTGAGCTCCCATTATTTGTGGATAAAAGCCTTCCCACTTGGCGCTCCAATCCCCTAGGAATAATGTGGAGTAACTGAATCCCCCAGCTTCAATTAAGAAATTATAATATTAATGGTAACTAGATTACAGAAAATATGTATGCGTGAAAGTTCCCTGTTTATGTTATTTAAACCAGTGCACAGTTGGGGTGGGATTGGGACACCTTCTTAGACACTTAGTTCAAACTCTGTACTGTGTTACTCACTTGCCTTTCTTTACGTTATCCCACCCTTTGCACTGGATTGCGCCATTCCAGAAATTTGGCACCCGGCTGGCATCCTGGAATGGTGCAAGCCGGCTCTATACTTTTTGATGCAAAACTGCACAAAAACAGGTTTGCGTCAAAAAGTATAAATACAGGCCGTAGAGTCGTGAATTGTGATGTTCGCTCCCACTACTCAGGGCTGTCAAATGCCTGGGATTCCTTAACCTATTTAGCTTTATTCCCCCATACCAAAAAATAATTTATTTGCCTTATATCGAAATTTCATTTATATAACGCCTATATTTGAGGGTAGAACAATTCTTTCAAACAGAATCCACTTTTATTCTCAAGAACAAAAGTATTGAAAAAGGCGAGGATACTTCGATATGTTTTTTTTTAACAAAAGCTTCACTTTGTTTTTCAAACTTGTTTACATTTGTCAACATAGTATATTCCAGTTTTACTGGGAACATGCCCACTATAGCTTCTATGCGCTATTCAGTGCTCATTTGCTCAGAGAAAGCATTTTTCTGTTTAACTTGTAAAGTACTAAAGGATTGGACACTTATTTTCCCCCTCATGTGAGCAAGACTTGGCGAGGTATTTAGTGGTTTTACAATGCTCTTCTCATCCATGTGACTGTGGGCAACCTCTGTATTTGTATAACCTGAAAATTCCATGTCATCAAGGATGCAGTGCTACACCGGGATGCCACACGTGGTGGAGCAGCCGTATAATTCTTTCCAGGCCCCAGACTTGAAGGAACCAGACCCTGAAAACAAGGAATTTCTTGCGGCATTCAGCTGATGGAATGATTGAAACATCTATTTTGAGATCAGAGGGCTGCAGTTTTAACTTCCACTGCAATGGATCTAGGGATACATGTACGAAAGTTTGGTTTTGCGACTCGCAATTTGTGAGTCGCAAAACCTTATGTTGCACAGTGTCCTTAAAGGAAAACGAGATGCATTTCAAAAACAAAAAATGAAACGTTTTGCTAGGACCACTGCCTGGTCTGAAAAAAGTGTTTTTACTGCCATTCACAAATGGATTAGCACCAGTGTGATACTGGTACTAACTGCTGTTTTGCGACGATATTCGCAGGCACAAAAAAATCATACATGGGACTGCAACTCGTAATTAGGAAGGGAACACCCCTTCCTAATTGCGATTCCCAATCTCTTTTTGCGATTCGGTAAATAGTGTACTGAATCGCAAAAATGGGTTTATACATGCCAAAGTGCATTTTGCACGTCGCAAACGTCCCGATTTACTGTTTGCGATGTGCAAAATACTACGTACATGTAGCCTTTAGTTTCTTAGGGGTGTGAAATTTGCACAATTTTCTATACGGGAATTATGTGAAATTTCTGAAAAAAATGGGAAATGCAAAATCAACATTTAGAGCTGTTTTTTTGCATAAAATCCAAATAACTTTGTGTTTGTTTTTGTTCAAGGGGGTATATTTTGCACGAAAAAAAATAACCAAAAATGAGGCCTAATATCAACTGCCGCTCAAGTTCTGATCATTTGTGTTTCTCTGCACTTCTGCTGTTGGATTCTTACTTAAACGGAAGGTCAATTATATTATGTGACAGGATGTTGTAATGTTTGGTATTTCGCATAACACAAGTATATAAAATGTCAAAAAGATTACCTCAAAATAAACAAAATTTTCTCAGAGCTAAGTTACCACATTTACTCATGACACCTTTGTGGAAGCTCCCCTTAAATGTTTACTTTTGTCACTAGACTAGTTAACAGTCTTATGTTGCTGGATTCTTTTTATTTAACTCTACTATGTTATGGGAGTAAGGGGTGTTACCACTTGATTTAGAGTTGGGTGGGAACCAAAATTATTGTTCCCACTAGGAGGAAATGCTAAATCCGAAGGCAAATCCAATGGCAGCATCTCCTCCGGTTGAAGTTCCTTCACATTTAGCACTTCTTCCAGAAACCAGTGGATTTTGTTTTATCAGTCAACTTTAAATTAGGCCCTTGATCTTGAACATCTGATATCTAAAATATGTCTGAAACAGATTACATACGCCACCCTCTCCCACCCTCTCTTTCTTCATGCTATGTCTAAGCTTGTGGCATAGCAATGATGCCATGGGCCCTAATGCAAGTAAGGAAAATCGCTCCCTCCCCCGGGGTGGGTAATACAAAATATAGACTAAATATTCATGCAGTAGACCACTCACATTCCTAGGGCAAGGTGCCACTACACCTACTTCTTTAATTGTAGCAATGCCCTTGTTCTACTGGATCCAGGATCATTCCCTCAATATCTCCATCCTCTTTCTCAAGTCTTTTTCCTTCCTGTTACACAAACGTCCACCTTCTGTCTTGCAAGCTCTCCTTGATTTCCACATTTGACGCCTTTCCATTCTTTACTGACATTCCCTTTCGCCAGGATGTCTCTCTATTATCATCTCTCCCTTTTCACCTTTTCTTGTTGTGTTATTACTCCATGTTCTTTTCTGTTTTGTTTTGTTATATGAAGTTATGTTATGTTGATTTGTAGAGTGCACTAACCACCCTTGAGGGTATCTAGGCGCTTGAGCAGGTAAGTGGGCATGTGAACTCCGAGGAGTTATTCAAAGAGCTAGGTTTTCAGACTCTTGCAGAATTCAAGAAGTGAGGGTAGACCCTGATGTGTTGAGAGAGATTGTTCCATGTTTTGGTTGCAATGTAGGAGAATGAATGAATGCCTGCTTTGCTTTTGTGTATGTGGAGAATGTGTACGAGCGAGCATGTGGCAGAGTGTAGGTGTCTGGCAGGCTGGTGAAAGTGTATGCGTAAGTTAGGGTATACTGGTCCAGCGTTGTGTAAGGCTTTGTATGTATGTGTGAGAAGTTTGAATTGGCTGTGCTTGTGAATGGGGAGCAAGCGGAGCTCCTTGGGGCACGCTGCAGTGTGGATGCAGTGTGGGAGGTTGAGTGTGAGTCTTGCGGTGGTGTTCTGGATGGTCTGAAGTCTTTGTGGGAGTTGCTTGGAGATTTTGGCATAGAGTGTGTTACTGTAGTCGAGTCTGCTTGTGATGAGTGCTTGAGTGATGATTCTTCTGTGTGGTCTTCTGTGGCAGCCACTTGAATATCTTTCAAGATTTTGTCCTCCATTTTATTTTGCATTCCCTAACTTGTCTCCATTCTTTACGGATTTCTACATCATTCTTTGAATAGATACCTTCTCTTCCTTTGTATCACTCTATTTCAACCTTTTACTCTTCCCTATTTTTGCCCATACAGTGTCACTTCCCCATTCCATTTGTCATTCATGACTGGAATAACCACCCCTTCCTGCATTTTCTTCTCTTTTCTCCTACACCTCTCGAATCCCTTTCATTTACCCTCCCTTTTTCATTCAATTCACTCTTTCCTAATCTTCCACATTCTCCTCTACAGCTCTGCATTTGAACGTACCAAGCCATGTTACTCTTTTGACCCCACCTGTTCTTAGCTTTATCTCTATGCTCCTGTAGTCTCATTGCTCTTGTTTCCTTCTTACTGTTTTCCCTGTATTTCAACACTTTTTGTTGTATATTTACACTCTCCTCTCTCTTCCTTCTCTAGTTCCTTTCCATCTTTAACCCTCCCCCTATTGTCCCATGTCTATCCTTGTTCCTCCCTGACCATTCTCTTCTAACTCAATCTTTTCTGCCAACTCCTATGCACATTTCTATTCTCACATGTATCACTCCACTAATCTTTTCCTTATTCCCTTTGCCCCTCACCCTTTCCTTTGATCTGTATGTACCTTTACACTCTCCCCACTGCAGAGCACAAGTTCTAAAATCCTAAAAAAGTGGGGAACAAACAAATTAGTTAGTACGCAAGTGACATCATGGTGCGTGATATCACAGCACATGAATTCAAGGCGCGTGACATCGCACATGGCATCACAGGAAGTGACAATACAGGATGCATCATCAGATTTTAGGATCTTACACATATGTTTAGCAGATCTTTCATGAGTACATTTAAGTGCATTACAAGACCTAACAAATGAGATTTTATGTTGGGCTTGGGCCAAAAAAGTGGTGCAACCTCAATGCAAAATCTGGGTCTCAACTTAATCATTTTTTAAAAACTCTGCCGCAAAGAAATTTACATCAAGGAGAAACATGACAGTAGATATGTTCTGCTTAAATGGTTGCAAAGTCTTCATTTTAAAATACCTTATGGGGTCAAGGTACCTGCTGCAGAGATCTTTGTGTCCCAGTAAACCTCAGGAAATAATAATAATGGTAAGGTAACTGTGGAGGTCAACAGTTTTGCTGAAGAGAGCTGTGTTTTGTCTACCCTAGATTTGAATCAAAGTAGTATAGAAGGTTAATGTGTCTCCTGCAAATCACATCATGTAACATGCAGTTGACACAATTTTATTTTGTATAGCTAGGTAAGTGGGTTACTGCTTTTAATACAGAGTTCCTTTTGTTACAGTTCATAAATTGTAATCTGTGTAATACAGCACAGTGAGCTATGAAGGACATGTTACTCTTACACCTTATAACTCTCAGTGTCTTATGCAGCACATCTTGTACATTGATTGACACACTTACAGAATGTATTTGTCAATTAATAATGTGTATGTTATGTAAAACGCTCTAACACCCTGCTCTGGGATGAGTAGCACTATAAAAGAAATAAAATATTGGTATTTCAATTATTTATGTAAATACTAGGACAGACCAAACCATCTTCCATTTTTACAATCCATGCATATTTCTTATATAAAAGAACTGAACAAAGTTAATAGCATGCCCTCTTAAGTACAAGCTGTGTGCCTTTGTGTCCCCTCCTTTCCATGTGCATCTACTTTTAAGGGTCTAGTCCACGTCCAGCTAAGATCATGCTGGAACAAAAGGAGGCTCTACCGCCCCTTATCTTCGGCCTTTATCTTTGGACCAGCTGGAGGTGATAATAAAAAAAAAAACTCTTTGTGCGTGCATCTTGCTGCAGGGAATGGTAAACAGACGACGTGCAGACACTGGTAAACTAGTTCCGCTCTCTGAAAATGTCAATTTATTTCAGTGAGGCACAACTTCTTGGCAGAATTGGACAGAATCCATCTTGTAAAAATGGTAGTTAGACACCGTCTACCCACATGTACCCCCTACTTGTGCCCTGCCCCTTTATTTCTCTATGTTCTACTGTATCTCTTTTTCTTATTATCTCGTCCGCTTCCCCTGTATCACCCCACATTCTTTCATGTGCTTGCAACTCTCCCTTGTACCACTCATTTCACCTTTTGTTTCTCTGCTGTATCTCTACTTTCGATTACAATCTTTCCGTTCAGCTCTGATTCTCTTCTTCTTTCATTGTACCTGCACACTATTTTTACTTTCTACTTTCATTTCCCGGAATGTTGTTTCTGACACTGGGTCTGAGGCACTACATAATAAAATGATGCTTCGCAGTCTGGGCGGGGTATCTTCAGCTGACAAGAATCAAGAGTGTTTGATTGGTTAAAATGCTTAAACAGGGCGATAAGAAGAATAAACCTATAGCAGAGGCTATTTTATGTTTCTGTCTTTGGACTGCTTTACTGTCAGGCGTTCTGTGGGTCCTGGCTGTACCATGCAGTCCTTAGAAGCACGAGTCTCCCAGTCTCAGCCTTCCCGTATTTTAGCAGTGAAATGCTCTGTGTCTCCTCACTAGGACACTTCCATTGGACTTCCTACCCAATCATTGTACAACAGCATTTGACCTCCAGTTTCTTCGCTTCTCAGTCATTCAGGAGAGCTGTCAATTTCCTCTGGACCATTTGGGAGTTGCTCATCCTGTCCAGTTATGTTCATTTGTATTCGACTTGTAGTCCTGACACAAACACTAGGAGCTTCTCATGCTTGACCAAGGGAGAAGCTTCCATTGGTGCAGCTGGTGCCTTGCCACCGGGGCCCCGATGCCTGAGGGGCCCACTGAATTCTCATTATTGTTGTATTTTTCAGGTCAGAGTCCATGGGGCCCATTTCCTTCCTTGCACCAGGGCCCATTGCACTCTGGCTACATACTCTACTATACATGGGCATCAGAGAAGTAAGCGCTCTATGGCAGGGACCAAGTTTTCTGTTTCCAAATGGTGATAAGAGTGTCAGGCTTCCTTTTTTGCTCACAAACATACTAAGGCCCAGCTTCCCATCTCCTCACAGTGATGCCAGTGCTGAACATAATTCCTCCAACACCAATCTACCCTTTTTAACTTGATTCTAGTCTCAAGATTTCCATCAGCTCACAGCAATATCACGAACGAGCTTCCCATTCCCTCACTGTGTGGAACCAAAATAACATTCAAAGTTCGAAGCAGTAAGGTAATAGTAAAGCAACCAATACACACAGGCATATCTAACTCAGCCATTGACAAGTTCAGTATAGCTTGTGTGTAGCTTTCGCTCTCTGATAAGTTTGAACTGGATGACTTCCACTGCAGTCATCTAATTACAAAGCAGCTCAGAACATGGTACGCTGTCTCAAGTGTGCGTAGTCACTAACAGCAGTTCAGTGTAGACTCAGATCTGGACATGTCAGTACCTGCTTTGGACTAGCCTCACTACCCTGACTGTGAGTCACTCATACCCTCGGAGAGTAAACCAAGGACCATACCAGAGGCTGACAAAAAGTCAGATCTGAGGCACTCAAAAAATAAAACATCTTAGCTGTACCATGAAGTTTGGTTTGTGCAGGGCAGACTGAGTCCCTCTTCCCTTTAGTCTGTAGTGCCACTGCAGCACTGATACTAACACTCCTGTCCCTGTATCATGAACTATTATGCTGGCCCAGAGTGTTGATGATCGTGCATTCATTGAATCTGATATTTCTTTGAGTTAGAATATAATTTTGAAAAGCAAGCAAGCATGATGCGGCCTGGGTGGGCTGTTAATATAAAGTTGTTTCCCTTTTGCTGGATCACAGCGCCTTCAGTTGCCTAAATAATGCAAGGGTTGACAATCTATATAGTTGAATGCCAGTGGAAGACGAACTGATCTAGAATGTGTTTGGGTTTCTGCTGTGGCAATAATAATACAGATAGCATTGCAGTGTATGTTCGGGAACTCATAGTGTTATTACTACCCTGTTGAATAGCACTCAATTTGTTGATATAGCAGTGAGGTAAGGTCAGATGTTCTCTACATTATTTCTGCAGGCTAAACTGTTAAGAAACCGCTCTTCAACTTTGAAAGGATCAACATTATCAGGAATCTCATAGTTCATACTAGTCCAGGTCAGATGAAATATCATCGGTCTGACCAGATAACTGGCTACCACCCATGCAGACAATGCAGTGTTTGTCCCTTATCCACGAATATGACAGCCGTTGATTTGGGTCCAACAGGACATGGTACCTTAAAAAGCACACAAATTGCAAGACCATAAATTGCAAATACCCCATTACATACCTTTGTGGTCTATTCTGTATTGGAATGACTACCAGATTAATTAGATGAATCAAGTCCTGGATCAATGATCATCGCAACACCATTAGATGCCAATGGGCTGCAACTAAATTAAGCACATACTTCATTGAGAATCAACATTCCCTCAATGTTCTTAAATGGGTGGTCACAGAAACTATGACAGATACACACAATACTGCCCATAAATGTTTTTGAAAAAGAACAGAGATGGGTCATTAGCTCACGGACCCATACAGTGCGACTGAATGAGGATTTTCCATGGTCTGAACTCTCAAACCACTACGCAGCGACCTTTTCCTTAGATGGATTTACATCTTTTTGATATTTGTAATTTTATTAAGATTAATCTTGGCTAAATATCCTACTCATATACTGATCCTAATTTGTAATCCATGACAGTGTAAGCTTTCCCCCTTTGTTCTCCTTCTTTGAAGACAGAGTAGCCTCCTCTATTTTTTACAATGGCCCTTGGGACCATTCCAATATGATTGGTCGCATATTTAGCAAAGCGCAGTCTCTTGTTTATTTTCATAGAGACACTGTCCAATCGTAGCAACGGATAGTCTTCTGTATCAACTTTAAAGGTTTACCATCTCTTGAGCCTGGATACTTCATGTTTGTGGATGAGAGGTGTTAACACTGAATTTTTACTAATTAATATTTATGTATTCTGAGTGTTGAATCTACCTAGAAAATAAGTTAACGTAGAGACATAATACACACATTTGAAAATGTGCCCACTTTTGTGACCACCAATAATCACAAAGTGTACCTATTAACAGCTTATTAATGTAAATTGTTGAGCTCATGTTTGGATTAATGTATATCATGATAATGGTCATATATTATGTACTTGCTTTATTAATCATAGGCCTTAATTTAGCGAGGTTGTGGGCCTAGTTGCACGGCCTCATGTCAAGCTGCATTACTTAGGCGAATTATAGAATAGCTGCTTAGGAGAATTAAATTGTGATTTTCTATTGCATGGACCGAATGTTAGTAACTAGAATTCTTTCCCATGAGAACTGCTTGCTAGAACATGCTGTACTAGCTCAGGATACATTGTATAACTTAGTGTGTGTAAAGGCAACCTTCCCAGGAGCAGACACTGAATGCACTGACTGGAGTATAAACTGTTACAAATTCATTACCTGATGAGCCCAACAACGGGAACAGGAGAAGAGAAGCCAATCATCAACATGTGAACAGTGGTCTAGTAAATTCTTAGATTTGGGGTTCTACTTTCATTGGACTAAACATAAACGTATGATTCTTTGACCAGTAGCAACGTGGGAAGTAGTTTTAGGGAATCTAACTTTGCCAGACTGCACCAAGAGGAAATGCCCCATTCTCCCCATTCTTCTTGAGTGTTCAGATTTTACTCTTTCGAACTGCATAAAGAGACTTTGCTTTCTTGAACTTCAATGCTGAGTTCCGATGACCGAACAGATGTCCAATTGACTAAGACTGTCACAGCTTGCTGAACCATACTGAGGCAAAGTATAAGACAATGTTCCTGATTGTTATGTATATTTGCTTTTGTCCCTAGGTACCAACCGCTAATTTTGACAGAGCCATAGTTAGATATTTTTCCACATTTGTGTTGATTAAATAGTTTTGCATGAAGCCCAAACATGCTATTCTAATCTGAAAGTTAGTTAGGGTACTCACTGATGATGCTTGCTACATATAATAACAGTTGATGTCTTTTCTTGGCTGAATCTAAATGTAAGCAATTTCTCTTACACAGTTATTCTTGCCATTGATTTGTACTGTAACCTTAGAATGCGTAGTGGTCAAAGCCTTGATTAAATTGCAATTCTTTAGAAGATTTGGGCAGCCAGCATATTTCTTCATGCTTACCATTTGAGTTACATGATATTAGCATTGTTAATATAGGGAAATAAACATTCTAACTTTTACATAAAGGTGTGGTTATTCATGACCGAAAGATGATGGTGAGTGGAAATGACTGGTTCCTAAGATTATTAATGTTATTGATTGTCATTGCTATGGATTTGTATTGGTACGGAGTCTCATGGTGGGAACTACTCTGAGTGCAGTCAAAAGGTCAATCGACTTTCTAACGCGTCCCCTTAAAAATTAATGTAAATTAACCAAATAAGGTAAGATGCGCTAACACAGGTAGGTCAATAGACTGCAACCTCATCAACCACACTAAGTAACCCCTATGGGCTCTTTGATGATTAATTTTTCTTCATGGGTCCGTCTGATAAAAGCTACTTTTTACCAATATATAACTATTTTCTGCTAGCCGCTGGCGGGAGCTCTCTAATGATCGTACAAGTCAGGTACAATCTGTTCCACTAACATCTCAGGACTATGTAGGAGCATGGTGGGGCCTCGTACCTTAGCATTTGACCTTGTATCAATTCTGCATTATGACTTTGGTATCTCCCACCAATATTACTGGGAATGCTTTCAGTCTTGAGATGTTGATACATTTAACTGACTATGATTGCTTTACTATGTTTCAATCCAGGGCAGGAGCATTTTTCAGTGCAAGTTATGACTAGCATTCCACACCAGACTGTGCTCATGAGTCGCATACCTTTATTTAATTATATGATGTATCTTGCTCCAAGAACAGTGTCTACATACACTTGATTTTGGCGAGTATGAGGTCCTCTGTTTTATGTTTACTTACCATTTGACAGAAACCGGGGCCCTCTGGGAAAACTAGTTATAATATAGTTATGTACCAACCATATGTGGACACTGCCACCTTCAGAATTATCCCTTTTAGATATGCATTACAATCTTCTTCACCCATGCCGCAGATGTTTCCATGCATGTATGTGTTGACCATTCAGTTCATCTTATATATTTGCGAAGATTAGCACTACACATATGTATTTTTTTAAATACAAACAAGTCTTGCACATTTATCATTCTATACTTTCAGTGTTTAGTAGCTGGAGCATCCATGATTTCCCAAGGGGCCCATATCTGAATCTAGGAGGGTAAGAGGCTTCTAAGGGTGCACCATACTTTGTGCCATGGAATGATATTGAGTTCTCTATGCATGAGACAACACAGTTAGCTCTCAAAGTTGAAGGCATGAGTTTGGCGTGCTTTGTTCACTTTATGCATGAATCACTAGTGTGTGCATGTGGACACACCCCATGATTTCACATGACATGTCCACATGACCAATGTGTTTTTCTTTATGTTTCATTTTTTGCAGGTTACCCTAACAAGATAAGACACAGACCTACTTGAGCTGGTCATACACATTATCTTGATAGCTCCCTTACTCTCTTAGTGAGGACTAGGTTAACATAGTTTAATGTCCTGATAAATCACCAGCAGATCCTTTGAATCTAGATAGGCATGAAACATATCAACCACATTACTGTTCTGCAGGAATTCAACAACACAGTCATTCCTATCACACCTCTGCAGTTCAGGGATTTCATACACAAAATGTATCATAGGGAAAACCAGATCATTACATCTGTTACTTTCCACCTTGTGTTTTTAACCTTGAGATAGGTTCCACCCGCTTAGAGTAAAAGTTACTGCATTGGCATCAATTTTAGCTTTTCCTTTTCCCAGTCTCTCACTCTTCACAGACCAGGAAACACTGCAAATCTCTAGTCTCTTTTTTTCTGGCACTTTTTCTACAAAAAATCTCCGGCAAAGAGCCCTGTCATGGGGCCCATTGGGCATTGCAGCACCCGGGCAAAAAGGATCCTGAAGTGGGTGCCATTAGATGCCACATTTATACCTGGCTCACGCTAGTGTGTGGGAATGATTCCTGGGAACAGCCTAAACAATGGGGTAAATATTCCAGGGCAAACCCTACCCACTTTGTCATTTACAAGGTGGAAAAAGTCTTTGGTCTTGCTCAACTTGTCTCTGAGGGCAGGGTGTGTGTGTCCTGAGTGTACTTTAGCAACCCTAGTGTCTTCCCATAGCTAACACAAAATAAATCAATTTTGGGGCACCCACTGTACACACCATAAACTCAGAGACAGACGTCTTGTAGAACAAAAGTAGTATTTGCCAGCAACCAGACAATTCACAAGAACTATTTGGCATCCTGTTTTCCATCCTTTCAAGTGCACCCTGGGTGTTATATGTAAAGCCCAGAGCTAGAAGTTTGGTTGAACAAAACTCTGGGTTTGCAGCAATCACAGAGTGGTACACAAGAATTGTTTACATGCCCTGTTTTTCTTCTGCACAAAGAGTTATATGTAAACTCAACAGATGTGTCAAGCAGGATTTGTAATGTTACAAAGGATGCTCACAGCTGCCTCCCTCCCTATTCTCAGAGGTTCAGATGTGTCATCTTATCCCATCAGGTCAGCCTTTTGCTAGCTTTTGGGAAACATTTTCCCACCTATTCCAATGTTAATTATTGTTTGGCAGAAGTGGGAGAACAATGGAAATTGAGCATACAGGACATTTGGACAGGAAAAGGGAAACTTTCTAAAATATACTTTTCCTTAATATCTATGAAAAATACTACTTCAGCATTGAATTGATTTTTTTCTTAACTATTACAATAGTTATTTGATTAATTTTCTGGGTAGTCCCATCCTTGAGAAACAGTTTTGGTATTTTAAATTGTACTCTGGTTTTCTACAGGAAGAGCTATGCCATTTGGATGCTAGTCATTGTAAGAGCATGTCAGCATTATTTTGTTACATGTTCTACTTTTACCTATCATGCACCCTGTCTTTTGGGTGGCAAGGCCTACATAGGCGTGACTTATTCATGTTTAAAAGGGAGGCTTTGACCGCTCAAAATGGGTTCATTTCACAGTTTGAATTGTAGCTTTTAACGTGCCACAGCTAGGCTCAATGGTAGGCTTGAAGTCATGTTTTCACTATCACTGTAGTTGATTGAACATTCAGTGCTACAGTCCACTATTGGCAATCATCTTATAGGCCTTCAATACAGTTTTTTCCATGGACTAGAAACTGAAAGTTACCTTAAATATACCAATAAGGAGTATGCTAATGCAACCATGTACAAGGTGGAGCACAGGCACTTTACTACTGGTTAGAAGAGGTAAAGCACACATAGTTCTAAAGTAAGCCAAAAGATAGGGTCCAGCAAAAAATGAAAAATGTGGGGTGACAATGCAGAAAAGAGAGATATCCTACCATTAAATACCAGTGGTCATAGAAAGATGGTCTGTTACATTTTCCAGACCACATTTAAGTGACCCGAAGGCACACACTAGATAAAGGCAGATATGGTGAATGACCTCAGGGATCCATCTAGGAGTAAATAGAAGTGGCCCACAGACTTGCACAGGACAGGAGAAATGCAGCCTGTATAATTGTTTTTAGAGACTACTATGAAAAGATGGAGGAGTCAACTCACAAGTGTGGTTTGGTTAAAGGCGACCAGAGTAAATGATGTATGAGGTCCATACAAGAGTGGCATACACTGGATCTGGCAACCTTTGTAAATGATCTAAGGATTAGGCCGGGCAGAATTGTTAATTCTGCTGATGAAATCGGAGGAATTTGGTAATTCTCTGGTACTCTTGTAACACAGAATTGATGATGAATTTGGCCTCTGCAGTCGTGAAATTAACCTGCATTGGCTGATGTTTCTAAAACAGGGTTGGAAGACAATGCAGTCCTCTGTGTGTAAAGATCACTACTGATTGAAGTTTAATCTGTACTGATTTCTAAACATAGAGGGATTTCTCCATCTTATGGGCCTGTTTAGAAACCAAGCCACTGCAGTGCATACCCCTCTGTGCCCTCACATACTCTGCAGGAATTTGCATACACTGCAGGTTAACTGCAGAGTATGTACTGAGCTGAAGGCTATGCACTGCAGAGTGATATGTAGTGGTTACTGAAGTTTGGAAACAATTGCATACCACTTGGTATCAGCTCCCTTACATACTGTACATTATAATCTATGCAGAGTATGTAAGGGTACCGAGTGGTATTTGGCTTTGCTATTGTTTTTAGAGTAAAATGCATCTTTGCATCTATTTGTGGATGTGAGGGTGCATTGTGTGCTAAGAAAATAGCACAAAATCTCTACTCTGCCCTGTTGTGGAATTCTGCAGAATCTTGTGGAATTTTGATGTAATTCTCCTGAATTTCTTAGAATCAGACTCAGCCAATTCTGCCCACCCTGTTAAGAACTTCACACAAGAGTCGCAAGTGGTGACAATTAGACGTGCGTAGGAGAAATGCAACCATGGCAATTGTTTTTTTAGAAACTACCCAAAAGTGACTTTTGAGCAATATCACAGGCAGCCAGGGTCTAGCGGTTATATGTGTGGTGGTGGGCCCGCAAACTAAAGAATCAATGTATCTTTCAACTTCATGAAAACATCTGGTCATGGCAGTATTCAGAAAATATTTCCAATTAACATTACGTCCAGTTGGGCAATGAAGAGCAACCCAAATAAGCTGTGACACAAGTTATATGGGATGGCAATGTATGAAATAACCATGCACAAATCTTTATTTTTATAGTATGTCAAACCTGTCTGATGTTTTTGACACAAGACACCACGGATTCCTTAAACAAATTGATGCATGTTCAAATAAATGATTGGTCAAACATATGGTTATGCTGAGTGCATTCCCCATGGTGAGGGCATTGACGCTATTTAATGAGGACTTTTGAAAACAGCTGAAATAGTTGCAAACAAATTATTTCTAATAGAACTATTGCAGTTTTCATTATATGACAATTATTTTGATTGGGTGAACAAATATGACATGCAGAAGGATGGAACCTGCATGAGTTTTCCAGCAGCACTGAGTTAAGCCAGTATATTCATGGCAAAACTAGAAGAAGCTACATCTTGAATGAAAAGAAATGGAAAAAAGGTATTTTGATGTATGGAAGATTCATAGGCCCATATTTAAGAAAAGGTGGTGCATCATAGATGATGCACTACTTTTCTTGCACCCCCCCCTCACCAGCACCTAATGACACCATGGTTGTGACGTATTTATAATATGGTGCACTGTAAGCACAATGGAGTCAACATTTTTAACGCTATTATGGCACTTTGCTACAATAGCGTTAAAAATGTTAACACTAGTGCAGCAAAGTGCAAGGAGGCCCATTGAACAAAATGGGTGCGTCATTTTAAGGCCTGCTCTGAGCAGGCATTAAAAATGACTGATCAAATGGCGCAGTGAAATCTTTTAATTTTTCTGTGCCATTTTCTACAGGCCTCCTAGCGCGGGCATGCCCTTTTTTGCATATATTATGCCTGGCACTGCCATATTGTGGGGCACAGGGTTACAAAGTGGTGAATGCATGAATTGAGCCACTTTGTAAAAATGGCGCGGAAGATAAACCAGTGAAGCATTGGGACAGCTCTAAAATTCCGCTGGTTGCATGGCATGCACAATGATTATGGAATGAGATTTTTTTATAGAAAATTGCTAATTTTATAGTAACACATGTGGCATTTTTTCCTTTATAGCATTTGAGCAAAATCTAGATACTAAAATCATTAAGACAGAGGTGTTCAAAGAGGTATCGGGTCAGAATGTTAACATGGGAAAAACTTTGTGACACTGAAGCTGAGTTTGTGAAGGTTACACAGTTGAATGAGGACCACATAAAAAGCAAGGGTTATTAATTGAATGGAAATCGAGTAACACATTCAGATCATATATCACCATGAATATATTCGTTTGCCAATCGTAGAGGATGACATCATAAAAGTATCCTTTAAAAAGGATATGATTTATCTCAAATGCACAGGTGTCTTAAAGACTGAAGAAACCATAGTATCATGTACAGTAATTTTCTTTGAAAACTTTGAAGAAATTAAGCTTGTATGAAGAAATAAATACTACTGTATATCTAACGATGCCATTTGATTGGAATAATTTTGCATGAACTTTAAGAATTTGTAGAGCTTAAGTTCCCTACAGTGTTGCCTTTCGGAAACCCACTTGGCTAGGACACAAGAGGACATTTGCTAAGTTAAATTTGCACTTGGTAGCGGACAAGAGCTACCTTGAAAGTACACACATTAAAAAAAAGAACAAAAAAATTGAGTAATTTGGTTGTATGTTTAGGAGTGCGTGCACCAAACGTACCATTTTCATATCTTATTATAAGAAATAAAATGCCCTATCTCATACATTTTAAAGATTTTGCAAGTCACCTCAGAGGTCCACGGCCTGATAAAGGACCACTGCCTATGGCCTTGTTCCTATACATGGTGATGGAACTTCTCAGTTATTTGCAATATACTTAGAATGCATATCTAGGGGCAAATTATCCCATATATAGTAGGGCAGACGGTAAATCTCTCACATTTCTGACAGAGTAACTGGGTAAACTCGAATCAGGCCCCGAGTTCTCTGTCCCTGGTTTCCTTCATGCACCTATGCCTAAGCCTCAGATTAAAAGTGATAACAAACCTGAGGAGGTTCCTTTCTTACCTGCTTTAGTCCGTAATAAATTCAGACCATATCAAATGCAGATTTAAAGTCGACAAAACACTTCTAGAGTGCCTTTGCATAAATTTTTACATAACATAATATAAACCAAATGTCTGACGCAAGAACTAGTATAAAACCACGATTGCTCAAATGAAATTTGCGGATTTTTCAATGCCCAATTCTCCAAGGCTTCCTCAATACCCTTGGAAAATACTTTTTCCTGAATTATCAATAAAAGAAATTCATATATAAGAATAATGATAATATATGTTACCTTTCTTAAAAATAGATCTAATTAGTAACCCCTTTCAGTTCCATGATATGCATGTCCAGTGACCTATCTCAGTGTAATATGGATTCAAAAACCCAGCCCAAATTTTGTGATCCATTTTATAAAACAGTTTAGATGGTGAAAATGAAGAAAGATTGCATTACACAGATGTGTGAACACTAAACATGAAGGGTTCAACAAGCAAACTTGGAAATTTAGAAAAATATTCATATGTGTAGGGCAAACACACACTTCATTGGATATTGATTGCAGGAACAAGTAGGATAGTTGAATCTGAAACAAATGGAAAGATCTTTTAGGACCTACATTCAAAGATGACATCCAAGCCCTGGGAGAGCACATACTATATTTTCTGGAGCTCATTGGTAGCACCCAGATCAGGATGAGGGAACTGCTGGTGATGCAAAAAAGAGCTCTTGAATCGCAGCATAGCACCTTCCCTCATGTACCCTGCCTACCTGATGTGGTGTGGAAGGACAAAAGTATGCATTTTCCTCAGACAAACGCAGTTTCATTCTGCCTATAAAACATCAAGACTAGTAATGATGAAAGAATAAAGATGTAATGCTGAAAGCCTGTGGCCTTACTCTTGAAACTGCAATCTGATCCTTTTAAAAATCTAATTGATAAAGATAGGGCATGCAGTGCCCTTTTTTGTAGAGAACTAACAGTGGAAATGTATAATGTATTCTGCCTGTTCTCTCTCACTTGCAGCATTGCTTGTCCCTGAGCCCTTACTGTCAAAACAGGGGTATTATTAGGGAGAGGGGTATCGATCCAAATTAAGAAAGAAAATTTGATGAGGCTAAACACAAATAATATTAAACTAACTAAAATAAAAAGAGAGAATTATTGAATAGGGTAAAATACACCAAAAAGATTAGTATTGGATAATAGGAACCAGAGATATGAATTTTTTAAAATTTAAGGAAAAATGTGCCAAGAAAAAGTAAAGCGCCAATGTAAAATTTAAGTTCACAGTTGACCAAAACCTAAGTATAATTTCAGACCATTCATGATGGAGCAGAAGTGATGTACACAAATGGGGTCATTCTCAACAAAGATTTTTCACACAAGTTAGTCTACTTTTTGGAGAGCAAAGTTTTCCGTCTGGATATTGTGCAACACTGAAGCCAGCAAAATTCCATCAAAGTCCTATATGTTGTCAAGGCATTGGTTTTCGTATGAAAGTTGTGAGCCGGACAAAATTAAATTTCGTAGCTGATTCGATCCCTTGGCAACTAGGATACTTTTGCCACCTCGCCCAGCCTAAGTATTAACTATCAAATTTAGTCACTTTTTTCATTTTCAAAATCCACCAGTGAGACAATGATGGAAATTGTAGATGGGTGGGGCTCCACAAGGCCAGATACCTTTACTACAGTGCCCAGCTGAACAAGTTTTTAACACAACGGAAATCTACAAGTGCAACAGATCTTGTTTTCCTTACCCACTAAGGTCACACCCTTTCTGGGCAAGCCACAACACCTGATTCCAGTCCTCAGGAGGTGAAACAAATTATAAAGTTCCAGTTTTCTATAGTGCTGGGAAAGTTAATCCTAATCACTCCTGTAGCCCATAGGTTCTTAGGACACTCATTGAGTCAGTAGGTCTCTCTCTAGCCAGGGCTTCAACTAGATCCAGCCCTAAATGCCAGTTGGGACTTGTTGAAGCCTTTCTGCTTTTTGTGTCACTGGAGCACGAAAAGATGAGGCCACCCACGTGACCCTTGGAAACCAGTTCCAGGGTGACAGGAAGAGTCCTTGCATCTTGTTCTTCCTGCAGTCCAGAAAAGTGTTCTTCCTTCAAGATGTTTTGTTCCCAGGTCCAGTAAGGTTCTATGCTGCTGAAGATGAGGTACCAGTGTTTTATTTTGCATTATCCAGTGACTAGATAATTATTTCCTTCATCCAAACTTGATAACTCTCATACACTATCCTCACCTTTCTTTTCAACAATTACTCTTTGGTTCACTGTGAACATTTCCAGAAGACCTAAAACTCAAATAACTGTCTCCATCCTCCATCTGCAGGGGCTTGAGCCTCCTTAAGCCACTCCACTGTTCAGATTAGGTACTCTTCTATCAGCTAGGGTCCAAACTTGTTTTTCCTAGTGCTGGGGTGGGAGCAAGAAGACAGAGTATTACCCTAGGAATAAATAGAAGCAGTTCTTGACAGCCCCATTTGGCATCGCTAAGTCAAAAGAAGAAGTGCTAAGGTTTCTGTTTTTCTCCCAACTATTCCTGTCCCATCCTCATATAGCTAACACCTGTTATGCTGGTAGTTGTTGACAACACCCCTCCCTTTCTGTGCCAATAAGTCATGTAATTGTCCTCTGGGCAGCAAGGTTATTAACTCCCTACCTGGAATATGTAGTAAGCATTTGGAGTCAGACTGAGAGGCCACATTCTAAAACAATTTTATCTCCGGCAGCACATAGTATACATTCTTAAAGTTATTTTTAGTTAAGTTATCAAAAATCTACTTTCACTATTGTTCGAAATTGGGGTCTCTAGCTGGCAGAGGTATGCACCCTGTCCAAAAAGGATCCTACTCAGGATAAGTCAGCTATACACCATAGATTAACCTGTGCTCCCCCTCTGGTAGCTTGGCACAGAGCAGGCATGCTTAATTTAGGAGTGTAGGAAAGTAGTCTCTTTCTAGCTTGGTTACTCCCACTTTTGGCCTGTTTGTCAGTGTGTTTGACTGTGTCTTATGGGATCCTGTTAATCAGGACCCCAGTAATTATGCTCTCCCCCTTAAATTATGGTTATTGCATACTCGTAATCCAGTATTTCACCCACAATTGGCATACAGGTGTCCCCTTATAAGTCCCTAGTATTGCCATTCCATCCTTCTGAGGTTTTCCAGGCAGACCAGCTGCTGCCACCCCTCAGACAGGTTTCTGCCCTCCTGTTTTCTTGAGCAGCTCAAGCCTAGGAAGACAGAACAAATAATTTCCTTTGGGAGAGGGGTGTTACATCCTCTCCCTTTGGAAATAGGTGTTACAGGCTTGGGAGGGGTAGCCTCCCCAAGCCACTGGAAATGCTTTGAAGGGCACCTTTGGTGCGCTCCTTGCATAATCCAGTCTACACCGGTTCAGGGATCCCCAGCCCCTGCTCTGGCACAAAATTGGACAAAGGAAAGGGGAGTGACCACTCCCCTGTCCATCACCACCCCAGGGGTGGTGCTCAGAGTTCCTCCAGAGGGTCCCTGGGTTTTGCCATCTTGGATTCAAAGTTGGCAGGGAACTCTGGGAGCATCTGAGTGGCCAGTGTCAGCAGGTGACGTCAGAGCCCTCCCCTGATAGGTGCTTACCTGCTTAGCTGACCGATCCCCCTTACAGGGCTAATTAGGGTCTCTCCCATGGGTGGTTCTTCAGATTCGGAATGCAAGACTCCAGCAGGAATCCTCTGCATCCTTTCCTTCACCTTCAAACCGAAGAAACTGCATCTGGACCCTCCAGGAACTCTACAAACTGCAACAAAGAAGCAAAGACAACTTCTGCAACATTGTATCTTCAGCTCCCACCAGCAACTTCAACTGTTTCCCGGTCGTGCATCCTCAGAGGACAGCTTGTCTTCAGCCTCCACCAGAAGAACAATGTAATCTCCCTTGGAATGAAGGAGTCACTCCCCTGCTTCAGCAGGCACCTCTCTGCATCGACGACTGGTGGCGTGGATCCCCTCTCCTGACAAGTTGCATGGATCCAGCATCACGGGTGGTGGACTGAAGTGGTCTTGATGGTCCTGATATCCTACTGTCCAACTTTGGTGGAGGTAAGAGCTTGCATCTCGACACAAGACAGTACTCCCATGCACCGCCTTTATTGCCATTGCCAAGGCTTGTTGCCATCCTTCCACAAAGTTCTTTGTGCATCGTGCAGCTCTGGCCCCCAATGCTCTATCCCTTGATGCACAGCTTCCTGCGTGGTTCTCCGGCAGCATGGGACCCTTTGTTGTCGTGCTGCGTGGGCCTCCTTTTGCACCTTCTTTGTCTCCATGCTGTGGGATTCCTGTGCGCGCTGCCTGGTCTTCTGAGGGCTCTCTGAGTTACTGAGAGCCCTCTCTGATTCTTTCTCCTGGGTAGAGTCCATCAGGCCCCTCCCGGTCCTGGACAGCACCACTTTCCACTAACTGCAAGCTTTGCGTGTGCCAAGGCTTGTTGGTGGAATCCAGTGACGCCAACCAGACTGCAATCATCCATCTGGCGTGGGACATCATCTGCACCAACCAGGATCCCGCATCCGTCTTCTTGGGTGCAGTACTGACTGTTGTTCTTCACCTGTGGGTACTCACTTGCACCTTCATCCGGATTAGCAGGGGCTCCTGTAATCCCTGGACTCTGCTGTGCTTCTTGGACTTGGTCCCCTTTTTCCACAGGTCTTCAGGTCCAGGAATCCACTGTTGGTGTCTTGCAGTCTCTTCTGGTTCTTTCAATATCTTCTTTCTCATGTTCTTGTGTGTTCTGGGAAAGTTACTGTGGTTTAGTCCTGCTTTTCTGGGCTCTGGGGTGGGTACTATGACTTACCTTTGGTGTTTTCTAATACTCCCAGTGCCCCTCTACACACTAGGTGGGAAATAGACATTTGCATTCCACTTTCTTAGTATATTGTTTGTGGTCCCCCTAGACCCATTTCTAACTATTATGATTTTCACTATTTGCGCTGTTTTCTGTTTTTACACCTGATTTTGCATGCTAGTATATATAATTTGTGTATTACTTACCCCTTAAGGGAGTATAGTCTCTATGGTATTTTTGGCATTTGTGTCACCAAATTTAAGTACCTTTTTTTCTAACACTGAGTATTTTCTTTCATGTGTGTGAGTACTGTGTAACTACAGTGGTATTGCATGAGCTTTGCATGTCTCCTAGATAAGCCTTGGCTGCTCAGCTACCCCTAAAGAGCCTGGCTTCTAGGTACTGCCTACATTTCACTAATAATGGTTAACTAGACCTGGTATAAGGTGTAAGTTCCATAGGTACCCACTACAAACCAGTTCAGCCTCCTACAAGGAGGCAATTTGTAAATCATTTGTGCAACTATTAAAACAGTAACACAGTGAAAACACCACAAAAAGACACCACACCAAGTTAGAAAACTAGGTTATATTTTTATGAGTAAAACAAGACCAAAACAACAAAAATCAAATAAGTAGAAGTCAAGATGTTAAGGCCCTCATTACAACCCTGGTGGTCGGTGTTAAAGCGGTGGTAATACTGCCAACAGGCTGGCGGTAACAAAAATGGAATCATGATCACAGCGGAAACTGCAACACATACAGCCACTTTAACTCTCCGACCGCCACGGCTGTAGCAACAAACACAGCGGCGGTAACCACCAACAGACAGGAGGAAGACAATGTACCGCCCACCCCATTACAACCCACCCATCCGCCAGCTTTTCCGGGGGCAGTACCAACGCCATCAAAAGCACAGCGGAAACAGTACTTTGAAGGGAAGCCACTCACCTCTCGACACTCAAGGAAGAACCAGGACGCCATGGAGCCCTAGCTGCAAGTCTTTCCCATGCTGTTGTTTCTGCTCATATACCAGGAATACCAACGGCCGCAACAACAACCACGGTGAGTACTGCACCTAGCACATAGGGGAGTGGGGAGGAAAAAGAAAGTGACACACACACGCAACACCCCCGCCCTCACCCTCACCCCCAACACCATCCACACAAACACATGCAACAAAATTACATATACACCTGTAAACCTCTGGAATAACACAAGGACAAAAGTAATTGAGTCATGTGAGTGTTATATTAGAAATAGTTAGAAATACTTTCATAATTCAAAAACAGTATTTACAAAATATAAAATATATTTACAAAAGGCGGGACAATGTCCACTCAAAAAGTCTGTGGCCCACGGGGCCAAAACACATAGGCCAAGCCGACACTTGACTCCTACCTCAATGTGAAGAGAACACTGCAGGGGCATCAGGTCGAAAACACACTGGCACCTCAGGGGGACATGGAAGGGGGGCACCTCAGCTGGGAAGATGGTACAACGCCACTGCTCATGGAGGGGGCTCCATGCCCACTGCGATGTCCTGAGGAGTGCAAAGCCATAGTCTCTCAAGTGGGTGGGGTGCCCACTGCTTGGTCCTGGGGAGTGCAAGGCCACAGTCTCTCAAGTGGGTGGTTTGCCCACTGCTTGGTCCTGGGGAGTGCAAAGCCACAGTCTCTCAAGTGGGTGGATTGCCCCTGCTTGGTCCTGGGGAGTGCAAAGCCAAAGTCTCTCAAGTGGTGGTTTGCCCACATCTTGATCCTGGGGAGTGCAAGGCCACAGTCTCTCAAGTGGGTGATTTGCCCACTGCTTGGTCCTGGGGAGTGGAAAGCCACTGTCTCTCTAGTGCGTGTGGGTTTTCCACTGGTTCTGGAGGGGGCTTGGTTCCCAGTGTGCTTCATCTTGCCAAGAAAAGGGTGAGTGGATGCCTTCTTCCACTGGTCCTGTAGGGGGATTGGTGCCCAGTGTGCTTCATCCTGCCAAGGATAGGGTGAGTGGATGCCTTCTTCCACTGGTTCTGGAGGGGGCTTGGTGCCCAGTGATGCAGCACATGGGGTGTGCAAGGTCACAGTCACTCACCTGGGTGTCAGATCCACATGATTTTCTGTGGGCAGGATGCATGACACACCATGGATGCATGACTACAGTCCATCCGCTGACGGGACGACTGTACAGTGTTTGTAGTGCCGGTGCAGGTTGCGATGCTGCCAGTGGTGGGGGAGGCTACAGCCCTTCCCCTACAGCCTCAGACGGCTGCCCACTGGGGCTGCTGCTGCTGGTGGCGGTTCTGCTTGAGGCGGTACTTGCGACGGTGCAGGTGGTGGTGCTGGCCGCAGTGCAGCTGGCGGTGGTGGCCGCAGTGCAGATGGCATTGCTGCCAGTGGAATGGGGAGGCTCCAGCCCTTCCCCTGCAGCCTCGGACGGCTGAAGTGCCCTGGCTGGTGTTCTGTGCCCCTTCCTGCCCTTGGCAGATGGTGGTGCCTCCTTGCATCTGCCAGCTGGAGTCTTTGCCTTGGCCTTGCTGTCTGGTTGTGCCTCCTTCTCCTTGCTGGATGCTCTCCCCTTTTTGCCCTTTCCTGCTGGTGGAACCTTCTTGTCCTTGGTAGGTGTTGGTGGCACACTGGCTGGGCTGACGGGTGCCTCCTTAGAGCCTCTTAAAGCTCCAGAAACCACAGCGGATGTGGACTTGGTGGCTGAGGTGCTGGGGGCTGGGTTCTGGCCACTCTAGCCCGAGTTGAAGGACGTGGGGGGAGGGGTAGATGATAGGTCAATGCTGGTGAGGAAAAGCTACTTAGGGACACTGGGGCAGGAAGAGGGTGAAGGTTTGGGAGTGGAGGAAGAGGGAGTGGTTGTAGGAGGTGTCAGTCTGTTGTGTTTGGGTGTAGGTGCATGAGCTGGATGTTGTGAGGTGGATGGCTATTGGGTGGGTGGGTGTGTGTTTGTGTTTGTGTCCTTTGGGAGGAGGGGTCACAGACACAGTGGGAGAGGACACAGGGGGCGTGTGCATGGATGTGGGGTTGGTGACTGCCAGTGAGGGGCATGTAGTGATAGGCGTCCTGTTGATGGAGGTAGTGGATGAGGATGTAGTGCATGCAGGTGTGAGTGGAGACGCTACTGGGAGGGAGGTGTACGATGAGGAGGAGGTGGACACAGTGGTGGCAGTAGATGTTGGAGTGTCTGCTTCTGGATGGTGCTTGTGTGAGTGCCTGTGGGATGATGTGTGGTGCTTGTGTTTGCCTGAGCCACTTCTGTGTGTTGATTTGGGTGAATGCTGGTCTGAAGGTGTGCTTGGGATAGGTTGGGGTTGAGGGGATTGGGACTGGGTAAAGGAAGTTGGAGAGGGGAGGCTGGAGACAGGGACAATGGCTGCCATGAGTGCTGAGGCCAGAGCCTGAGATGCTCTCTGTTGGGCCGCCATGCCAGAGTGAATGCCCTCCAGGTATGCATTTGTTTGTTGCAAATGCCTCTTGAAACCCTGGATGGCATTCAGAATGGTTGACTGCCCAACAGTGACGGATCTCTGGAGGTCAATAGCCTCCTCACTGAGGGCAGCAGGGCTGGCTGGGTCAGGGCCTGAGGTGCCTAGGGGGAAGGAGATGCCCACCCTCCTGGGTGAGCGGGCACAGGAAACACTCTGAGGGGCTGCTGGGAGGGCGGTGCTGGTATGGGGGTGGCGACTGTACCTGTTGTTGGGGTGGGCACAGAGGTGTCCGCCACTGTCAAGGAGCTTCCATCGGAGGAGGAGTCGCTGTCTGTAGTGTCCCCTCCTGTCTCCGTCGTGGTGCTCCCCTCGCCCTCCATCCCACTGGTGCCCTCATCATCAGTGGATTCGGCCTCCAGGCCCATGTGGGATGCAGCTCCCTCCGTCACCGGTGCCTCTGCTGCTCGCCAGATGATGCTAATGCACACAAGCACAGGGTGACAAAACCAAAAATGGGGGAGAGACAGAGGATACACTTGGTCAATGCCAGAAACACCACTACCGTTGGCCTACACAACACACAGGGAGCTGCCCTATGCACTAGGCCATGCACTACCAGTTACACAGCTAGTCACCAGCCCATGGGGTACAATGCCTAATGCCATTAGCTACACACCTGAAACCCACAGGACCCTGCCCAGTAGTAGATGCCCACTAACACTATTGGGGTTGGAGTGCTTCAGAGCCTGCCCAACAAAGGACCTACCTTGCCAGATCGCCCTGGCCCAGGGGCACCCACAGCCCACATCCCCCACCCAGGTAAAACCTTAACGCGTGCAAAGTCATGATTCTGAATCTGTACTCACCCCCTTGTGGCTGCTGTGATGCCTTCAAGCGCCAATCCAACTCTGGATAGGCCACCGGGAGGTGGGTCAGGGTACAATGGTCACTCCTTCCTCTTTGGGAGGCCAGCCCCAGCTGGGCCTCCACTGTATTCCTTGCCTAGCGGCGCAGGTCCTCCCACCATTTGCGGCAGTGGGTGCTCCGCCTGTCAAAGACCCCTAGGGTCCGCACCTCCTTGGCGATGGCATGCTAAATACCCTTTTTCTGATGGGCACTGACCTGCAGGGAAATATGCATAGAAAAAAGGGATTAGTAATACCGTCTGGACTGTTACACTCAAGTCCCACAATATCCCTCCCATCCCCTTACGCACAGACATTGACCACCAAACATACAGCAATCTACACAGGACCCCTCAGCCCCCCCTACATGAGGCATAAACACACAGCACTCCATACATTCATGGTCCACGCATCATGCTAACAGTGTACTCATCTGTTTGTCTGGAGGACCATAGAGTGAAGTATACCGGGGTAGGACCCCATCCACCAGTCTCTCCAACTCCTCCGAAGTGAAGGCAGGGGCCCTTTCCCCAGACACTCGAGCCATTGTCGCTTCTGGACACAGGTCACAGCAGCACTTGCAGTATAGGTCCTCTCCTGTTGAAGGTCAGGTAGCAAGTGATTGAACAGATAGAAAATGGCGGTCACGTCCGTGGCGGTGCGTACCTTCACCACCGGCATACATCGCCATTGGCTCCTCGAACCCATACGGCTCAATGATAACCAATGTGAAATTGCGCGGCGGTCATCGACCCCCGACTGCAACGGCGCACAACGCCAGCGGAATTACCTCATTTCCACTTGTCTCTCCTCAGAGGTCAGGCAGCTGCCATTTCAGGGGGGCACAGACCATGGCACCTAACTGCGTCACAGCAATCATTGGCACATCAACTGATTTTCGAATACACATACTGTTTCTGTAAAGGAAGAAATTCATTTTTAATGCAAAATATGTGTGAGTATGACCCTCTGCTCACTGTTTTCCACCCTAGAGTTCAACCGCTGAGGATGAATAGGAGATGGAGACATCCTCCTGTGTACAGACCCCTTGTGGACCTGGCGACTATGGAGGACAGGCACATAATCCTTACCTACAGACGTGATCGGGCCACAATCCAAGAACTGTGTGCCCAATTGGAGCCAGACCTGATTTCACCTATCCACCACCCCACAGGTATTCCCCCTCTAGTGCAGGTCCTGTCAGTGCTCCATTTCCTGGCAAGTGGTTCCTTCCAAACAACAGTGGCCATGGCATCAGGGATGTCTCAGCCAATCTTCTCCAACGTGTTGACCAGAGTGTTGACTGCCCTGCTGAAACACATGCGCAGCTCCGGTGTATTCCCCCAGGTGGAGGATTTGGCCACAGTGAAAGCTGACTTTTATGCCCTGGGACATATCCCCAACATCATTGGTGCCATTGATTGTACACATGTAGCATTTGTTCCCCCCCCCCCCAGAGAAATGAACAAGTATTCAGGAATAGAAAAAGCTTTCACTCTCTGAATGTGCAGACGGTGGGTTTGGCGGACCAGTATATCTCCCATGTGAATGCCAAGTATTGCGGCTCTGTGCATGACGCCTTTATCTTGAGGAATAGCAGCATCCCATATGTGATGGCTCAACCCCAGAGGCACCGGGTGTGGCTGTAGGAGGCTGGACTGGCTTGTAGTGAGTACCAAGGGGTACTTGCACCTTGCACCAGGCCCAGTTATCCCTTATTAGTGTATAGGGTGTCTAGCAGCTTAGGCTGATAGATAATGGTAGCTTAGCAGAGCAGCTTAGGCTGAACTAGGAGACGTGTGAAGCTACTACAGTACCACAAGTGTCACTTGCACAATACAATAAGAAAACACAATACACAGTTATACTAAAAATAAAGGTACTTTATTTTTATGACAATATGTCACAGTATCTCAGAGTGTACCCTCAGAGTGAGGATAGCAATTATACACAAGTTATATGTACACAGTACTAAAAATATGCAGTATAGTCTTAGAAAACAGTGCAAACAATGTATAGTTACAATAGGATGCAATGGAGACACATAGAGATAGGGGCAACACAAACCATATACTCCAAAAGTGGAATGCGAACCACGAATGGACCCCAAACCTATGTGACCTTGTAGAGGGTCGCTGGGACTATTAGAAAATAGTGAGAGTTAGAAAACTAGCCCTCCCCAAGACCCTGAAAAGTGAGTGCAAAGTGCACTGAAGTTCCCCAAGAGACAAAGAAGTCGTAATAGAGGAATAATGCAGGAAAGACACAAACCAACAATGCAACAACTGTGGATTTCCAATCTAGGGTACCTGTGGAACAAGGGGACCAAGTCCAAAAGTCACAAGCAAGTCGGAGATGGGCAAATGCCCAGGAAATGCCAGCTGCGGGTGCAAAGAAGCTTCGACTGTACAGAAGAAGCTGCAGTTTCTGCAGGAACGAAAAGGGCTAGAGACTTCCCCTTTGGTGGACGGATCCCTCTCGTCTTGGAGAGTCGTGCAGAAGTATTTTCCCGCCGAAAGAACGCCAACAAGCCTTGCTAGCTGCAAATCGTGTGGTTGGCGTTTTTGGACGCTGCTGGGGCCCAGGAGGGACCAGGAGGTCGCAAATTGGACCTAAAGAGAGAGGGGACGTCGAGCAAGACAAGGAGCCCTCACTGAAGCAGGTAGCACCCGGAGAAGTGCCAGAAACAGGCACTACAAGGATGCATGAAACGGTGCTCGCCGAAGTTGCACAAAGGAGTCCCACGTCGCCGGAGACCAACTTAGAAAGTCGTGCAATGCAGGTTAGAGTGCCGTGGACCCAGGCTTGGCTGTGCACAAAGGATTTCCGCCGGAAGTGCACAGGGGCCGGAGAAGTTGCAAAAGTCGCGGTTACCAACAATGCAGTCTGGAGAGGGAAGGCAAGGACTTACCTCCACCAAACTCGGACTGAAGAGTCACTGGACTGTGGCAGTCTCTTGGACAGAGTTGCTGGATTCAAGGGACCTCGCTCGTCGTGCTGAGAGGAGACCCAAGGGACTGGTAATGCAGCTTTTTGGTGCCTGCGGTTGCAGGGGGAAGATTCCGTCGACCCACTGGAGATTTCTTTGGAGCTTCTGGTGCAGAGAGGAGGCAGGCTACCCCCACAGCATGCACAAGCAGGAAAACAGTCGAGAAGGCGGCAGGATCAGCATTACAGAGTTGCAGTAGTCGTCTTTGCTACTATGTTGCAGGTTTGCAGGCTTCCAGCGCGGTCAGCAGTCGTTTCCTTATCAGAAGGTGAAGAGAGAGATGCAGAGGAACTCGGATGAGCTCTTGCATTCGTTATCTAAAGTTTCCCCAGAGACAGAGACCCTAAATAGCCAGAAAAGAGGGTTTGGCTACCTAGGAGAGAGGAGAGGCTACTAACACATGAAGGAGCCTATCACAAGGAGTCTCTGACGTCACCTGGTGGCACTGGCCACTCAGAGCAGTCCAGTGTGCCAGCAGCACCTCTGTTTCCAAGATGGCAGAGGTCTGGAGCACACTGGAGGAGCTCTGGACACCTCCCAGGGGAGGTGCAGGTCAGGGGAGTGGTCACTCCCCTTTCCTTTGTCCAGTTTCGCGCCAGAGCAGGGGCTAAGGGGTCCCTGAACCGGTGTAGACTGGCTTATGCAGAATTGGGCACATCTGTGCCCAAGAAAGCATTTCCAGAGGCTGGGGGAGGCTACCCCTCCCCTGCCTTCACACCATTTTCCAAAGGGAGAGGGTGTAACACCCTCTCTCAGAGGAAGTCCTTTGTTCTGCCATCCTGGGACAAGCCTGGCTTGACCCCAGGAGGGCAGAAACCTGTCTGAGGGGTTGGCAGCAGCAGCAGCTGCAGTGAAACCCCGGGAAAGGCAGTTTGGCAGTACCAGGGTCTGTGCTACAGACCACTGGGATCATGGAATTGTCCCAATAATGCCAGGATGGCATAGAGGGGGCCATTCCATGATCTTAGACATGTTACATGGCCATATTCGGAGTTACCATTGTGAAGCTACATATAGGTAGTGACCTATATGTAGTGCACGCGTGTAATGGTGTCCCCGCACTCACAAAGTTCAGGGAATTGGCTCTGAACAATGTGGGGGCACCTTGGCTAGTGCCAGGGTGCCCTCACACTTAGTAACTTTGCACCTAACCTTTACCAGGTAAAGGTTAGACATACAGATGACTTATAAGTTACTTAAGTGCAGTGTAAAATGGCTGTGAAATAACGTGGACGTTATTTCACTCAGGCTGCAGTGGCAGGCCTGTGTAAGAATTGTCAGAGCTCCCTATGGGTGGCAAAAGAAATGCTGCAGCCCATAGGGATCTCCTGGAACCCCAATACCCTGGGTACCTCAGTACCATATACTAGAGAATTATAAGGGTGTTCCAGAAAGCCAATGTAAATTGGTAAAATTGGTCACTAGCCTGTTAGTGACAATTTGAAAGAAATGAGAGAGCATAACCACTGAGGTTCTGATTAGCAGAGCCTCAGTGAGACAGTTAGTCACTACACAGGTAACACAGTCAGGCACACTTATGAGCACTGGGGTCCTGGAGAACAGGGTCCCAGTGACACATACAACTAAAACAACATATATACAGTGAAAAATGGGGGTAACATGCCAGGCAAGATGGTACTTTCCTACAGTGGCTAATAGGTGAGCCCAAGGTTCCCACCTAGTATATATTGGTGTATAGGTATGGGGTTGTCCCTCAGGGTGAGTATGTGGCTAACAGGTATCCCTCGATATTTGCAGGTGACTCTGGTTACCCCAACCTCTCATGGCTACTGACCCCAGTGAGGAATGCCAGGACAAGGGCAGAGGAACGTTACAATGAGACACATGGGCCAACAAGGAGGATAATTAAGAGAACCTTCGGCCTCCTGAAGGCCAGGATTAGGTGCCTCCATCTGACTGGTGGATCCCTGTACTACTCATTCAAGAAGGTGTGCCAGATCATCGTTGCATGTTGCATGTTGCACAACCTGGCCTTGAGACACCAGGTGCCTTTTCTGCAGGAGGATGAGCCTGGAGATGGTCTTGTGGCAGCGGTGGAGCCTGTGGAAAGTGAGGAAGAAGAGGCAGAGGATAAAGATGTGGACAACAGAAGTTCTCTCATACAGCAGTACTTCCAGTGACACACAGGTAAGACACTGTAACTTCACTTTACATTGCAGTTTTGTGTTGGACATTGGACATGGCAGCATGATTTTCCTATGTCTATGGCCACTTACTGTACCCTTTGGTATCTCTATTTTCAGATCTCTGTGCCCCACTCTGGCTCCTGGTGTGTTTACTGCTCCCCACTACAGGTCATACCAATGTATATATAACTGTACATATGAATTGCAATGTTTACAGATTGTTGAACTAATACACATTTCAATCAATTGACAGACTCCAGACTTGTATTTGTTCCAAGGGGGTTTATTTAAGTGATAAGAGGTTGAGGGGGAGGTGCAATGGGCTGGGGTGATGGTTGAGGAATTTCCAGTCTCTTTATATCACAGGTGCATTGTCCAAGGGGGCATAGGAACGGCAGCAATGTCAGTTCAAGGTGGACAGGGTAACAGAGTGGGACACAAGGGTGACAATCAGGAGAGTCTTATTTCCGGGCGGGGTCTTGGCAATGTTCTCTGGCTTCTGCCTGGATCGCAGGGACCGTTTGCGGGGTGGTTCTCTTTCTGCAGGGGGTGGGGTGCTGGTGGCCTGTTGTTCCAGTGGTGGGGCCTCCTGTTCACCAGTGCCGGCGGAGGTGGAGGGCTGTTCTTCAGTGTGGCTAGTGTCAGGGGCTTGTTGGTGTGCCACTGCCTCCCTCATGGTGCTGGCCATGTCAGCCAGCACCCCTGCAATTGTGACCAGGATGGTGTGAATGTGTTTGAGGTCCTCCCTGATCCCCAGGTACTGTCCCTCCTGCAGCCGCTGGGTCTCCTGCAACTTGGCCAGTATCTGGCCCAAGGTCTCCTGGGAAAGGTGGTATGCTTCCAGGATCCCTGCAAGTGCCTGGTGGAGAGTGGGTTCTCTGGGCCTGTCATCCCCCTGTCGCACAGCAGTCCTTCCAGCTTCCCTGTTGTCCTGTGCCTCTGTCCCCTGAACCGTGTGCCCACTGCCACTGACCCCAGGTCCCTGATTGTCTTGGATTTGTGGGGTTGTCTAGGGTCCCTGTAGTGGTGGGCACACTGCTGATTGACGTGTCCTGGGGACAGTGGCATGGGCCCGCTGGGTGGGTGCTGTGCTGGTATTTCCTAAGGTGGGAGGGTCTGTGGTGGTATGGGACTGTGGCAGGGTAACCGACTGTCCAGAGGTCCCTGATGGGCCAGGTTGGTCATCGTGATCCAGGCCTGCAGAGCTGCTGTCATCACTTTGGGCCTCTTCTATGGGGGGAGTGGATGTTGGTGGCACCTCCTCTCCGGTGACGTTGAGTGGGGGTCCTGTGGAGATGTAAATGCAGTGTTATTGTATCTGTGGGTGCCATCTTGTGCATGGGTGTGTTTCCCTGTATGGTTGTGATAGCCCTCTGAGCTTTGTCTTGTGTGCATGGTGATTTTGTGGGCTAGGTGATCCTCTCTGATGGGCGTGCTTTAGAGATGGGTTTCCATGCAGGTCTGTGATAGGTGTCCATGTATTGGTGTTGGGATTGGTGGGTTGTGATAGTGGGGTATATGTGAGGTGGTGGAGTGATGGGTGTGAGGGTAGGGGTAAGAGTGTGTGATGGAATGCAGGTAGGGTCGGGGATATAGTAGTAAAGAATTGACTTACCAGAGTACAGTCCTCCTGCTACTCCTGTGAGGCTCTCAGGATGCATGATCGCCAAGACTTGCTCCTCCCATGTTGTTAGTTGTGGGGGAGGAGGTCGGGGTCCACCGCCAGTCCTCTGTATGGCTACCTGGTGTCGTGCAACCACGGAACGCACCTTCCCCCGTAGATCGTTCCACCTCTTCCTGATGTCATCCCTTGTTCTGGGGTGCTGTCCCACGGTGTTGACCCTGTCCACGACTCTCCACCATAGCTCCATCTTCCTTGCAATGGAAGTCTGCTGCACCTGTGTTCCAAATAGCTGTGGCTCTACCTGGATGATTTCCTCCACCATGACCCTTAGCTCCTCCTCTGAAAATCTGGGGTGTCTTTGGGGTGCCATGGATGTGGTGTGATTGGTATGTGTGAGGATGTGTGGGGTGATGTGTTGTGGTCTGTGCTGTGAGGTGCGTGGATGGTGTATGGTTGATGGTGTTCTGTGGCTCAGATTGAGTGGGTGCTTCTGGCTTGTCTCTCTCTCTGTTAGCAATCTTTTTTTTGTTGAAAGGGTTGTGGGTAATGTGGGGGTGTGTTTTATAGTGGTGTGGGTGTGTGGGTGTGGTGTGTGTGTCAGGTGTGTGTAGTTTGAGTTGTCCAATGTGGTGTAGTTTAGTAAGTGTGTGTGTATTTTGAGTGCGGCGGTGTGTGCCGCCAATGGTTTACTGCGGTTGAAAGACCGCAGCAGTGATTCGTGGGTCCTGATACTGTGGGCGTATTTCTGTTGGCATAGCGGTGTGGGTTTTGGTACCACCAGTTTATCACTGACCTTTGTGCTGGCAGACTTTTGTGGGTGTCTGTATAGTGGCGGATTTATCTGTGTGTGTCATAATACCCGTAGCGGTATACTGCCGCGGTCACAGTATGTTGGCGGCCGTCAGCACGGCGGTATGCGGCATTTACCGGCAAGGTTGTAGTGATGGCCTGAGTTTTTTAAAAATATCTGCAAATGTAGTACTTAGAAACTTAAAGCGCCAACCGGGATTATCTGCTCATGCTCACCCGGGTAAATCCAAATGTTCAGGCCATCCGCGATGGTGCATTGGTCGACTATAGGGACCAACCTTATCCTGCTAAAAAGATATCTTGTGTGGAGGGCTACCTCAGTGTTGAAGATCCGCTGTGAGCAGCAGGAGGGGCGGATGGGAAGGCAATGCATCGGGTCCAATCAGCCCATTCTGGGATGCGTCATTGCTGAGCCGCACAGTCATCAATGCAATGCCCTTGAGCAGCGGTGTTGAACCCTTTCACGATGGGGGTGCTGAGTCATCATCGAGTCAGCCAGCCCGTGATGCAATGTCCTTGAGCGATGGTAGCGGGGAGATGTGGTGATTCCACCTGGTGCAACAACAGTGATGCCTGGATTCTGCTGGTTCAGCACAAGAAAACCTACTTCCAAGAGGCAAATAGACAAGCCCTTGGAGTCACTCTGGGTTCAATTGGTGTAGGTCTAGTCCCTCTCACCCAGGCAGAGAGGTCAGCACGCAGGTCAGCACAGCAGAAAAGCAGTTATTCCAGAGCAGCAGTCCAGCAGAGTAGCAGTCCTTGTAGCAGCACAGCAGTCCTTCTTCCTGGTAGAGTATCCACATGTTCAGAAGTGTACTGATTTGGTATTGTCAAATGTCCAGTAATTATACCCAGTTGTGACTTTGAAGTGGAGGTGACTACAAAGAAGGGTATTTGAAGTGTACAGAGGTAATTTCTTCCTGCCCTGGCTCCAGACTCACTACAGGGGGTTAAGCATTCCTGTGTTTGGGAGCGGGACACTGCCTATTCAGGTGTAGGTGTCAGCTCCTCCCTCCTATTCTGCCAAAGATGGCCCATCAACGTAGAAATGGTCATACAGTCACACCTACCCTTTCTTTGTGTGAGCCTGTCTAAAGGAACGCATGAAACCCCCTGTCACCCCACCCCACACACACATGTTTTGGAGACAGTCTGGCAGCACACAGGGCTACCTTTCTAAAAGTGATATCTTCAAAATTTCTATAATAACTCTGACTTTGCCATTAAAGAAGATTTGTCATTACAAATCCACAGGTACTTAACATGACATAGTTACTCCTTGACAATTAGCAATTACAGCATATTAAATTTAATAAGGAATCCCAGATGTTAACTTATGACGGGGTAGGCCACGCAGTAGCGAAAATTGAATTTAGGAGTGCTTCGTTACCAGGAAAAGTCAAACTTAAAGAAACGTGTTCTACCTTTTAGTTACCTGGCACTCTGCCTTATGGGCTAATTAGGGCCTACCTTAGGGGTGACTTATAAGTAATAAAAGGGGAGTTAAAGGCTTGGCAAGAGGTTTTAAATACCAAGTCAACATGGTAGTGTGTATACTGTCCACACAAGCACTGCAGTAGCATGTCTGAGACATGCGTAAGGGCTACTTGAGTTGGTGGCATAAACACTGCAGCAGTTGCACTAGTAGCATTCAATTTACAGGCCCTGGATACATGTTGTGCACTGTACTAGGGACTTATAGGTAAATTAAATGTGCCAACTTTGTGGATACATCAATGAAACTATGTTTTACAGGCCTCAAAATCTCTACTCACCCACCCGCTATGGTGACTCATATTTTATTAGGTCGAGCTATTTTTAGGATCTACTCGCCCCTTCTGACAAGTTGACAAAGAACAGGTGCTCTAGTCATTCAGAAAGTGAAGGAGCAATATTCAGTCAAAAAAGTAGAGAAGCAATAAAGACACCTCAAAATCTTATTATCTTGTCACATTTGTTCTGTGTTCAGAGACAGAGGTCAAAAATCCATTTCTTGCCACTTACTTTACTAATAGCATTGCATAAGGGTTGGAGTATTTCTCAGTTTGTTTAAACACTCACTTTTAATAAATATATTACTAAAGCATGATGTGGTAGTGCAATGTCATTTATAGACATTGAATTTTTAAAAAATGTCAAAAAACCTTCCCACTAACTTGCAGCTTTACTGATAAAACTCTATAGTGTATAAAAAATAATCTGTGGAAATTGGGTTTCAGAAAACATAGTTACAATGTTCCTGCCGGTCAGTCTGGCAGGAACATTGTAATATGCCCGGGGGACTATGGTGGGGACGTCTTCCCTGTGAGTTTGGCAGTCCCGCAGTGGGACCCCCAAACTCCTAATGAGGCAATTACTCTATTTCATCAAATGAAAGAGGTTGAACTCACATACTTGAAGGTGCACTCATATGTGAGAAAGAAGAAAAACGGCTCTGTAAAATAAAATATTTGCCTAAGATCACACAATTTGAGAACCGTTTACTGGTAAAGTACATTACAGTTAGGTCAAAGCACATGCATTTCAGCACTAGTTGGCAGTGGTAAAGTGCTCACAGTCGTAAGTCCAACAAAAAGAATCAGAAATAAATATGAGGCAAGCAGGCAAAATGTTATGGGGAAGACCACTTTAAGGCTGGCAGGCCTAACAACCATTCAAATAATGTTTTGAATAAGTGCAAACTACATTTGAATCACTTCTATTTATCCAGGCAGAGATATAAAATAATGATTGTATTTATGTCTATTTTATTTTACAAAACATGCAGCTTCATCTGCACAGTGAAAATAGATTCTGGACAACTTCTCACTGTGAAGGCATGCTATTCCCCATATGTAATATTCCTGCCAGCTTATAAGGCAGATTTTAAGAGGCGTAGCTAACATGTAAAGATAGGTTTGCCTAAATTTTTTAAGAACTGTTTCCCTGTCATGTGTCACTGCAGTGCTGTTAAACTGCAGCCCATCCAGACCTCTCAATGGTGTAAATACATACTGAAGTCCATATGTCGCAACTGTTATTCCACCTGTGCAATTTCTGCACCAACTTGCAATGTCCTTATTGGAAAGGTTAATGCACCAGTTGAATGAAACAACGTTTGCAGTACTATTTTAGGGGAGGCATTCGATGGGAGTGCCACAGTGCATAGGGCCCTAATACCAGCAAAAATAGAGTCCACTGGAAAAGTGGGGAAACTGCAGTGACCATGCAGAAATGGCCACTTTGCTACACTTACAATACCTTTTTCCACCACAACTCCTTCTGCTTGTCATTCTTTCAATGGGCATCCCTGCAGGGGTTTTGACTGGTAATATAGATATTAATACTTTCTAAAATGAAACATAGGGAGTGCCGTTGAGTCATAGTGAAATGTTATGCGAGTTACTCAACTGAATCCTGTACTAGGAAGAAGTCTTGTTTTTGAAGTTTGGTGTTCTGTATGGATGTTGGGCATTTTGGGAATTTGATTTAAGGCCTAGATGCAGTTATGTGACTGAAGCGATAATGCATTGAAGGGCCTTTTTTAGGTCGACCCTAGGCAGCGCTTGCGCTGTCCCTTCGATAAATCTTGTATTCATGTTTGTGGGCTTTAATTCCACCTTTGCTCCCACCTCAGCTTTTTATTTGATACTTTGTTTGCTCTTCGAAATATCTTGGTTTCTAATGGTTCGTTGCCCCTCCTTGTCCTTCCTTTCTTCATTTAGTTACTGCTCAAGGAGCAGCGCCTAGCTACTCAGTAGCCTTCCACTGGAGAGTTCATCTGTTAGTTCAGGCCCACTCTTTTTTCTGTTAGTTTCATTATCTTTAAGCAAAGAGGTTTGTGTGCATATCTTTGCCACACAGCAGCATGAGCAAGGAGAGAACGGAGTCAGATTATAATGTGGTGCATCCTATTGCCACCAGCCTCTATCGGCATGTTGCTGAGCTTGTGTTTCAGCTTTTGTACTTTGTTATGTGAAAAAATGTGTATGTGTGGGCAGAGAAAAACAAACAATAACTTTGAACGTTAAAGGTGCGTGTGCATTGGTAATAGCTTTTTTTGGCTTTGTGTCCTCTAAATTGTTTTGATAAATTATTGGGTCAGAATAGGATTAACCAACACATATTATTTCTCATAAACATAAGCGGTCGGGGAGAAGCTCCAAAGACTCATTTCAATTCTATCGGCACCACCTTGGCGCAGTTGCACATTAAGACGCACTGATCGGCATGTCAGCCACATAATGTTTACTTTTTATTGAGTAAGATAAATTGGGTTTTCCTAAAAATTTGATTTCAGGCCTGGAAGACCAATGGGTGCTAAGAAACTTTAGTTTCTATCGTCATAAGTGCTTTTGTAAGCTTGGGAAACTGCTGTGTTTTTTCTGTTTCAAATGGAGAAACGCAATGTACTTGAAGCAAGCCTTCCAACAAATATACAAATAGTATTTCAAATCGTGGGTGTAGGAAGTGTGGGGGACGCAGGATGTATCCCCTCACCAGATTTTGGAGGGTGGGGGACACGGGGGACAAGGGTGGGGGGACAAGGGGACAAAATAATTTCCCCTCCACTTCTATTATTCAAAGGACCATTAGCGTACAAAAGCGCTACTTGTAATAGCCCTGTACTGACCATCCTCCAATCTGATGGTAACAAAATGAAGGTGAGTCAGGAGGCCCCCTCTGCCCTCTGCCCTCTTGTTTGTCCTGTTTACAGCCGTGGGCATTAAGGGTGTACATAAGAACAAAGGGTGCAAGCAGGAGAAAAGAGTTTTTGATTATTGCTGTCTGCATCACCTGCCACCTTGAAGAGGAGCACTGCAGGACGCCTTGGAGGGGAGCTGCAGGACAATGAGGAAGCGCTAAAGAGGAAACAGAGTCCCACTCAGCCTGAGGCCTGCAGGCTAGAAAGGTGACTCTGTGAAGCACAATATTTGTATTTGCCTAGGATCACACCAGTTGGTGAAACAGTGAAGTCAAGATTGAGCCCAGATTACACCTTTTGACAGAACAATTTAGCTATTAGAAGGGTAGCGTTTTCTAATATTTATGCTTAATGTTTTTTTATCTAGGTAATGAAGGGCTTGATTACAGCTTGGCTAACAGGGAGAAGCCATATTTCATTTTGGGGTGTTATGCCTAGCATTATTATTTATGTTGTTGTTATCGTTACATACTTAAGCATATTGAAGTATATTTTTTCTCCATCTTTTCTTCAACCTACTCTGAAACAATCTACCCTATGCCACTGCACTCTATACCACTTTTCTCCACTCTGTGATACTCTATGTCACTTCAATCTATGCTGTACCACTCCACTCCACACCACTCTACTCTGCAGCACTCTAAACTACGCCACTGCTATCTATGCTATTGTACTCTAACCAATGTACACTACACCCTTGCACTCTGACAGTGCACTCGTAACCACTTTACTCAAAACCAATGCACTCTATGCCACTGCACGTTATGCCAGTCTACTCTTTACAGCACTCTATGCCACTGTAGTCTGCACCACAGCACTCTAATCTACTCTACACCACTCCACTTTAGGGCACTTCACTCTACTTTGAAACCATCTCCTCTATGCCACTGCTATCTACGCAACTCCATTCTATGCTCTGCTAGTCCAATCTACCCTGCACAGCTCCAATGTACCTTGTGCCACTCTATGCTACTGCACTCTACATCACTATGCTCTACTCTGCAACACTCTACTCTTCACCACTATACTCTACTCTGCAGCACTCTACTCTATGTCACTGCACTCTATGCAACTCTATTCTACTCTGCACCACTGTACTCTATGCCACTCTTCTCTGCATCACTCTGTCACTGCACTCTATGACAATGCCACTGTACTCTATCTCACTTCCTTTTGTGACACTCTACTCTACTCTGCAACACTGCACTCTGCCACTGAACTATACCCCTCTCTACTCTGCACCACGGCACTCTACTCAGCACTGCTCAACTTTAGGCCACTTTATTGCACTCTACACCAAAGTACTCTATGCCACTATACTTTACGCTACTCTACTCTGCATTACTGCACTCCACCACTGCACTCTTCACCAGTCTACTCTTCCTTGCACCACTCCACTCTCCCATGCACTGCATCTTTCTATGACACAGCACTCTGCACCACTGCACTCCGCACCACTGCAATCTATGCTGTGCCACTCCACTCTGCTCCCCTCTACTCTTCACCACTGTACGCTACTATACTGTATGCTAAAGCCACTCCACTCCATTCCACTTTACTCCACTCTATACCACTCCACACCACTCTATGCCACTTCAATCTACGATACTCCACTCTACACCACTGCACAACCCTGTATGCCACTCTACTATACAACAATGTACTATACTCATCAACACTCTACCCAACTTTCTCTGCCACTTCACATTACTTTACTTCACTCTATGCCATTTCACTCTTCTTTATGCCTTTCCACTCTATGCCACTCTGCCACTCCACTCTACAACAATCTATTACACTCTAACACTACTCCACTCTACTATTACTTTAAGGCATTGGTGCTTGATTAGAGATTCAGATCTCCATTGATTGCCTTCCCACTCATATGAGGCGTGAGTCAGATTTATCTTGGCCTTTTTGGTTATAAGCACTTTGTAACCCTTTTATCTCAAGCTTAACTAAGGCTCAGGATGATCCTGATACTTGTCTAGGGGATTGAAATATCGTCTGCCAACGTACCTTGACTTAAATTTGTGATATTGGATATAAGTTGGCTTAAGCCTAGGTACTACGAGCTAATGACTTCTTGATTCACTATTTGAGTAATTCATGTAAACGTTGGTATATCAAAGCTTGTAAATCATTATTGTGGATGCTCACCATGTAGGAAAGTAGCCTCTTTCTAGCTTGGTTACCCCCACTTTTGGCCTGTTTGTCAGTGTGTTTGACTTTGTCTACTGGGATCCTCCTAATCAGGACCCCAGTAGTTATGCTCTCTCCCTTAAATGATGGTTGTTGCATACTGGTAACCCAGTATTTCACCCACAATTAGCATACTGGGGCCCCCTTTTAAGTCCCTAGTATATAGTACTTAGGTAGCCATGGCATTTGGGTTCCGGGGGATCCCTATGGGTTGCAGCATTTCTTTTGCCACCCATAGGGAGCCCATGCAAAGGCTTCTGCAGCACTGCCATTGCAGCCTGGGTGAAAAGGTACATGCACCTTTTCACTGCCATTTACACTGCACCAGGTCACTTATAAGTCACCCCTATAGCAGGTCCTCCAGCCCTGAGGGCAAGGTGCCAAGTACCTGTGTGCGAGGGCACCCTGCACTAGCAGTGGTGCCCCCATGACATACAGGACCATTTTCCCGACTTTGTGAGTGTGGGGATGCCATTTTACGTGTGTACTGGACTTAGGTCACTACCTAGGTCCAGCTACATAAAGGTAACTCCGAATATAGGCATGTTTGTTATCAAACATGTTGGAATCATACCCCAAGGTTTTGGTAAGCATTGGTTGTATGATTCCATGCACCTTGGGGGCTCCTTAGAGGACCCCCAGTATTGCCATTCCAGCCTTCTGAGGTTTTCCTGGCAGCCCCAGCTGCTGCCACCTCTCAGACAGGTTTCTGCCCTCCTGTTGCTTGAGAAGCTCAAGACCAGGAGGGCAGAACAAAGGATTTAGGCCCATATATACTTTTTTAGTGCTGTTTTTGCGCCGCTTTTTGACACAAAAACGGCGCAAACTTACAAAATACAATTGTATTTTGTTAGTTTGCGCTGCTTTTGCGTCAAAAAGTGGTGCAAATGTGGGGCTAAAAAAGTATAAATATGGCCCTTACTTTGGAAGAGGGGTGTTACACCCTCTCCCTTTGGGAATAGGTGTTTCAGGCTTGGCAGTGGGAGCTTCCTCTGGCCACTAGAAATGCTTTGAAGGGCACATTTGGTGCTTTCCTTGCATAATCCAATCTACACCGGTTCAGGGACCCCAGTCCCTGCTCTGGTACAAAACTGTACAAAGAAAAGGGGAGTGACCAGTCCCCTGTCCATCACCACCCCAGGGGTGGTGCCCAGAGCTCCTCCAGGGGTCCCTGGGTTTTGCCATCGTGGATTCCAAGTTGGCAGGGAACTCTGGGAGCATCTGAGTGACCAGTGCCAGCAGGTGACGTCAAAGCCATTCCCTGATAGGTGCTTACCTCTTTAGCTGACCGATCCCCCTTACAGGGCTATTTAGGGTCTCTCCTTTGGGAGGTTCTTCAGATTCGGATTGCAAGACTCCAGCAGGAATTCTCTGCATCCCTTACTTCACATTCTCACTGAAGAAACTGCATCTGGACCCTCCAGGAACTCCACAACAAAAAAACAAAGACAACTTCTGAAACATTGCATCTTCAGCTCCTGCCAGCAACTGCAACTGTTTCCTGGTCGTGCATCTTCAGAGGACAGCCTGTCTTCAGCCTGAACCAGAGGAATGAAGGAATCTCAATTGGAGTGAAGGAGTCACTCCCTGCTTCAGCAGGCACTTCTTTGCAACAATGACCGGCTGCATGGATCCTGCATCACGGCTGGTGGGCTGAAGTGGTCCCAACGGTCCTGACGTCCTACTGTCCAACTTTGGTGGAGGTAAGAGCTTGCCTACCTATGCAAGACAGTACCCCCGTGCACTGTGTGTTTTTCAGTTGTCAAGGCTTGTTGGCATCCTTCCATGAAATCTTTTGTGCACCATGTAGCTCCGGCCTCCTGCACCCCTTGCTGCGATGCACAGCTTCCTGAGTGATTCTCCAGTGGCGTGGGATCCTTTGTTGTTGTGCTGCGTGTGCCTCTTTTTGCACCTCTTTTGTCCCCATGCTGTGCGACTCCTGTGTGTGCTGTCTGGTCTTCTGTGGGCTCTCTGAGTTTCTGAGTGCCCCCTCTGATGCCTTCTCCAGGGTAGAGTCAACCATGTCCCTCCTGGTCCCTGGCAGTGCCATTTTCCACTAGCCACAAGCTTTGCGTGTGCTAAGGCTTGTGGGTGGAATCCAGCAACGCAAACCAGACTGCAATCATCCATCCAGTGTGGGACATCATCTGCACCAACCAGGAACCCACATCCAGCTTCTTGGGTGCAGTACTGACTGTTGTTTTTCACCAGTGGTTCTTCTTTTGCACCTTCATTTGGATTCGCAAGGGCTCCTGTCCTCCCTGGACTCTTTTGTGCTTCTTGGACTTGGTCCCCTTCTTCCACAGGTCTTCAGGTCCAGGAATCCCCTGTTGGTGTCTTGAAGTCTCTTCTGGTTCTTGCATTATCTTTTTTCTCGTGTTCTTATGTGTTCTAGGAAAGTTACTGTGATTTACTCCTGCTTTCCTAGGCTCTGGGGTGGGTTCTATTACCTAACTTTGGTGTTTTCTAACATTCCCTGTGCCCCTCTACGCACTAAACTTGCCTAGGTGGGAAACTGATATTCGCATTCTACTTTCTTAGTATATGGTTTGTGTCCCCCCAGCCAATTTCTAACTATTGTGATTTTCACTAATTGCACTGTGCTCTAACTGTTTTTATTGCTATTTCTTCATACTAGTGTATATCATTGGTTTATTACTTACCTCCTAAGGGAGTATAGTCTCTATGGTATTTTTGGTACTTGTGTCACTAAAATAAAGTACCTTTATTTTTGTAACATTGAGTATTTTCTTTCATGTGTGTGAGTACTGTGTGAGTAATCTCCTTCACTGCAAGGGGAATTCCTTCATTCTTCTGGTGCAGGCTGAAGACAGGCTGTTTGCATGTCTCCTAGATAAGCTTTGACTCCTCAGCTACAGCTACCCCTAGAGAGCCTGGCTTCTAGACACTGCCTACATTTCACTAATAAGGGATTACTGGACCTGGTATAAGGTGTAAGTACCATAGGTACCCACTACAAATCAGGCCAGCTTCCTACCAACCACTGTATTATATGGGTTACTTTTTACATTGTTTTTGTAATTGGTGACATTGGGTCATCCAGATAACTTGTGTAATGCCCGAATACCAAAGTCTGTCTCGATTTCCCCTGTTGTTGTTTTCCCACTACATTTGATCTTTTATATTTTGATTGAATAAATGCACACAACCTTCCATTTGGACACTACTTTAATATCATTATTTATTGGAGTGGTGTTGCATTTTATTCAAGGGACCCCTGTTCCTTTAGAGTTAGTTTATTACTCCATTCTAGGACACTCTACTTACTCCATGACACTATGCCACATCGGTCAATGACACATCATTCTCCTTTACGCCATGAACTTTTAGACATGCTGAATAGGAGCCTTACTAGTGTACAGCATGGCTAAAACACATTGGCAAAGGCAATAGAACTTGCATAGGCACGACCTATTGGCTTTGTCAATGCTTGTTTATAAGGTATGAACTTCAAGGTGACTTGCAATATCCTTATGTACGCAGGGGGTATTTTACCCCATATAATACATGGTGACACCACCAACTTTCCCACAAAGCACTTAAAACCTTAGTGCATAGCTTCGGTGTTTGCAAGCTATTAAAATAGAGCAGAAGAAAGAAAAGCAACATTCAATTTTTTGCTTTAAACAGCTGCATTAATTATGCTCTGTGACCTGATCTGCCTTTCACCTTGGCTGCTAGCTCTGGCAGAAGGCATTGTAATGTCAGAACTCGGCTGTAATAACCCTATCATAGTTATTTTCTGATGTCTTTTCTTTATAATCAGTGAATGTCTTTTCTTTATACTCAGTGACTTGGTGCATCACAAATAGCCGATTCTAAAAAAAATTACAGGGTCATTATGACACTGGCAGACTGCGTTAATATGGAGGAAAGTACTGCCAACAGGCTGGCGGTACTTTTCTCCATATTAAGACATTGGCTGTTTGGCTAAAGCCAAACCGCTAATGTACCACACCGACCCCCAGGCTGGAGACCTCAGTCAACCTTACTGCCACGAAAACCATGGCGGTAGGCACTAACAGTGACAGGGAATCCCTTTCGTGTTACTGATGGGGGTCTTACCCACCCCTCTCCCCCTCCCCATATTCCCTCCACCCCCCTTCCTCTCCAGACCTCCACACAACATACATGCACCTACATTCACACACGAACGCACGCATACACACATTCATTCCCACATTGCATCCATGCATGCATACATCCATTCACACACACTGACATACACACAATCACACATGTATTTACACAACACAACATACACGCATTCACACACCCAAACAGGCACACACCTACAGCACGCAACACACACCCGCATACACGCATGCACAGACATACACACAAACCCCCCCCCACACACACAACACCCTCCACCCCTCTCCACCTGTTGTTAGGGAGTCCTCCGGCAGGAGACAGGATAGAGCACTGCTTCCAGCAGCAGCGTCTGACAGCAGAAAACCACCAGGCCGTATCATGGGTCATGATACGGTCTGCAGCGGTCTACTGGTGTGGCGCTGCTGCTGACAGCAGCACCACCTTACCGCCATTTGCTGGCATGGCCACAGCCGGATTTCCCCCATCCTTCTGGCGGGAATCCGGTTGTGGTCATAATAGGGCGAAAGGCTGGTAGCTGCGGCGACGATCTTTTGGCAGCCGTTGCCGTGGCAGTAGGCAGTTTTTACCGCCAGGGATGTATTGTGCCCCTTAGTGACTGCAGTTTATACAGGGATTAAGGAATCCATGTTTATATAGCCTGTAACTCAAGAGCTTCTTCAGTTGAAATGCTTCTCGTTATGACTGATGTGGAGTTGAGCTGCCCAAGATCTCACACAGGAGTAAAAGTGTTATTAGAACTATGGTTTCCGAGCACAGTTTACAGCTGTGGTACCTACTCGCTTTTGATATTGCCAGTGTGGTTCCAAATGGCATGAGGCGAGGGGCATGATGGGTCTGGGGTGCACAGGGTATGTTCTTCCTTTTTAACCTTCTACCTTTATTTGGTTGGTGCATGAAGATCCAAGGTTTATCAACATGTTATTTTCACATTTGAGCTAATTACTTTGTGAATGTAAATAACAATAAAAGATACCTTCAAACTGTGAAACAATGCCTTCCTTTCTCCCAATTTCACTTCCAATATATATGATTGTCTACATTTATCGGAGCCTGCAGTTCACAAACAACGAGCGATTGGTATAGGGTTGAGAGAAAAGTCCCCAAGGCTGTCCCTGTCTCCCTCCCCCAGAAATGTATTGTCTCCAACGCCCCTGTTTCAAAGCACATACATGCTCCCTTACCAATATAAAAGACCACATATTTCAGCTTTGGAAATATGTATTTGTTAGAATCTGTTAACACTTCGTTTTATTTTTATTTTTTGCTTTGTGTCCTCTCAAGTGTTGTTATACGGTCTTTGTTAAGAATAGGGTTAACCTCCAGATATTATTTCTGTGAGACATACGCAGTTGGGCTGCAGAAATAAAGACTTATTTCAATTCTAGTGGCAATTCCTTGCTGCAGTTGCACATTAACTCGGACTCATTGGCATGCCAAACATAACATTTTTAGGTCGGGCATATCAGCCCACAAGGCTGATTTTCTGATTTGTTGGTATGTACCTGGGCTTTTAACCACGCTCACCGCACGCCCATCACTATCACTTGTTCATGGGCTTGCCTTTCAAAAATCCTTTCAAATCCTTTGTTTTCCTTGTTAACTCCTTTACGTTTGTCCCTCGTTGGGGCGGTTTTGTAACTGCCTTGGACAGCGACCCTGTTACATGGATAATTGCACTTTTGCTGATAACTTTGGCTGTGAGCGAACTTCTTTTTCCTTTTGTCTCTCTCTTAACGCTCATGGAGGGGCTTCAAATCGGCTTGCTCATGTCAACTGTTTTACTTTTTATTTTCAGTTTATGTGGCAAGAAAAGTCCAGTTAGGAATTTAAAAGGCTAATCGCTCTACCTCGAGCATACGGAGACCCATTGCATTGCAAATGCTTGTTACATTTTATTGAGTAAGCTTAATTGAGTTTTCCCCCAAAAAATTATATCATGCCTGGAAGCACAGTGGGGGCTAAGAAACCATTTTTCTATCGTTATAGGTGCGCGTGTATGCTTTGGAAAGCGCTTCGGTTTTCTTTTTCAAAGGGAGAAACACAATGCATTTGAAGCAAGCCTTCCAACAAGTAAAGAAGTAGAAATTCAAAGGACATACACGCTCAGTTACCAATATAAAACACCACATAAATTTGCTTTGCCTCTATGTATTTGTTAGAATCTGCTAATTAGTGTCAAGATGGTATCAAACAGAAAAAAATGCTACCAGAGCTTTATATGTCAGCAAAGATATTTTCAAATCTATACAGATAACGTGTGAACAAGTTGTTCGGCATTGCAAAGGCATTTACTTGTAAGGCTGTTTTACAACTTTAAGATTGTTGTAGATTATGTTACTGTAACTTGCGGGACATCACTACTTTATATTTCACAGTAGCTGCAGCACTGCTTGAAAGGAAATGGGGTGCAAGAATAACAACGATATATTAGCGTATCTCTTTCATTAACTTTGTCTCTGCGTTGTTCGGCTTTAGAAAGCACTCCATTAGTGCAGCTGCTTTAGTTTGTTTTAAATATTTGGGATTTTGTAACTGAAGTTCAGAGATCAGCAAGTCGTGCAACTTTAAATTGAGTAGCTGCAGCTCTGCCTTTATAGCCGGTTCAAAAATGTTCCCATGCCCTGTCTGTGCAAACTAAAACTATACCCGTTTCATTAGGGCAATCTCATATCACAGGGCTCACATTTCTATAAAGCCTTAAACAAAATAAGGCTGGCAGAGGGGCTGGAGTTACTGAGCGCTACTGCAGCTTTTGGTCCTGCATTACGTTATTTGTTTATCTCCCCCTCTCGCATCCTAGGCCCAGGCCACTAATTCTTCTGGCCAATCGCATGGTGCCACCCGGAAAAGCAGAACAGTAGGGAAACAAAGAGAGGTATGGTATAACAGCCATATATGGCAACTTACAATTGGAGAAACCTGGTTTAGTAAGGCTTGCTGTGGGCTCAACAGCATGTGATTATGGGCACAAAGAATGTGTCATTGGTGCTTATGTAAAGTGCTCCAAAACCTTCGGGGCTCATTTGCGCTATATAGAACTTTGAGGTTTGATTTCAGTTGGACAAAGCATGAGACAAATTCCGTCACTTTGTCCAAGTAGCTAACTTGCCTTACCCACTCTGAATACTGGAAGCAAACCTCAGTAGAATCGCAGCACTCAGCCACCCATCTCTCTCGTTTAAAATAGTCAATTACTATAATTTACTTTGACAATGGTGCTTAATAATTAATAACTGGGTTTTTTGCCCTTCAAATTGTTTTAATAAGTTCTTCATGAAGAATAGAGTTAACCTACACACATTATTTCTACTAAGCAAACGCTGTTAGGCAGCAGCTATAAAGACTCCTTTCAATTCGATTGTTAACGCCTTTCCGCAGTTGCAAATTAAGCCACACTCTTCGGCATGCCAAACACACAATGTTTACTTTTTATTGTGTAAGCTAAATTGAGTTTTCCAAAAATATTGATTTCATGCCTGGAAGCACAGTGGGGCTAAAAAGCTTTAGTTTCTATCGTTATTAAGTGCGCTTGTATGCTTTGGAGAGCGCTTCGGTTTTTCTGTTCCAAATGGAGAAACACAATGCATTTCAAGCAAGCCTTCCAACAAATAGGATTTAAAAGTGTAAACATGCTCTGTTACCAATATAAAACACCAGATATTTCCGCTTTGTCAATATGTATTTGTCAGAATCTGCTAATTAGTGTGAGGATGGTATCAAACAGAAAGAATGCTACCAGGGCTTTATTCCATGAGATTTGTTTATTTATACATATCAGGAACAAAGTTGTTCAGCATTGGAAAGGCCTTTATTTGTATAGCTGCTCATCAACTTTAAGCTTGTTCTAGATTTTGTTACTATAACTCGCAGGACAGCAAGAATAACAACATGTCCTTATCAGCTAAGATATTAGCCTATCTCTACTAATAATGTTGTCCCTAAGAAAGTTTGTTGCAATGTTTTATTTTAAAAGTTTCTGAGGTTGACTTGTGCCTGGGTAGTTTCGGTGAGTGCGTATGGCAAGGTAGATCTTCTGGGAATCCAATTATTTTTAGGAGTTAAGTTGTGTTGTTTTAATATTTACTTTTCAATCCATTGACTTATAGGGTTGTGGGAGCGGCATGATCCTATTTAGGGTCGAGCCTGCGTTGCATGCGCTCACGCATGCGTATCGCAGCAAGACGCTTTAGTATTTAGAAAAGGGCTCGGAGCCCTGTCAACTTCAAGTCAGTGTTTTTTATTGGTTCGTGGGCTTGCCTAATAAAATCTGCTTGCTTTCATTAGTTGAAGGCACGCATACGTCATGCCTTTTCCGGTGGCTAGCCCTCCTTGAGCGCAGCGACCAAGTACAGAAAACATGCGAGGCTCGCTGTTTTCCATCGGGCTCGTGGACTTCTTTTTCTCGAATTTACGAGTGCAATCTCGCTTGGCAGAAGTCGAGCGCTTTACATAGTTAATTTCACTTTTTCGGGTTACGTACATAAATGCACTTTTGCCCGATAGGTGAAAAGTCGGGTTAGGAGTTTACAACTCGATCAGCTCTAACATGAGCAAACGCGAGACCCGTTGCATTGTAAATGCTTGTTTTTGTTAGAAAGGGATTTTGTGAGCAGGCTTTGGCAAGCTTTGGTTTTAAATCTGCTTTCATTTTTATAGCATAATTGAAATAGTAGATGTTGTCATGTTCAATCTTCTGACTTCTGTAGGGTGCTTTTGGGCTAGTTGTGAGCACAGCATATTTTTTTATTTTTTATTTTGGTTTTATTGTTAGAAAGGGAGTTTGTGAACATACGTCGGTAAGCATTAATTTTAAATTGGGAATGGAAATAGTATGTGTCGGCTGTATTTCACTTGACTTGATTTTCACTTTTATGTGCAAAGTATATAAATATTTCATTTTTCCAAATAAGAAATGTTAGCAACTGGGTCTCTAGTTGGCACAGTTATACACTTTTGTCCAAGCAAGGACCACAATCCTAATCAGGGTAAGTCACAACACAATACAAATTATCCTGTGCCCACCCTCTGGTAGCTTGGCACTGTGCAGGCAGGCTTAATTTAGAAGGCAATGTGTAAAGTATTTGAGCAGTAACTCATGCAGTAACACAGTGAAAACACCACAAAAATACACCACACAGGTTTAGAAAAATATATAATATTTATATGAATGAAATAAGATAAAAATGTCAAAAATCTAATATGCACAAGTTGCGATATCACTTTTTAAAGGTTTAAAAGAGTCTCAATCTTTAAGAATCAGTGGTTGTATCCTTGTAACACATAATACCTGGGAGGCGTAGAAACGTAACGATGGATGGGGACCGCAGAGGAAGAGATATGTTGAAAAATAAGGTGCTGCATCAGATTTTCTGGTGCAACACAGACAATATGTTGTTTCTTTTCATGCTGCAAGGTGATGTGCCGATTTCCAGGAGCGCAGCCTTAGTTTCTCATTGCTATGCAAGGATATTTTGATGCCCAGGGACTATGGCCCTCATTACGACACTGGCGACCCTGATAAAGTGGCACTAATACCGCCAACAAGCTGGCAGTAACTATTGCCAAATTATGACCACGGCGGTAAGATCTCCGATAGACAGCCAATGTACCACACCAACCGCTAGGGTGGAAATGACATCCACCATGGCGGTAGCCGCCTACAGCCAGGCGGAAGTGAATGATCCACCCACCATATTAAGACACTGCAAACAACCACCTTTTCTGGGGCGGGCACCAAAGACATCAAAAGCCTGGCAGAAACTGAGCTCAGAAGGGAAAGGACTCACCATTGGAGACACAGGGAAGAACCAAGCCGCCATGGAACCTGAACCGCATGTCTTCCCGATGATATTCTACGTTCTGCTCCACCACGAACACCAACGCCGGCGAAGACAACGAGGGTGATTATAGCCGCCTAGCACACAAAGGAGGGGGGGAGGAAAACGAGAGTGACATGCACATACACACAACACACACCCCATACACACCATACACACAACCAGATGCATTACAAAAACAATTTTACCCCGTAACTCAGCTGAATAATGCAATGACAAAACGATTTTGCAAAAGTGAATGTAATAAGATCAACACAGTATGAAAAATAAGTTAGGCAAGATAATAGAGATAAATATATGTGTAGAAAAAGGGACACAGCCCAGTCCACAGTTTGGGTAGGCCACATGGCCACAAGCCAAAGTCCAAGGCCACACATGTCACCTGCTTCAATGCGGAGAGAACACTGCAGGCAGGCACCTCAGGGGTACGGGGGATGGGGGACACCTCAGAAAGGAGATGTAACAAGACCATTGGTTCTGGAGGAGACAACATGCCCTGTGCTTGGTCATGTGGAGTGCAAGATCACAGTCTCTCATGTGGGTGTCTCACCCACTGGTTCTGGAGGGGGCAACTTGCCCTGTGCTTGATCCTGGGGAGTGATGGGCCACAGTCTTTCAGGTGGGTGTCATATCCACTAGTTCTGGAGGGGCAACCTGCCCTGTGCTTGATCCTGGGGAATTCAAGGCCACAGTCTCTCAGGTGGGTGTCTTGCCCACTGGTTTTGGAGTGGGCAGGCCACACATCAGCCCACGGAGGCAGGATTACATACCGTCCGCCAGCGGTGATGGCTGCACAGTGGTGGTGCTGTTGGTGGGGAGAGGCTCCTGCCCATCCCCTGCAACCTCAGATGGCTGCACAGTGGTGGTGCTGTTGGTGGGGAGAGGCTCCTGCCCATCCCCTGCAACCTCAGATGGCTGCACAGTGGTGGTGCTGCTGGTGGGGGGAGGCTACTGCCCATCCCCTGCAACCTCAGATGGATGCACAACCATGGTTGGTGGTGGGGGCTCCATCACAGTTCCTGGTCCAGGCCCCTTGCTCTTCCTGCCTGATGGTGCAGGCTCATTGGTCTTCCTGCCTGCTGTGCTGGGGCAGGCTCCTTGCTCTTCCCGCCTGCTGGGGCAGACTCCATGGTCTTCCTGCCTGCTGGTGCAGGCTCCCTGCTCTTCCTGCCTGCTGGCGGAGGCTCCTTGGCCTTTCGGGTGGCAGGTGCAGGCTCCTTTCCCTTCTTGCCTGCCGGGGCAGTCTCCTTCCCCTTTAGGCTGGCTGATGCAGGCTCCTTACCCTTCAGGACATGTGGCCGGGATCCCTTTCCACCACAAGTGGGTGTGGTGAGGACTGGTCCCGTAGACTGTGTGGCTGAGGGGCTTGGCTGGGTTCTTGCTACCCTAACCATATGTACAGGACAGGGGGAGGGGTAGGGAAGAGGTCAATGGTGGATAGGAACAGTTTTTAGGGACATTGGGGCAGGAAGAGGGAGAAGGAATGGGAGTGGAGGATGAGGGAGGGGTTGTTGGAGATGACTTTCTGCTGCTTTTGGGGGCAGGTGCATGGGCTGTATGCTGGTGTGAGGTGGATGGCTGTTGGGTGTCTGAGTGCTTGCGTTTGTGTATTTTAGGAGGGGGGAAAGACACAGTAGGAGAGGACACAGGGTACACGTGCATGGCTGTTGTGGAGGTGTCTGCCAATAAGGTGTGTGTTCTGCTTGGTGTGGTAATGCTGGAAGTGGATGTAGGAAAGTACCATCTTGCCTGGCATGTTACCCCGATATTTCACTGTATATATGTTGTTTTAGTTGTATATGTCACTGGGACCCTGCCAGCCAGGGCCCCAGTGCTCATAAGTGTGCCCTGTATGTGTTACCTGTGTTATGACTAACTGTCTCACTGAGGCTCTGCTATCCCGAACCTCAGTGGTTATGCTCTCTCATTTCTTTCCAAATTGTCACTAACAGGCTAGTGACCAATTTGACCAATTTACATTGGCATACTGGAACACCCTTATAATTCCCTGGTATATGGTACTGAGGTACCCAGGGTATTGGGGTTCCAGGAGATCCCTATGGGCTGCAGCATTTCTTTTGCCACCCATAGGGAGCTCTGACAATTCTTACACAGGCCTGCCACTGCAGCCTGAGTGAAATAACGTCCACGTTATTTCACAGCCATTTACCACTGCACTTAAGTAACTTATAAGTCACCTATATGTCTAACCTTTACCTGGTAAAGGTTGGGTGCTAAGTTACTTAGTGTGTGGGCACCCTGGCACTAGCCAAGGTGCTCCCACTTTGTTCAGGGCAAATTCCCCGGACTTTATGAGTGCGGGGACACCATTACACGCGTGCACTACACACAGGTCACTACCTATGTGTAGCTTCACAATGGTAACTCCGAATATGGCCATGTAACATGTCTAAGATCTTGGACTTGCCCCCCAATGCCATCCTGGTATTGGGGAGACAATCCCATGATTCCCCGGGTCTCTAGCACAGACCCGGGTACTGCCAAACTGCCTTTTCAGGGGTTTCACTGCAGCTGCTGCTGCTGCCAACCCCTCAGACAGGTTTCTGCCCTCCTGGGGTCCAGCCAGGCTTGGCCCAGGAAGGCAGAACAAAGGACTTCCTCAGAGAGAGGGTGTAACCTTGGAAAAAGGTGTTAAGGCAGGGGAGGAGTAGCCTCCCCCAGCCTCTGGAAATGCTTTCATGGGCACAGATGGTGCCCATTTCTGCATAAGCCAGTCTACACCGGTTCAGGGACCCCTCAGCCCTGCTCTGGCGCGAAACTGGACAAAGGAAAGGGGAGTGACCACTCCCCTGACCTGCACCTCCCCTGGGAGGTGCCCAGAGCTCCTCCAGTGTGCTCCAGACCTCTGCCATCTTGGAAACAGAGGTGCTGCTGGCACACTGGACTGCTCTGAGCGGCCAGTGCCAGCAGGTGACGTCAGAGACTCCTTCTGATAGTCTCCTTCAGGTGTTGCTAGCCTATCCTCTCTCCTAGGTAGCCAAACCCTCTTTTCTGGCTATTTAGGGTCTCTGCTTTGGGGAATTCCTTAGATAACGAATGCAAGAGCTCATCAGAGTTCCTCTGCATCTCTCTCTTCACCTTCTGCCAAGGAATCGACTGCTGACCGTGCTGGAAGCCTGCAAAACTGCAACAAAGTAGCAAAGACGACTACTGCGACCTTGTAACGCTGATCCTGACGCCTTCTCGACTGTTTTCCTGGTGGTGCATGCTGTGGGGGTAGTCTGCCTCCTCTCTGCACTAGAAGCTCCGAAGAAATCTCCTGTGGGTCGACGGAATCTTCCCCCTGCAACCGCAGGCACCAAAGAACTGCATCACTGGTCCTCTGGGTCTCCTCTCAGCACGACGAGCGAGGTCCCTTGAACTCAGCAACTCTGTCCAAGTGACTCTTCAGTCCAAGTTTGGTGGAGGTAAGTCCTTGCCTCCCCACGCTAGACTGCATTGCTGGGAACCGCGTGTTTTGCAGCTACTCCGGCTCCTGTGCACTCACCGAGGATTTCCTTCATGCACAGCCAAGCCTGGGTCCCCAGCACTCTAACCTGCATTGCACGACCTCCTGAGTTGGCCTCCAGCGGCGTGGGACTCTCTTGTGCAACTTCGGGTGAGCACTGATTCACTCCACTTCGTAGTGCCTGTTCCGGCACTTCTGCGGGTGCTGCTTGCTTCTGAGAGGGCTCCTTGTCTTGCTGGACGTCCCTTCTGTCCCCTCACGCAATTGGTGAGATCCTGGTCCCTCCTGGGCCACAGCAGCATCCAAAAACCCTAACCGCGAGCTTTGCAGCTAGCAAGGTTTGTTTGCGGTCTTTCTGCGGGAAAATCCTTCTGCAGAACTCTTCACGATGTGGGACATCCATCCACCAAAGGGGACATTTCTAGCCCTTGTCGTTCTTGCAGAATCCTCAGTTTCTACCATCCGGTGGCAGCTTCTTTGCACCCACAGCTGGCATTTCCTGGGCACCTGCCCACTCCCGACTTGATCGTGACTTTTGGACTTGGTCCCCTTGTTCCACAGGTACTCTCATCTGGAAATCCATCATTGTTGCATTGCTGGTGTTGGTCTTTCCTGCAGAATTCCCCTATCACGACTTCTGTGCTCTTTGGGGAACTTAGGTGCACTTTGCACCCACTTTTCAGGGTCTTGGGGTGGGCTATTTTTGTTAACCCTCACTGTTTCCTTACAGTCCCAGCGACCCTCTACAAGGTCACATAGGTTTGGGGTCCACTCGTGGTTCGCATTCCACTTCTAGAGTATATGGTTTGTGTTGCCCCTATCCCTATGTGCCCCCATTGCATTCTATTGTGACTATACATTGTTTGCACTGTTTTCTATTGCTATTACTGCATATTTTGGTATTGTGTACATATATCTTGTGTATATTTGCTATCCTCATACTGAGGGTACTCACTGAGATACTTTTGGCATATTGTCATAAAAATAAAGTACCTTTATTTTTAGTATATCTGTGTATTGTGTTTTCTTATGATATTGTGCATATGACACTTGTGGTACTGTTGGAGCTTCACTCGTCTCCTAGTTCAGCCTAAGCTACTCTGCTAAGCTACCTTTTCTATCAGCCTAAGCTGCTAGACACCCCTCTACACTAATAAGGGATACCTGGGCCTGGTGCAAGGTGTAAGTACCCCTTGGTACTCACTACAAGCCAGTCCAGCCTCCTACATTGGTTGTGCAGCGGTGGGATAAGTACTCTGCAACTACTTACCACTTTTGTCATTGTACTTTTCATAAGACAAAAATATACAAAACAAGTTCAGTGTATGTACACCTAACCAAAAAGTTTTGCTTTTCTTCTCTCACTTCTTTACTAAGGGGGTGATTCTGACCCCGGCGGTCAAGGACCGCCGGGGCCAGGGTCGGCGGGAGCACCGCCAACAGGCTGCCGGTGCCCCGCAGGGCATTCTGACCGCGGTGGTTTGGCCGCGGTCAGAACAGGAAAACCGGCGGTCTCCCGCCGATTTTCCGCTGCCCTCATGAATCCTGCTGCGCCGCCATGGGGATTCAGACACCCCATACCACCATCCTGTTCCTGGCGGTTCGCCCGCCAGGAACAGGATGGCGGTATGGGGTGTCGTGGGGCCCCTGGGGGCCCCTGCAGTGCCCATGCCAATGGCATGGGCACTGCAGGGGCCCCCGTAAGAGGGCCCCACAAAGAATTTCAGTGTCTGTTCGCAGGCACTGAAATTCGCGACGGGTGCAACTGCACCCGTCGCACCTTCCCACTCCGTGGAAAGGGGGTTTCCCGCTGGGCTGGCGGGCGGCCTTCTGGCGGTCGCCCGCCAGCCCAGCGGGAAACACAGAATAACCGCAGCGGTCTACTGACCGCGGTGTGGTATTCTGGAGGGGGGAACTCTGGTGGGTGGCCTCCGCCGCCCGCCAGAGTTAGAATGACCCCCTAAGTGCTGAAAAGTACCTCTAAACTTTCTAAAAAGTTCTTAAAAAGTTTAAAAAGTTTTTTTCTGTCTTTGAAAAAGTTCTGAAAAACTTTTTCTCACTTTATCTATCACTTAAACACTGTCTAAAATGTCTGGTAAAGGCCAAACTCTTGATCTGTCCAACATAGCTTATGACAACCTTAGCTGGAAGGAAGCAAGAAGTCTCTGCATAGATAGAGGTTTAGGGGTAGGGAAGAATCCCTCAAGACAACTGTTAGTTAATATGCTCATTGAACAAGATAAGACCTTAGGTGGCACTTCTGGTGAGAAATTAGCTGATGGTTCCCAATCTGATCCTGGGGCACCCCCAGCAAAAGATGTGGGAGGGACTCTTCTCAACCTGCCCATTAGCAGACCACCTAGCTTAACTGGTACTGATGTGATTTCACATCACAGTAATAGTGTTGCCTCACATCACAGTAAGAGTGTTCCTTCTCATCATAGTAGGAGTGTTACTTCTGTTAGCCAGGTTGTTAGAGTGCCATCTGTTAGGGCCAGGTCTCCTTCTGTTCATTCTCACCATACTTCTGTTTCCAGACATGCCTCACCCACCCACCCTGATGACAAAATGTTAGAAAGGGAGCTCAATAGATTGAGAGTGGAACAATCCAGACTGAAGCTCAAGAAGAAACAGCTGGATTTAGATAGGCAGTCCTTGGAGATAGAAAAAGAAAGACAGAAATTGGGTGTTGAAACCCATGGTGGCAGCAGCAGTATTCCCAATAGTCATCCTGCAAGAGAGCATGATTCTAGGAATCTGCACAAGATAGTTCCCCCTTAAAAGGAGGGGGATGACATTAACAAGTGGTTTGCTGCACTTGAGAGGGCCTGTGTTGTACAGGAGGTCCCTCAAAGGCAGTGGGCTGCTATCCTATGGCTATCTTTCAGTGGAAAGGGTAGGGATAGGCTCCTTACTGTAAAGGAAAGTGATGCCAATAATTTAGCAGTTCTTAAGAATGCACTCCTTGATGGTTATGGCTTAACCACTGAACAGTACAGGATGAAGTTCAGAGAAACCAAAAAGGAGTCTTCACAAGACTGGGTAGACTTTGTTGACCATTCAGTGAAGGCCTTGGAGGGGTGGTTACATGGCAGTAAAGTTTCTGACTATGAAAGCCTGTATAACTTAATCCCGAGAGAGCATATTCTTAATAATTGTGTGTCTGATTTTTTACACCAGTACCTGGTAGACTCTGATCTGACCTCTCCCCAAGAATTGGGAAAGAAGGCAGACAAATGGGTCAGAACAAGGGTGAACAGAAAAGTTCATACAGGGGGTGACAAAGATGGCAAGAAGAAGGATGGTAAGTTTTCTGACAAGGGTGGGGACAAAAATACTCTAGTGGGGGTGGTGGGCCCAAATCCTCTTCAAATCAAAACAAAGAAAAGAAACCATGGTGCTATTTATGTAAAATAAAAGGCCATTGGACAACAGATCCCAGTTGCCCAAATAAAAGCACCAAGCCTCCTACCACTACAACCCCTGCTGCTACACCTAGTGCCCCTAGTAATAGCAGTGGTGGTGGGAGCAAACCTACTAATAGCCAATCCAAGGGAGTAGCTGGGCTCACTTTTGGTAACTTAGTTGGGGTTGGTCTGATTAGGGAGACCACAGAGGCTGTGTTAGTCTCTGGGGGGGCTATTGATTTAGCCACCTTAGTTGCTTGTCCCCTTAACATGGATAAGTACAAGCAACTACCCCTAATAAATGGTGTTGAGGTTCAGGCCTACAGGGACACAGGTGCCAGTGTTACAATGGTAATAGAGAAACTGGTCCACCCTGAACAACACCTACTTAGTCACCAGGAACCAAGTAACCGATGCTCATAACAACACTCTTAGCCACCCCATGGCTGTTGTGAATCTCAACTGGGGGGAGGGGTTACTGGTCCAAAGAAAGTTGTGGTTGCCTCAGATTTACCTGTAGACTGTCTATTAGGAAATTATTTAGAGACATCAGCTTGGGCAGAAGTGGAATTGGAGGCTCATGCAGCAATGCTGGGCATTCCAGGGCATAGTTTTGCTTTGACCAGGGCTCAGGCCAAAAAGCAAAAAGGACAGGGTGACTTGGATCCTGGAAGAAGGGACCAAGTGCTCCCTAAAGCTAGGGTTAGTAAAGGTAAAACACTACCTACTATCCCTCCCTATACAGTGGATTCTACTTCTGAGGAAGAAGAATTTCCACCCTGTGCAGAACCTAGAACAGAGGAGCTGGAAGCAGACACTGCTGAGCTTTTGGGTGAAGGGGGGCCTGCCAGGGAGGAGCTGAGTGTGGCACAGCATACCTGTCCCACACTAGAGGGTCTAAGGCAGCAAGCTGTCAAACAAGCAAATGGGGATGTCAGTGACTCTCACAGAGTTTACTGGGAGGACAACCTCTTATACACTGAAGCAAGGGATCCAAAACCTGGAGCTGCCAGGAGATTGGTGATTCCTCAGGAGTACAGAAAGTTCCTCCTAACTCTAGCCCACGACATTCTCTTAGCTGGACATTTGGGGCAAATGAAAACTTGGGACAGACGTGTTCCCTTGTTTCATTGGCCTAGAATGTCAGAGGACACAAAGGAATTTTGTAAGTCCTGTGAAACCTGTCAAGCCAGTGGCAAGACAGGTGGCACTCCAAAGGCACCCCTTATTCCACTGCCTGTGGTTGGGGTTCTCTTTGAAAGGGTAGGGGTTGACATAGTTGGACCCCTTGACCCTCCTACTGCTTCAGGCAATAGGTTTATCTTGGTGGTAGTGGACCATGCCACCAGATATCCTGAAGCAATTCCTCTAAGGACCACTACAGCTCCTGCAGTGGCAAAGGCCCTCCTGGGAATCTTTTCCAGGGTGGGCTTCCCAAAAGAGGTGGTATCAGACAGGGGAAGCAATTTCATGTCTGCTTACTTAAAGGCCATTTGGAAGGAATGTGGTGTGACATACAAGTTCACCACACCCTATCATCCACAAACAAATGGACTGGTGGAGAGATTTAACAAAACTCTCAAAGGCATGATTATGGGACTCCCTGAAAAACTCCGCAGGAGATGGGATATCCTGTTACCTTGCCTCCTTTTTGCTTACAGGGAGGTACCCCAAAAAGGAGTGGGCTTCAGCCCCTTTGAACTCCTATTTGGACACCCTGTGAGAGGTCCTCTAACATTTGTGAAGGAGGGTTAGGAACAACCTTTAAAAGCTCCAAAGCAAGACATAGTGGACTATGTACTTGGCCTAAGATCTAGAATGGCTGAGTACATGAAAAAGGCCAGTAAAAACCTTCAGGCCAGCCAAGAGCTCCAAAAGCAATGGCATGACCAGAAGGCTGTTTTGGTTCAGTACCAACCAGGGCAGAGAGTGTGGGTCTTGGAGCCTGTGGCCCCAAGAGCACTCCGAGACAAATGGAGTGGACCCCACATAATTGTTGAAAAGAAGGGAGAAGTCACCTACTTAGTTGACTTAGGCACTGCCAGCAGTCCCCTTAGGGTGCTCCATGTCAATCGCCTGAAACCCTACTATGACAGGGCTGATCTCACCCTGCTCATGGCAACAGATGAGGGACAGGAATAAGAGAGTGACCCTCTCCCTGATCTCTTCTCTTCCACAGAACAAGATGCTCTAGTGGAAGGTGTAGTACTGGCAGATTGTCTTACTGCTGAGCAGAAAGACCACTGCATAAATCTCCTGAGTCCGTTTTCTGAACTCCTCTCTACTGTGCCAGGCACCACTTCTTGGTGTGAGCACACTATAGATACTGGAGACAGCTTGCCTGTCAAAAGTAAGATCTATAGGCAGCCTGACCATTTCAGAGACTGCATAAAGCAAGAGGTACAGAAAATGCTTGAACTGGGAGTGGTTAAGCACTCTGAAAGTCCATGGGCCTCTCCTGTGGTACTTGTACCAAAACCTCATTCCAAAGATGGTAAAAGGGAAATGAGATTTTGTGTTGACTACAGAGGTCTCAACCAGGTAACCAAAGCTGATGCTCACCCTATACCCAGGGCAGATGAGCTAATAGATACACTGGCATCTGCCAAGTATCTAAGCACCTTTGATTTGACTGCGGGGTACTGGCAGATCAAGTTATCAGAGGATGCAAAATGAAAAACTGCATTTTCAACCATTGGAGGCCATTACCAATTCACAGTAATGCCTTTTGGGTTGAAAAATGCACCTGCCACTTTTCAAAGGTTGGTGAACACAGTCCTGCAAGGGCTGGAAGCTTTTAGTGCAGCATATCTAGATGATATAGCTGTCTTTAGCTCCAGCTGGGATGATCCCCTGGTCCACCTATGGAATGTTTTGGAGGCCCTGCAAAAGGCAGGCCTCACTATCAAGGCTTCAAAGTGCCAGATAGGGCAGGGGAAGGTGGTTTATCTGGGACACCTGGTAGGCGGAGAACAGATTGCACCACTTCAGGGGAAAATCCAAACTATTATAGATTGGGTTCCCCCTACAACTCAGACTCAGGTGAGAGCCTTTTTAGGCCTCACTGGGTATTACAGGAGGTTCATAAAGAACTATGGCTCCATTGCAGCCCCTCTTAATGACCTCACATCTAAAAAAATGCCTAAAAAGGTATTATGGACAGCAAACTGTCAGAAAGCTTTTGAGGAGCTGAAGCAGGTCATTTGCTCTGCACCTGTCCTGAAAAGCCCCTGTTACTCCAAAAAATTCATTGTCCAAACTGATGCATATGAATTAGGGGTAGCGGTAGGGGCAGTCTTATCACAACTTAATTCTGAGGGCCAGGATCAACCTGTTGCTTTTATCAGCAGGAGGTTGACCCCTAGAGAAAAGCGTTGGTCTGCCATAGAGAGGGAGGCCTTTGCTGTGGTCTGGGCACTGAAGAAGTTGAGGCCATACCTGTTTGGCACTCACTTCATTGTTCAGACAGACCACAAACCTCTACTT